>NC_133769.1:157304428-157413485 GCF_003597395.2 Chelonoidis abingdonii | reverse complement strand
ACAAACAAACAGACTGACAAACACAAGCTCAGCACACAGCAAGTAACCCCCAAACACAAACAAACACACACACACACTGCAGACAGTCACTTACCCCACAGATGCTGTATTTGCTCCTCCTTCACCTGGAGAACTCCCTTGCGAAACTCCCTGTTAGCAGCCCCCTGTTTGCAAAGATTTACTTGGTCCTGTCTCAGCACAAGGAGCTGGTCCTGATGACCTCTCAAGGTCACCTAGTCCAGCCCTACACTTCTATGATTCTGTGCTACATATTACCAGAATACAATATATTCATAGTACACTGTGATATACAACATGCAGCATCTTCAAGCAAATGGTTGGATGGAGCTTTTTAAATCCAGACACTTTTCTCAGACCTCTTCACTAGATCTGATATTGCTACAAAGCCTCCTAAACTATCAAGCATATTAAGACAGTTGGAGGATTCAGCAGATGGTGGTGTGTTAATACAGATCACTAACATAAGGGGTGCTGTGCCTCTGGACATGCTGTCTACATCTCGTGGATGAAAAGTAAAAATGGATTAGGAAGATCCTTTGACATTTTTGGCAAGAGTTGGGATCTTAACTTTGGTGTGTATTCTGGCCAAATTGTATCGCTGGTATTTAATATTGTAAGAAAACACTACAGTATTCTGATATAAGGCTCCAAAACACTGCAGCTGTCAATAATATTACAGTATTTGGGTGCATGGCACACCATAGTATTTTTTTAAATGGCATATGCTATCTGCTTAAATCCCCCTTGTAGCTTCAGTTAGGTGCAGTATTTTCCTTAACTTCCACGTCATAAACACTTTTGTGCTGTTGCTGCTCTCTGTTAAGTAGCTGCTGTGTGTTGCCCCAGAGGTTTCAGTGATGGGTGAAGTGATTCTGTGCATGCTATAGTGTAATTTATAATCAATTTAAATTTTCAAAATGGTTTGAGATCCTTCAGAATGAATATAGCTGTGGTCTCAAGTGGGTTGTAGCTCATTCACTACAATATTATAAGAATGTCCAATAATGAATTCCAGAGGGGATGTATGTCTCATAATGCTATTTGTAGACACTCTAGTGCAGGGGTCTCAAACACGCCGCTCACGGGGCTATTACGTGCAGTCCGCCAAGCAGCCCGCGCCCACCCGGCCTACCTCCAGGCCAGAGGTGGGCAAAGTACAGCAGATTGCCCCCCTTGAGCCCTGCGCCGCTCCTTGAAGCAGCTGGCATCACATCCCTGCGGGGAGGAGAGGAGACTCCATGTGTTGCCCTGGTTCCAGGCACACCCCGTGCCCCGCAGCTCCTATTGGCTAGGAATGGGGAACCGTGGCCAATGGGAGCTTCAGGGGAGGTACCTGGAGGAGCGGCAAGCAGCGTGTGGAGCCCTGTGTCCCCCTCCCCCAGGGGCTTCAGGGACATGGTTCCAGCTGCTTGACAGGGAGGGGGCCAGGGCAGGCAGCCTGCCCTGGCCCTGGTATGTGCTGCTGCCTCCCCGGAGCTGCTCTAGGTAAGCGGCTTTGGGCTCTGACCCAGAGCCCTCCTGCACCCCACTCCTCAACTCCCTGTCCTGAGCCCCCTGCTGCATCCCACACCCCTTCTGCCCCCCAACCTCCTGCCCTGAACCCCCTGCCACATCCCACACCCCTTCTGCCCCCCCAACCCCCGCCACATCCCACACCCCAACTCCCTGCCCTGAGCCCCCTGACTCCCTGCTGCACCCCACACCCCAACTCCCTGCCCTGAGCCCTCTGCCTGAACCCCAACCCTCTGCCACACCCCAACTCCCTGCCCTGAGCCCCCTGCTGCACGCTGCAACCTGACCCCTTCTGCACCCCAACCCCCTGCTGGACCCTACACCCCAACTCCCTGCTCTGAGCCCCCTGACTCCCTGCTGCACCCCACACCCCAACTCCCTGCCCTGAGCCCCCTGCGTGAACCCCAACCCTCTGCCACACCCCACACTCCATCCTGCACCCCACACCCCAACTCCCTGCCCTGAGTCCCCTGCATACCTCCTGCACTCCCTGCCCTGAGCCCCCGCTACACCCCTTCTGCCCCCTCTAGGGGCAGGGAGGGGGCAGAGTTGGGGTGGGGACTTCAGGGAAGAGGTTGGAATGGGGTCAGAGAAGGGATGGGAAGAGGTGGGGCAGGGCAGGGCCTCATGAAAGGGATGGAGTGGGTGCAGGACTGGAGGCAGTGAGGGGTGTGCGTCAGTGATGCGGCCCTTGAGGCAATGAACTAGTTCTCATGTGGCCCTTGTGGTCATTTGAGTTTGAGACCCCTGCTTTAGTGCATCATCATGCTGTGTCAACACATCAGTTTTTGTACTGTGATACTTATTACAACTATTAACTAACCTCGAAACCCCCTTGTATTACCCCTTTTTTACAGATAGGGAACCTGAAGCATAAAGCGACTTGCCACAGGTACCCATCTTGCAACCCTTACTTAGGTGAAGTTCCCACTGAAAGTCTCCCGTCAATGGTTGTGTGCCCCAGCTCACATTCATGGGACGATGCCAAGAACAGAAGCTGGTGTGCTGCCTCTTCGGCCTGAGCACACCAACCTGCCTGGGACAAGGGCGTGATGCACCGGAGGGAAGGGACAGGAAGGATCATTATTTCCTGGCTCCAATCACCTGATCTGCATCAGAGTTAGTCAGGGGCCAGGGCTACCAACTCTCGCAGGTTTATCCCGGGCCGAGTCTCAGGCTAGGGACCATTTCTCTTTAGGCCGCAGCGGCTGGCGTCAGACAAGTGCCTGGGAATCTCACGCTTTCTAAAAAGGCCGCTCCCAGCCCTGGCGAGTGCAGAGCAGGGCTGGGGCCCAGGGCGGGGATGTCTCTTACGGCCCGGGGAACCAGAGAGCCAAGAAACAACCACACCCGCCTCTTACCCGCCCGGGCGTCAGCAGGGATCCAAGCGCCCCCCAGCCCGGCGGTGAGCGGCTCGCGGCCCCGCGGCTCAGATGGGGCCTGAGGGCCCGTGACTGGCCCTGACCACACCCCGCCGGCGTGAGGGGAGGGCGGGGGCCGTCCCGGCGCTGGGGCGTTTGCCGCCACGCTCCCAGCACCAGGGCACGAACCCAGGCGTCCTACCCCTCCCCCCGAGCAGCGCGAGGCCGAGCGTCGCTTAGTAACCATAGCAACAACCCGTGCGCGCGCCCTTACCCCCCCCCCCCGGCGCAGCCAGTACTTCCGGGGTACAGGTCGCTTCCGCTCTTGCGCGCTGCGGTCCAAAAAAAAATGGTGGCGCCCTCTTCCCCCTCGACCTCCGGCTACCGGCCGGCCCCCCTGGCCTCGCTGCCGCGGGAGCTTGACGCGGCCGAGTACAACGAGTCCCTGGAGAAGCGCCGGGCCGAGGCGGAGCGTCTGGCGGTCCGCGCCCGCCTCAAGCGCCAGTACCAACTGCAGCTCAATGACCCGCACCGCACGGAGCTGATCGTGAGTCCGGCCGCGCCCCGCCCCGGGGAAGGGTCCCAGCGGGGGGAGGTTCCGGCTGCCCGGAGCCCCGGGGCGCTGGGCTCTTCTCTGCGCGGCTCGGTGCTGCCCGCCCCCAGGGGTGCGTTGTGACGGGACCCGCCGTGAGGCTGCAGCCCGGTCTCTGCCTGCGGCCGCCCTGCAGCGTTGACCCGCCTACCTGGGCAGCAGGGCTGGGCGGCAGCGCGCCCTCGGCCTCCGCGCAGCTGCTCCAGCGTGACCGCTGTCAGGGTCAGTAGGGGAGCAAGTGCCGCATCCTGGGGCCTTGGCCCAGAGCGCCTCGCGGCACCCACCTGCCCTGCGTGTGTGTAACGTGGGGCGGGGGGAGCTTCCTTCCGAGCCAGTCCCCTGAAGTGGGGCCGTGGTTCCCGCCGCTCTCACTGGTGCCTTGTGCCCTGATCTGGGTCGCCTGCCTCTGCTCTGAGGGCCCTCTGCCTGTGGGCCTTTGGTGGTTGCCAGCTGGGCTGCTGTGTGCTGACTAGCAAGTCATGCCACAGTCCCCACCTGAATAGATTGAAAAGATGGTCTAAGCACGACAAGGTATCACTGTTATTAAAGGTGTGAGGTTGCACCAGTTTAGTAAAAGAACTGCTAGACTAATGTAAAACTTCACACCCGCTTAGCTAAATCAGCACAACATCACAATTTTAGTTGAACCAGTGCAAATCTGTGTGTAGAGCAAGCCTCAGGCTCTGTCAGCTGCGATATTAAAAGCAGGCTAGGTGCAACCATGTCAGGCCCAATGTAGCTTTCATCAGTTCCTATTTTAGACTTTGACAGTCTCCTGAACTGTCAATCCACTATGTCCAACAAAGCCATCAACACATTCCTGCAACGTTCTATCCTGGAGAAGCTGTCTGTGGCCCCGTCTTTAGATGAGATTACTAAGGCCATTGAGCAGCTGTCCACAGGTGAATCTCCAGGCCCTGACAGCATTCCACTGGAAGTGTACACATGTGAAGGTGCCCACCTGATCAGGAAACTCACTAGCCTTTTCAAGACTATATGAAAACAGGCTACCTTGCCCAAGGAATATAAGGATGCTTTCGTAGTCCATCCATGCAAAAAGAAGGGACGTATATCTGGCTGTGACAATCTTTGTGGAATTTCACTGCTGTTTGAAGCATGGAAGATCCTTGCACAAGGTTGTCCTCAACAGGCTCATCTCTCACCTAGTGCACTTGTAAAAGCAGCAAAGAGTCCTGTGGCACCTTATAGACGAACAGACGTGTTGGAGCATGAGCTTTCGTGGGTGAATACCCTCTTTGTTGGATGCAACTAGTGCACTTGGTGAATCCAGAGTCACAGTGTGGTTTTCATGCTGGCCATGGCACCATGGACTCGATTTTTGCAGCCTGACTAATGTGGGAGACGGCTGTGATCTTTGGCGTGGTGAATCACGAGAGCATATGGAAACTCCTTCATAAATTTGGTTGGCCAGAGAAGACCGTTGCTGTCATCCGTTCATTTCATGATGGTTGAGTGCTGGCATGTTGGAATTCATCAGAAGCCTTCCATGACACCAAACAATGGCCCAAGTCCTCTTTGCTATTGTCTTTTCAGCCATGTCCGTGTTCGCATTCCAGGACTTTGACAGAAATGTATTACTGTGCCCTCCTTTCAGACAAGCTGATGGACATTCAACTTTATCCGCTTTGCCTATGTCTCAGAATGCTTCAGTTTCACCCTCAGCCTGAAAAAGATGGAGATTATGTACCAGCCAGCATCCCGAGCACCATGATCCCCTCATCACAATCCCCTCATCACACCCATCGGCTAGCTCAGGAAATTCTGATGCCTGGGTAGCACACTTTCCAGCAATACCATGTTGGACAATGAGATCAAAGGCCAACCTGGCATTTTGCAGGCTCTGGAGGGAGCATGGAGTCTGCCTCAGAACCAAGATCAAAATCTACCCCACTGTTGTACTCCCCTAACTCCGGCCACGTCTAGACTACGCGCCGTATTGGCGCGTTAAAATCGATTGCTCGGGGATTGATATATCCCGTCTAGATTAGACGGGATATATCGATCCGTGAGCACGCTTATATCGATTCCGGAACTCCTCCAACCCCAACGGAGTTCCGGAATCGACATGGCGAGCCGCGGACATCGATCCCGCGCGGTGAGGACGGGTGAGTAAATCGATTTTAGATATTCGACTTCAGCTACGTAATTCACGTAGCTGAAATTGCGTATCTAAAATCGATTTTACCCCGTAGTGTAGACCAGCCCTCCTTTATGGATGCAAGACGTGGATGCTCTACCGACGCCACATCAAATAGCTGAAAAGCTTCTACCATGACCACCTAAGATCAATCTGTGACATCAAGTAGCAAGACAGAATCCCCAATACTGAAGTCTTGGAGAAATGCCAAATCCCTGGCATCAAGATCATGCTCATCAGGGCTCAACTTCACTGGGTCAGACACTTGGTCTGCATGGAGGTTTCCCATATACTGAAAGCAATGCTGTACAGCCAACTGAGCATAGGAACCTACTCTAAGGGTCAGCCCATCCTCAGATATAAAGACACCTTGAAGGACAACCTCAAAGCATGCAAGATAGACATTAAAACCTGGGAACTTGTGCTGGACAGACCCATATGGAGTGGTCTGTGCCATGAGCCTATGTTCACTTCTGAGGAGCGGTGTGTGAAGTCTTTGCAGGAGAAGAGAACACATCATAAGGACATCCCTCTAACTCTTACCCTGACAATAATTACACCTGTAAGACATGCAACTGCATTTGCAAATTCAGGATTAGACTTGCTTCCTATTGAAGAGCCATAAAAATAAATAAAGCCAGAACTCGAGTCAGCAGTAGCTGAACCTTTATCCATCAAAGCAATGGGAGAATCCATCCCTTTTAGGCAGAGCCTAAATCTGTCCTGGCACAGGAAAAGGCTGTCTCAGGTTCACTCATTACCTCACCTCTCGTGAACTCAAGGAGACTTGGAGATGGCCTTTTAAGCCTCATTCATGTTTTTATTTTTAGAGGCGGAATGGTCAAGAAGCTAAGGTGTAGGACAGGGAATAGTCAGACCTATGTTCTCTTCCTAGAAAAGCCGTTAATCCTTTGTGTGACCTTGGCCATGTCAGTGAACCGCTTTGTGTTGTAGTTAAGTGGACAGAACAAATGTAGAGGGAATGAATGACTAGTCCAGTGCCACAGAGCTGGTCTCTGAGCAGAGGCTAGAACACTAGTTATTGACTTCCAGGGGACCGTTCAATCCTCTAGGTGACTTGTCTCCTTCAATAAGATCCTTTGTTATAAGAGTGAGGGTTAAAATGATCAACTGTTTTTCATTGGCTATATATCCATAAACCACATAAATACACAGCTGTTACTTAGCTCGTCAGCTTCAGGATGGCTGTATAAATGTGAACTAATGAATCCTCAGAGCCCCTTTGTGGAGTAGGCTGCCTCTTTATGAATGAGCTTTAACAAAAAATCAGCTTTAAAATAGTTCTCTGGTTTATATATAAATCACGCCTGCAATGTTAGGAATTGAAACCCCAAAGGGGAACTAACGAGTTTAGCTTCATCCTCTGATGCTGAGAAAAGTGAAATAGGTAAATGCATTTATAGTGAAAAGTCAGTTGGACTTTTTTTCTCAGTTATAAGTAGAATTCTCATTTCCCAGATACGGCTCGCTTAGGGTTGGCAAGCCAGTCAGTTGACTGCCTGTTGTTTGATTACTGTCAAATATTGTCAGATATCCCAACAAGAATGACCTGATGTAAGTGGTCGTCTACCTTTTTAGTTGCATCATGGTGCTCTTTGTTAGCAAGCCTACTTAAATCTCATCTTCAGTCTCTTTACTACATACCGATGACATCTGGTGGGAGTGGGAGGTAAACTGAAAGTTGAGCCTCTTGAATTGCTAGAATCTTCTAGAACAAACACACATACAGTGCGTATCTTTGTGTATATCAGGCCACCACTGTATGTGGCGGTTTACAAAGCACATTGAACAAGTTAAGCAGGGTCCCTGCCCCAAAGAGCCAGCACTCTAAAGTGATTAGAGAAACAAACAGAAATTAAATCAAAAAGGGAGTGGGGGAAGGAAAGGAGGGCTCACAGTCATTAAAACTTCTCCTGTACCAGATGCACAGCCGGTAAGCCTCTCCCTTAATAAAATAACAAAAGTATCCCTGCTATTAAACTCCCCAGCACCTTCCTCATCCTGAGCAAAGCAAACAATCAACAATAAATCCCTGTAAATAAATCTGCCCCTCCTCCAGTTTCAACAAATATAGCATCCCCTTTATAACTCCCCTACCCGCCCCCATGTATCCCCAGCCAAACCTTGCTGATGTGAAAAATACTATGCTAATGAGAGGTGTGAGATATCACATGGCTGTAGAGGCCCCTTTCTTCCTGTTCTGATTTTCCTCCTGCTATTGCTTATGAGTCTGCTGTGTTTACTGCAGGGAGGGGCTGTGTGCTCCTTCCCCCTCAATGTAATCTTGGAGTCTATAAGGCTTGAGGGAGGGGATAACATACCTGGAAACATTTTGATTAGCTGCAGTCTTCTGTAACTGCAGCAATTAGAAACAGATTTGAATGGCTAATGCTTGACTGAAATACAAGATGCTTCAGAATTTAGAGAGCATTCCATAAGTAGTAAGATATTAGTAACATCATTTATCATTAGTGACATCATTTATTACTCAGAGGTGGGGAAAGCCAAAACCATTTGTGTAGAAATTTTTCACTAGAGATGAACATGGAAAAACTGTTAAAGCTAAGAGCAAATCCTTTTCTTCTGAGTATGACACACAGAATGGAGAAACACTAGTTGAATTATTGTGATGTTTGTCCAGCTGCTGTTGAAGATAGACTCATAGTCTAACAGCAAGAAAGGGAAAATTGGTGTACATCAAAATGTGTTTCCTTTTATGTATTCTGCTTCATCTTCAGTAGCAGCAGCATGATGCATGGAGTCTGTAGATGATGATGATAGTGAAGTTAATTCAATTAATTGATCTAATAAAAAAAATTGTTCAGTCTGCTTCAGCACTGAAAATTCCTACTCCTAGAAAGTCTTCAGATGTCCATCAAATTGGTATTGAGATTTTGAATAGAAAATATATATGTATTGCTGACCAGTTTAAAAATATACTTAAATGAATTGGGTCAATGAATAATGCGGCTAATATGAAAACTGCTTGGGCTTTGTTGATAAATATGTATCTACACCTCCTGTTATGGATGTGCTGCCTGTGCAATGCAGATTTTCATTGATGATACTGAAGATCTGAAAATTTCATCCACACAGAGTAAGCCTTGTCATACTCAATAGGAATCTTCTATTAAATGTCTCAAAGATCTTCATGTGTGCAAGAGGGCTCTTCAATCAGCTGCTGTTGAAGAAGGAGTAACTGGCTTTCAACCCCAAGTAATCCATCTGAGTTTCTTGATCACTGTCTTTTGGATGCTAAACTCAAAGCTATTTCGCTGTTTGAACTGTAGCTCAGTCCCTGCAGAATACAGAAAATGGTATTGCTAAACCGTGTGATGCCAAGAATAGTTTCTGAATGTTAAGAGGCTTATTTGTAAGTGGACTGTGTTCAGTTGTATGACAGCTGAAGAAAAGAAAATAGACAAAATAAATATCACAGAAAAATCAAGTGATCACTCGCATGCTGCTGCTTACCTTCTTGATCCCTGCTTCCAGGGCCAAGAGCTTTCTGATGATGAATTTGATTCAGCTTATGACGTAGTGGCTGTGCAAATTTTAAAGGCTATATAAACGGACAAACCGTTCTAATGGAGGTAGCAAATTTATAAAGGAAGAATAGGCCTGTTCAGTTATAAAACAATGTTGAGTGCAATTCCAGAAGTTGAATCAAAATAGCTGATCCTTCATCATAGTGGAGAGGGTTGTCCTCCTTGTACTCTTAACTACAGTGGCAGAAATACTGAACGCTTCTATGTACGACAGCATGTGCAGAACGAAATTGGTCGGTTTGAAAATCATCCATTCGACAGCCAGAAATAGACTGAAGACCTTCACTGCTGGGAACTGGGGATCATGTATCACAATTTAATATTAGAAGAGAAAATAGCAGATGAAGAGGAAGAAGAAGCAGTTGAAGCTGACAAAGGAAAAAGATAACAAAAAGCAAGATGCTTGAAGAATTGGCCTGCTGCCTGCCTTGCATAAGTGCAATTAAGTGACTCTTTTATAGGTGCTGTTTGTTTTGTTTCTGTTTTAATTTAGTTGCTTTTGTAACTGTTCAGTCTAGAATAATGTTCACATTTAGATGCTAATTTACCATTGCTGAAAAGGTAATTATTTTAACATGTTTTTAGAAATCCATTTCATTTGGCATTTTTCTGAGTTAAAATAACTGTTTAACTTATATATAATTAGGCATCTAACTAATGGTAATCGTATTGGAGACTATGAAGTCTGACTCCTTTTTGTTACTGTTCTAATAAACTAGTGCGTTAAAATATTTGACCATTTTTGACACCGACTGACTGTTTTTGGATCAGTCAAATGTCCAACCCTAAGCTTCATATTCATAGTTATTCACTATGAACCCTAATATTCATAGTTCTGCAACTTAACATTGTTCACTGTGCATTGCCTTCAATTTAGGAGGACCCTGCCATGCTTCGTTGGACCTATGCTAGATCATACAACATTTACCCCAATTTCCGGCCCACTCCCAAGACTTCCCTGGTGGGTGCGTTGTTTGGGATAGGACCCATTTTCTTCTGGTGGTATGTCCTCAAAGCTGACAGGGTAAGTTTGTTGACTAGGCATGTACAACTTTAATAAAAACAAAACTATAATGTATGTGCCTACATGTGGGAGTAGCTGAGTAGAACACCTGTTCCTGAGGGTGGAAAACTAGTGCGGGAGGAGTACCCCAAAGCACCTTCTAAGAGTGCTGTCTTATGCCAACAGATGTGGGTGATTTTTGTTTGGCCACAGAAGCTAGTTTTTCTTCTGTTGTAAGAGGGCTCTTAATATCATTTATGTAAGCAAACTGCAAGAGAGACTTTTAACAATCAGCAGCTAATTGAGATTTTTAGAAAATGTATTTTATCTGTCAATTTGTAGGTGACTGAGCTTGCAAGGACCTTCTGGACCATTCATTCGTTCGTTTCCTCTATCCCGTGAAATAATTTAAGAGAGGTTTCTGTTAGTCTGATTTTTTTTATTTTTTTTTGAGATGCTACGTTAATCCCTCTCTTGTAGAGTGATCGGACAGCAAGTTTGAAAAATTGGGACAGGGGTGAGGGGTAATAAGTGCCTGTATAAGAAAAAGCCCTAAAAATCAGGACTATCCCTATAAAATCGGGACATCTGGTCACCCTACTTCTCTTGCTTCCTAAATTTTGGCATTATAAAATTCTGACCAGTGTTAGAACACTTCCAATATGTTCAGATTTTTGGGACAGTGATATCTAATGTTTAACCAAAGCTGCCACTAATGTGAAAAGCTGTTGTGTATCTTAAAAAAGGAAATAAAACCCTGATTGACCTCTCGAATTACTGATTGGGAAAAAGTGCAAATTTAAATTACTCATAATTTTTTTTAAAGGGACAGTATCTTGTAGATGGAGTCCAAGATACAGAATTTAATGAGGAATCTGGTGGCACCTCCAAGACTAACAGATTTATTTGGGCATCTGAAGAAGTGGGGTTTTTACCAACAAAAGCTTATGTCCAAATAAATCTGTTAGTCTTGAAGGTGCCACCTGACTCCTCATTGTTTTTGTGGAGATAGACTAACATGGCTACCCCCGATTCTAAGTTTTTTCAGAAGCTGTTGGTGGATTGTTATGCAACTTCAAACACTTTTTGGTTGAATATGAACATCCCCTGCAGTGTCTTGCAATCCAAATGCTTCAGCATTGGCCAGGCACAAGAAAACTGGAATATGAAATTGGCTGAATATAATTGAAGTCTGCACACACTGACGAAATATTTAAAGCTTTCAACTTTATCACACGATAGTTCTGTGGGTTACCTCACCAGTTCTTTTGTGGAGGGAGGCAGCAAATTACCCCGTTTCTCCAAAGTACTAAGGATGTAAACACCAAGATGGGAGGTGATTGGTTCTGGTTACTTAAATTGTCCCTACCCCAAAAAATTGAGTCTCTCTGTTCTGTGTACTGCACATAGCACAATGGGGTCCTGGTCTATGACTGGATCTCCTGGTCGCTAACACAACATAAATAATAAGGTGGTGCAAGGTAACATAATGAGAGTGAAAAGTGGACAAAGAAAAATGTAGGTAGAACATAGTGATTTTTTTCCCTAACAATGAAATATATTAAGCTGTGGGTTATTCACCCAAGTGAAGGGGTGGAAGCCCCATCAAGTTAAGATGTTTTAAATTAGTCAAGACGAAGCCCTGGCGAGAATACATTATAGGGAACAGTCCTCACTGGCTAATGGAAGTGGGATAGATGTGCTTTAATAGAGGTTTATTCCATCTCTGTCCATTACTTTGTTTATGAGGGGATGAGCGACACAGCTGCTTCTGCTATTGGATGTATTGTGTTTCTTGCTGATGTGCACAGGTGAATGAAGGGATATTTTTTGTCCTCACAGCTGTTTCTAGAGCGCTGTTTAGTTGGTGCTGTCTCTAGCTTCTGTGCTTAAGAACTTGTGAGCTCTTTCTCCTTGAAGATCAGTCTGTGCCATGGAGCGCATCTTCTTTTTTTTTTTTTTTTTCTTTTCATGGGATAGTGATTTTTTTTTTTTTTTTTTTGGTTTCCTTCTCAATACAGGATCGTAAAGAGAAACTTATTCAGGAAGGCAAGTACAAACGACCATTCGCTCTCAGCTCCTAAGTCCCTGGGAATTGGATGTTGCCGTGCTGCTGCTGGGCTATTGATAGAAAATGCTGTGTATTGTACATTGATGAAAAGACTAATCCTCTATGAAAATAAACTTTATATTATTACAGTCATAGAATCATGACTTACTGCAGAATCTTCTTGTCTAACACTGAAACCAGGTTACAGACAGAATGTGTACAAGAGTTTTAAAAAGACATTAATTTGTGCTCTTGGATGCATGTTCAGAGTTTCCATTTAATCTATGAGAGCCACATGCCTGTATCTAAGAGTAGCCTCAGGATTAATTTTAAAATTTATAGCAGGCTAAAGCATCAAGTAAGTCCAAGAAATTATCTGAGTGGCTGTCTTGTGTTTTCAGAATTTGTCTTGGATTCAGTTTAATTATGTAGCTGTATTCACTCTAATTGAATAATGGGCAACTTCTAACTTCATATTTTGAATAATTCATTAAATGGGCTGAGAAGGTTAGAAAGCTGCCTGGCTTCTTTGTCTTAGAGCAACCAGCCTCACGTTAAACCAACTCAGATTAATTTTCCATTTTTTTCCCCAGTAAAACAGAAGCCTGTACTCTGGTAAATTCTTCAGTGACTTCATGTGATCTCTTCTTGCATAAGGATTGCTGGATCCAACTCAGTGTGAGCTCGGAGCTTTCACATTTTGACCAACCACACTTTCTCATTCACAGGAACCCCTGAATTAGTGAGACAGGAAATAAGATGTGGGTTCTATTCCCATTTGCCACTGACAGGGCAAAGATCACTGTTATGATCTTGGGCAAGTCATTTCACCTCTGCTCATTTTTACAGAAGGTTAAAGAGGACACATCGTGAGGGTTTTGCGAACAAATATGTGCAAAGTCTTTTTAAAATCTGTAGATAAAGGTGCTGGTTCAAAAGCAAAGAGCTTAGTTACAGGGCATGCTGAGAAACAGAAGTGGGCTTTTGTGCCCTTTGCTTCCCTACATTGTGGACGTAAAAGGCCTGAAAATGGTGTCTTTTCTGCTTATTCTTTACATTAGAAATGCAGATCTAGTTGGCCCTGGATGACTTGAGAACTAATAGGACTCTGAAATCACAAATACTGAGTGAGTGAAAATTGAGAGGAATTGACTTTTTATAACTTAGTTTTTTGGTTGGTCTCTCTATGCTATCACCACAGTCTAAATCGGGTTTCGGCAACCTTTCAGAAGTGCTGTGCCGAGTCTTAATTTATTCACTTTGATTTAAGGTTTCGTGTGCCGGTAATAAATTTTAATGTTTTTAGAAGGTCTCTTTCTATAAGTCTATAATATATAACTAAACTTTTGTTATATGTAAAGTAAAGCTCTTTTAAATGTTTAAGAAGCTTCATTTAAAATTAAATTAAAATGCAGAGCCCCCTGGACCAGTGGCCAGGAGCCGAGCACTGTGAGTGCTGCTGAAAATCAGCTCGCGTGCCGCCTTTGACATGCCTGTCATAGGTTGCCTACCCCAATCTAAACAACAGAAAACACCTATTTGATTTAAACACCTGAGAGAAGTCTCCCTTCATCTAAAAGGTGAAAATTCTCCCAATCCACTTGAGACCTCCAAGAGGCCCTGCAGCAAGACCAGACATGATGTTCTTGATATTACTAAGGTAAAACACAAGCAAGAACACACTGGTGCTGCTGCTTCCTGCAACATAAGGAAGAAAGAGAGCAAGTCCCTCGCAGTCTCCTTTGCCAGAAGTGGCTGAACATGCTGACTTTGACTTCTCTCCCTTTCCTGCTCCTGTTACATAGCATTCATGCCTCAAAACCCTGCTCTTCTGAGATTTGTATTATCTCCCATTTTGACATAGGTGAAATCTGTGCTCTTCCTCACCGATTAGCAGGCGCTGGAGCTGTTCAGCAGCTATGCAGAGCTGTAGCCTGTCTCTGATCTGCTCCTTAGTTTATTCTCTCTCACCCAGCTCCCTCCTACGTTCTCCAATTAGGTTAAATCAAGCAAATGCAGATTATTCTCTTTCCAAAACGGTTTCTACAACAGATTCACCCTCTCAAGTGACATCACAAAATACAGCTGTGGGTCAGTAAAAGGAAAGGCATGAATGCATGAAGAAAGTGGTATTTAGGGAATGAAATAATTGCCCACAGTGCTAGTCTGAACATGCTAAATGAACCACCACCTGCTGCCACAAACTGATATGATCTCTCAGGACCAGTTTCCTCAGCTAATTGGGCCTTGAGTTGCCACACATGTAAATTCTCCCTTGCAGCTGTATTTGTTTGTTTTGTACAAATTTTTGCAGAAGAATAGGGAGCATTTCCAATTGGCTTGTGAATACACATGCCTTAGCCTCTCTCTGCTTAGCTCAGAGGGAATGAGGTTACTCCCCATGAACTGGAGTTTGGTGCTGGGAGCTAGTCTGGCCTGTTTCTTCTTTCTCATTATTTTCAGAGTTCTCCAGGCTGCCTTTTCAGTTCCTTGTGAGGAGCACATTGTGCTTCCAGAGCTGAGTTGTTGCCTGGCTGCAGTTCAGGTGGAGATATTTCTTAGAAAAGGTAATATTTCCAATGAGAAATTTGGGGAGGAGAGTGAGCAAGTGTAAAAACCCTTGTTGGGTACATAATTTGCACATAACTCCCAGTGTCAGCTATAGACGTGTGCCTGTAGCAGGAGAGTTTCAAGCAGGCAAATAGTCTATGGCTCTCATGAGTTATCCCCTCAATGAGAAAACAAAAACTCTCCTTTCAGTCCCTAGAGCATTTTGGTTTAGGGTGTACCTATGCTTGAAAGTTAATGTTGATTAAGGGAGGGTGTGAATTTAAAGTACAATAGCAATTCCTGAACAGTGCCATGTGTGGACACTTGTTTGAGAACAAGAGGGCCTTGTTCTTGGCTTAATCCACTTTCAAAATTAATTTGGAACAAATCCATCTGTAGACAAGCCCTTAGCTTCACCCTGGGCCGGTTCAGTGAATTGAATCCCTGTGGCAGACTGATTGTTGGTAAACAGCCTCTTCTGAGTTTTCTATTTTAGTACAAGTGCTGCATGGTGGATATTACATAATAATACTCTGCATGTACAAAACATATTCTAGCCAAACATCTTGTACAGGGTCAAGCCTATTGTTGGCAGTGACTAAACAAAAAAACACCTTAGGTGTCCTAATGCCAAATCCTGTGCTGTGTGCACCAATCCATTTACATTGCTCTTTCCCTCTTCTGGCAAATAAGTTCTGATATGCTTATGCCCCTCTTCTCAAAGTAAGGCATGTAAATTATTGCTGACAAGGGGGCTTGTGCAACTGCTTCAATCCCAGATATGTGCCCTGGGCTCTC
The DNA here is from genome assembly GCF_003597395.2 of Chelonoidis abingdonii. Taxonomy (NCBI): domain Eukaryota; kingdom Metazoa; phylum Chordata; order Testudines; family Testudinidae; genus Chelonoidis; species Chelonoidis abingdonii. Next base: position 157,397,871 of record NC_133769.1, on the reverse strand, counting down.
CTCTTGCTCTAGTGTACTTAATAAATAGGGCCTTGTCTAGTTAAATCAGTACAATTTTCCTGTGTAAATTGGCTTAGAAACAGATTTAGTTAAATGGGTACAACCTCTTGGGGCACTCATTTGGTCTGAATGTGCTATAATAATTGGTAAAGAATCAAACTAAGCTGATATAAGGTCCTCACAAAGCAATGAGGAGTCAAGGTTGTAACAACGCATTCACTGCATGTTAAAAAAACTTATCCAATAAGGAGGGGGAAAGGGCTTGAATCTGGGGTCTCCCATATTCTGAGTGAGTACCCTAACCACTAGGCTAAGGGAACTCTTCTCCCTCCCCACCCAACCTGTTTTGTGTGGAGTTAGGCAGCCTCTGAGCATGCCTACCCTGATCACACCCTGCATGCAATTTAGGTAGCCAAACACTTATCCCTCCTCCAATTCATGAATTGCTCGGAGGCTTGGGCAAGAGAAACACCTGGATGCCTCGAGAGAGGCAGCAGTGTATGGGCCCAGTGGCAGAAACTTATGTGCCTATGGAACTTTGCCTGCAAAAATTCAGGCACTGAGTGAGTTTAGGCTTCTACAGGGTTCAGCAGCAGCCAAAGAGTTTTGTGCATCATAGGGATGCCTAGAACTGAGGTTTACATGCCTAGGTTGCTTTGTGGATCCCATTCTTAGTATTGGCAAACCCAGACAGAAGTTGCTGGGAAATGATAAAGTGTTAGTAGGTGCTGAAGATTGGGCTGTGTGTTATTGGAAGGGTAACCTTCCCTTGATTGGCAGTAGGTCTGCTGGATTTAAGACCATACCTGGCTGGTTCTTCTGACTCCTATTTATTCTTACCCTCTCACTGGAAGATCATTCCTGGAGTATTGTTTAATAAATCGTTGCTCCTGAGCATCCCCTTGTGAAAGATGTCATATTTTCATGAGTGTCCCGAAAGGAAGTCAACCACTATCTCACTTCAGTACAAGGCACAGATTTCACCCCACCCCACCTGCTGGGGGAGCCCCATGGCATGGGCACTGCAGCTCTTACACTTTAACTGGATACGTGAAAGCTCAGAACTGTGGTGCGGTTCAAGGCTAGATACGCAGGTTTTCAAGAGTAATTCATTTAATCAGTCGCTGTTGAAATTCCTGCAGTGCAATGGCACTCGCTGTACTGAGGGATGTTCCTTTACCATCCCTTGCCCCTGTAGGTATCACTGATTGTTTCCCATCAGCGTGACTGGCATGGGAGTGCATAAGCAGCTCACTTCTGTTTACTTGTAGCTGGGATTAAAATGGCTTTTTAGCGGTTCCCAGCACTTGTAGTAGGTCTTTTCTAGACAGTTGGAGGTCTTGAGGCCCCACGTGGTAACAGCCATGCTGAAGGAGGACTCGAACATGAAGGCCTGTTGGGAACCACAGCAAGTACATTAGGGCAGGAAGGAGAGGAGGGAATACACGCACAGTGATTATGCTTTATTAGGTATATACAGAAAATACACCGAAGGTCTAGTGTTGGCCAGACTCTAGCTCCTAGCTTCTCAGTTTGGGGAGGTTCCCAGCTGAGGCCAGCCTAGCATAACTCCTACCTGCTCAGTCAAGGGGAGAAAGCTTCCAGCTAAGACCACTAAAACTGTCCATAATGCCCATTGAGATGTACCATTGCAATGCTGGTGTTTGGCAGGTCCCAAAAGGGATTTTAGAACCTGGGAATATCCTGGAAAATCAAGACCATCCAAGAAATCCTGGGACAGGGCCTGCTGGGGGACCATTTTCTAGAGCGAGTCATTGGTTGGTCTGAGGAACTGAGGGTGGAGGGGAGCGTGCTTTTGTCCCCAGAAGATGAGGCCAGCAATTCCAAAAAAGCTCAGCTCAGCTCCCCCTTTAAGTGGCCAGATTATCAAAAGAGCTCAGCATGTTGTGTCACAAGGGGGGAGCTGAGCACCTAAAATCCAGCTCCAATTTTGGGTGTTCAGCACTTCAATATATCTCCTTAGACACATTTCCAACTGGGACAGCAGGGGTCTGAGCTGCGTTTCTGAGACCCATGTCGTTAGCACATTGTGCTGCTGCTAGAGCTTTTACCTGGCTAGGCAGTCATTTTACTTGCTCTGTAGGGCTCTTACCATGGTCCCTTCTGCAACTCTTTCAGGCTCTAGCCTGGCTTTGCTTGCCTTCTCAAAACACTCAGCATCTGGCCCATGGGGTGTCATCATGCTGTGTAGGCTGCCCCCTCCTGGCTGGAACCCTTCTTCCTTCGCTTCATAGCGCCCTTTGATCAGCCCCATGAACTCGCTCATACAGTTCCCTACAGAAGTGGAAACACAGCCGCGGTTACAACGCAATACCGTTTGCAGTCATCGCGGAGTGGCAGTCATCCCCTTGAAGATCACAAACTAAGTAGGGCTGGACCAGCTCAGTATTTGGATCCGTGACCTCCAAGCAACTGCAGGGGTGATGCACGATGTAGTGTTGGTGATCCAGTATGTAGGGCTCTTAGGGCTACTCTACATGCAGGTTTTGTACCACTACATTTATATGGATTCAGAAACCAATATAGTCAAAGCAGTACAACCTGCTCAGCTGGGTGCAGGTACGCCAGTATGTAAGGAGTTCATACTGCATACCAATATAAGCACCTTTAAACCAGTATCACTGTGTCCACACTAGGGGGTTGCACTGCTTTAATTATACTGGTACTAAAAGTGTGTGTAGAGAAACCTATAATACTACTTCTGTCTTTATAGGTTGCAAAGCACTTTATAAAGGGGGGGGGTCAAGTTTAGTATCACTCTTTCAGAGATGGGGCAACTGAGACAAAGAGATCTGAAGTAACCTGCCTGAGGCCACAAATAGGCCAGTGACAGAGCCAGGAACAGAACCCAGGCCTGCTGATGCCCACTCCAGTGCCTTATGCACTAGGTCATATTGCTACACATTTTTATACAAGCTCTGAGCCACCTGTGTACTCTTAACATCTTGTGATATTGCTTCATTCTTTTATACTCACTTTATCTTCTTGGTCATAAAAGTCCAATCTCTCTCTCATGGTTATGGGCCAAATTTTGCCACCGATACTCATGATGAGCACTAGTCCCATTGAAAGCAATGCAGTAAGCTGTTATGGAATAAGATCCCATTCGCGTAAAGGTTGCTGAATTTGGCTCTTGACTTCTCATTAAGGTATGTTCTTGTCTCTCTAAAGTATATATTTTAGTCCCAGTTCTGCAAACAACTACCACTTGTAGTACCCACTCACCTCAGTAGATTTGACTCTAATGGGTCTATTCAGTCTAGTTGGTATTATGCTTGGCTACACATTTTTGTATGATCAAGCCATATGGCGGTAGCTGTGTTCTTTACATTTCCATTTGAATCAGCAGCGCACCCTTTCTTCAGTGCAATTCAGGGGATGAAGCATTTAATTACAAAACTACTTTTGCAAAAATATAGGTAGCCTATATCTGCAAGCAGATGTTTACTACTACTCATTCTTAATCTGCAGTATCATGTGTATGAATGGTTTACTGAGAATTTTTCATATAGATGGCTCATGGACTGCATTTAGGAGGCACAGGGTATTACACAGAAGTAAGTGTAAGATGTTACATAGGTGGAGCTAAGGGTGTAAAATATATCATAGGAAGGCTGGCCTAGAAGTTAGGTCACTGGTTTGGGACTTGAAATAACCCAGGTTCAATTCTTGGCTCATCCACAGACTTCTTGTGTGACCGTAAGCAAATCACTTATGCCACCCTGTGCCTCAGTTCCCTATCTGTAAAATGGGAAAACCAGCACTTCCCTCCCTGAGTGGGTTGCTGGGAAGACAAATACATTCACAATTCTCAGACATTTGGATAATACAGGGATGAGGGTCATTATAAATACCTTCAAAGACAGAGAAACAGCCCATGTAGTAAAAGCCTCTATATGCATTCATACATAGGGGAAAGTTAAGGTTGTGTGGGAAATCGTAACTTTGCCACTTCAGGCTCTGAGTACCTAACTGTGCAGCCTTCATGTTCTCTGAATACAGGTTTTTGACAGGACTCAAGAACTGACAATAGTTCTGCAGGTAAAAGGCTAGATCCCATGTAAAATGTATGAGAAAGAACTGCTTAAACCCATTATCCCTCCACAGTGGTGTTGAACACCACAGATTTCAATGGGATTTGAAGATGCTCAGCATTTTGCAAGACTGGGCCCTTCCTAAGCAAATGTAATATGTTCAGAGAGCCACATTAGACCCTATCATTCCACAGGTGAAAAACAATCCTATAAATATGAATTTAGTGTTTCACAAACACATTCTCAGTGACCTGGCATAATTGGTGGCTAGCTGTTTTCCCTTTCTTTCATAATTTGAAATGAGAGCAGGAGAATAAGGCAAGGACTTGCCTCTGGGATTTATTCAGATGGATGCACAACTGCCCATTGTGCTGTCAGGGGGCTGGGTTTTTATAACAAAAATCCCCCAGGTGTCCTTCAGAACAAAATCCAAGTAACGGTGAGAGTGGGAGGGTGGAGAAATTATTACACAAATGTTTTAAGATGAACACAATAAATGTCTGATTCTTTTTAAAGTGACTTTAGTGTTATCATAGGTGTGGCAGTGACATCCCTGGAAACCAAGGCTTCTTATTTATAGGCACAGTATGGGCAGCAAAGCCAGGCTTTCCCCGCACTCTTTCCTAGCAAGGTGTTTCCTCCATGTCCACAAAGGAGAACTGCTTGGGGTTGGGAGTAAATGAATCTCTGTGGTGCATTCAGTCCTTGGCCCCTGTCCAGGGCCAGCTTACAAGGACCCAACAGTGACAGTGGTGGAGGATTATATTTCTTCCATGATGTAGTCACCTGCCACTAGGAACAGGACTGAGATGGACACTGGTTCCAAATCTCTACCTGTAAGCGCCCCAGATATTGCTGGGGTAACAACAACACCACTTTCCAACTAGATACACATGAAGTGGTGAAGAAGGATGGCTTTGTGGTTATGGCACTGGAGAGGAGCTCAGATCATCTAGGGTCCAGTGCCAGTTCTGACACAGACTTCCGGTGTGATCTTGAGCAAGTCACTTAACTACTCAGTGCCTCAATTCCCTATCTATAAAATGCTTTCTCCCACCCTTTGTCTCTCTTCCTTGGTGCAATGGTAAGCATTGGTGGGTAGGGACTATTTATAGGATACGTCTACACTGCAAATTAACGTGCAATTATAGCTTGAGTAGGTACCCCCATGCTTGCTTTAATTTAGGTAGCGCATCTAAAAATAGTTGGGAAGATAGGGAGGGACAGATTCCGGTGTAGGCTGGCAACCTGAATACATATCCATGGTCCCCCGTGGGGCTGTACTAAGGCAGCTAGCTTGCACTGAAGGCTGGGCCACCGTGTCTTCACAACTAACTACTAATGTTACCTGCTCTACCTAGATTAAAGCTGGTGTGGGTCTTCCTTCCCATTCTACACTCACACCTTCGCTTGCAATGCAGACATACCCTTACTAGGCATTTGCACAGTGCCAGTACAATGGGGACCCAACCTTGGTGGGGTCACTAGGTGCTTCTCTAACACAAATAAACGTACGTGTGTTACCACAAGCCACGTCACCTCCTGTACAGTTGTCCTCAGCTGCTGTACATGGGGACAGCTTTCCTTTGGTTCCTGCCCCAAGAAAGACTGGCTGGCTGCAAGTGGCCCATGTTAGCTGAGTGAGAGGATGCAGGCAAAGCCATCTTTCTCCTTGTGGCTCCTGTAGAGAACAGGAAGCGTGGCTTGTTTGACACCCCACCTCCCCCCCTACTCGCTTCTCAAGTGTAACTGAGTAAGGGCAGACATACTGTGATAATAAGGTGGCCGGAAGGTGTTGTTTGCTACCCCCCATCGGGGTGGGAAGATGACAAAGTCAGCAAGTGCCACTCCAGGTCGGGTTGACTTGGCTGTCAAGACAGTGAAAATAGATGGGTCCTATAGAAAAAAACCAAACAGGATGGCAAATCAGAAAACATGGCTAAGTTCAGCCCTGTCAGTTCAGCTGCATCCTGTGAGCCACACCTGCCAATTCAGCCTCTCACCCTCTGAAACACTTTCATCACCTGCATTTTAGAAGTGGTTTGGAGGGCGAGTGGGATTTCTTGGCTGGCGTGAGGCCACTCATGCTCCGGATCCCATTCTGAGCATAGGAAGAAGGAGAAAGGATAAGCTGCTTCCTTATTTGGCTGGCCTAGAAGAACTCCAATTCTTGTCTCTCCCATGACAGGCACTCTGCCACCCCTGACCTTTCACCATCTTGTCTGGGTCCTACTGAGTCCCTCACATGGCTGCAGCACTTACTACAGACAGGAAGAGGGGCTGTCCTGAGCCCAGAATGCTGCAGCACTTCCTCATCCCGCAGGGGATGCTGGCTTCAAGGGAGACCATATAGCTCTGCTCCTCTCCTTTCTCCCAAGTGACCCTAATATGGCAAAACACATTTCCAATAAGTTCCCAGAATGTCCTGGGGACAACTTTTTGTTTCAGAACGTGGAGGAAGTAACCAGGGGAACAGCCATTTTAGACTTGATTCTGAGCAACAGGGAGACGTTGGTTGTGAATCTGAAGGTGGAAGGCAATTTGGGTGAAAGCGTTCATGAAATGATAGATTAGAAATGATAAGGAAAGGAAGGAGTGACCGCAGTAGAATAAGGATAATGGACTTAAAAAAAACAGACTTTAACAGACTCAGAGAACTGGCAAGTAAGGTCCTATGGGAAGAAAATCTCAGGAAAAGAGGAATTAGTACGTTTCTCAATGAGACAATATTAAAGACACAAGTGCAAACTATCCTGATGTGAAGAAAAGATAGGAAGAATAATAAAGAAGCCAATATGGCTCCATCAGGAACTCTTTAATGATCTGAAAATCAAAAAGAAATCCTACAAAAAGTGGGAACATGGATGAATTTCTAAGGATGAAAACAAAAAAATAGCACAAACATGTTAGGGACAACATCAGAAAGGCTAAGTGCCAAAATGGGTTACATTTAGCAGGGGACATAAAAGGCAATAAGAAGAGGTTCTTTGAGTACATTAGGAGCGAGAGAAAGATGAAGGAAAGTGTAGGTCCTCTATTTGGAGGGCAAGAGAGCTAATAACTGATGACATCAAGAAGCTTGAAGTGTTTAATGCCTGTTTTGCTTCAGTCTTCACTAAAAAGGTTAATAGTGATCAGATACTCATTACAATAACAACAACCAGAAGGAAGAAATGTAAGCCAAAATAGGGAAAGGACAAGTTAAAAAATATTTAGATACATTAGATGTATTCAAGTTGGCAAGATCTGATTAAATTCATCTGAGGGTTACTTAATGAATTGGCTGAAGCAATCCTGGCACTGTTAGTGATTATCTTTGAGACTTCCTTGAGGACAGTTGAGGTCCCAGAGGAGAAGGACAAACATAGTAATTATCTTTAAAAAGGGGAAAAAAGATGACCTGGGAAATTATAGACTAGTCAGCTTAATTTCAATGCCTGGAAAGATACCTGAACAAATTATTAAACAATCAATTTGTAAGCATTTATAGGATAACAGAGTTTAAGTAATAGGCACCATGGATTTTTCAAGAACAAAATCATGCCAAACCATCCTAATTTCCTTCTTTGTCAGGGTTAATGGTCTAGTGGATGGGGGAAGCTGTAGGTGTGCTATATCTTGATTTTAGTAAGGCTTTTGATAAAGTGTCTCGTGACATTCTCATTAGCAAACTAATGATGTGGTCTAGATGAAATTACTATAAGATGAATGTGACACTGGCAGGTCATGTGCCAGCTCACGACAAGGTCCTTATGTCTCAACTGAACATTGACCAATACATAGCTGGAACCAGTCTGGCTCCCCTGTGTGTTAGTACTGTTAAAATAGGTATTAGAACTATAAGAATGTGTTTAGTGTTTAAACTTTATTGAATTGAATTATTTGGAGGGAGGGATAGCTCAGTGGCTTGAGCATTAGCTTACTATACCCAGGGTTGTAAGTTCAATCCTTCAGGGGGCCACTTAGGGATCTAGGGCAAAATCAGTACTTGATCCTGCTAGTGAAGGCAGGGGGCTGGACTCAATGACCTTTCAAGGTCCCTTCCAGTTCTAGGAGATAGGATATGTCCATTAATTTATTTTATTTAATGCTTGTGAGTTGCCATATGCATTGATCTCACTTACATCTATATTCCATAGCATAAGGTAGTATTTGAACAACTGTATTGTGAGCCTCTGTGCCTGTCTAAATCACCAGATAGGAGAGAGACATTAACTAGTATGAAGAGCTGATCTTCAACAGAAGGTGTTACAGCCTTCCCACCAGGAAAGGTCCTTCGATACCAAATGGACTATTGTGGAATGCTGGAAATGGAATTTCCCTATATACTGTCAACAAAAGACTTTTGTTGTTCTGCCCTCCTGCCAATGCAGATGAATCATGCAAGTGGATTCCTCCCATCTGCTGAGTTGGTAGCTCAAGAGCACATTACAGGAGAGGGATAAAATCTCTAACAAGAAGGAACTGATTATGCTGATTGGACTCTGGGGGGCAATGTTTCTAGGCATAAGCATGAGGTCCCCAGCTGCTTACCCTGGGTTAGCCCTAAAGGAAATAAAGAGTTTGCTGAGTATAGAAGCTTCTATCACCTTTTGAAACTTAAGATTGGAACTCATTTGGGTATCTATGTTTACTTGCTTTAACCTTGTAAATAACTCTCTGGTTTTCTTTTCCTAGTTCATAAATGTTTAAAGAGTTTATTATAGGATTGGCTACAAGTGTTGTTATTAGTGCGAGATCTATGGTGCAATTAATCTAGAGTAAGTGACTGGGAGTAACCTAAATATTGCTGTGATTCTTTGTGTAAGGGGCCATCTATCTGAGTGGTGAGATAGATTGGAATAGCCCGGGTACAGTCTGTGACTTCATGTTAAGGCTGTTATAGTGACTGAGCAGTTTACACTTGATAACTGGTTTGGAAATCTAAGTATAGAACTCACAACCAATTTGAGGTTTGTGCCTAGTTCCTAACGGTCTGCTATTGATGTTGATACACATGCTTTTGAGCCACTGCAGGCAGTGTTACAGAGGGTGCACAGCTGGTTGGAAGACTACATTCAGAGTAGTTATCAATGGTTCGCTGTCAAATTGGAAGGGCATATCTAGGGGGTCCCTGCAGAGGTCAGTTCTGGGACCTGTACTATTCAATATTTTCATTAACCATTTGGATAATAGAAAGAAAAGTATGCTTATAAAATTTGCAGATAACGCCAAGTTGAGGGGAAGAGACTTGTAAGCAATTTGGAGGAGAGGATTGGAATTCAAAATGATCCTGACAAATTAAGAGAATTGGTCTAAAATCAACAAGATGAAAATGAAGAAAGACAAGTGCAAGCTACTGCACTCCAGGAAGGAAAAATCAAATGCACAACTACAGAATGAGGAAAAGCTGGCTAGGTGGTCGTACTGCTGAAAAGGATCTGGGGTTTATAGTGAAGCACAAACTGAATATGAACCAACAACGTAATGCAGTTGCAAAGAAGGCTAATATCATTCTGGGGTGCATTATCCGTAGTGTTGTATGTAAGACACGGAAGGTAACTGTCCTCTCTGCTAAAACACTGGGGAGGCCTCAACTGAAGTAGTGTGTCCAATTCTGGGCGCTGCACTTTAGGAAAGATGTGCACAAATTGGAGAGAGGCCAGAGAACAATAAAAATGATCAAAAGTTTAGCAAACCTGACCTGTGAGGAAAGGTTAAAAAAAACTGGGCACGTTTAGTCTTGAGAGAAGAAGATTGAGGGGGACCCGATAACAGTCTTCAAATATGTTCAAGGCTGTTATAAAGAGGATGGTGATCAGTTGTTCCCCATGTCTTAATGGACTTAATGTCTCCATGGCTTAATCTGCAGCAAGGCAGATTTAGGTTAGAGATTAGGAAAAGCTTCCTAACTGTAAGGATAGGTAAGCACTGGAAAAGGCTTCCAAGGGAGGCTGTGGAATCCGTCACTGGAGGTTTTTAAGAACAGGTTGGACAAACACCTGTCAGGGATGGTCTAGGTTTAACTAGTCCCACCTCAGTGAAAGGGGCTGGACTTAATTACTCCTCAAGGTCCCTTCCTGCCCTACATTGCTATGATTCCCCTCACTGCAGAGACCAGCTGAAAAAAAGAGTGAAACTGAGTGAGGAGGAAGCAGAAATGGAGAGAACACACCAACCCCAGATCTGATAGAATTATACACAGTGCCCAGCGCAGCATTTGCCAAGAATGTGTACGCAGGGAGGATTTATGGGCTAACGAGAGCTGGGTTGGGGTATCAATCTAGAGACTTGGGAGTGCAGCCTGCAGGTGAGCATGGCTGCTGGGGGCTGGATGAAGATTGTGCTGAAAGGGCGGCGGGGGGCTCAGTATATTGAGAACCATACTTGTCTGTGGTAACAAAACAGCACTTTGTCCTTACCTAGTTTTAGTCTGAAGAACATTTTACAGACACAAATCAATAAAATCCTGGTGGTTCAGCACTATCATCCCCTTTAACAGATGGGGAAGAGGAGTGATTTGTTCAAGACTGCACAGTAAGGCAATGACAGAGACCAGAAGTCTTGACTCCACAACTCCTCCTCAACCCTTTCTGCGAAGTTTACTGAACACAACAATATCCAATGGACTAGGAACTTAGCCTTCCAGCCCATCATGAGGTGGGAAATGATTACGTTCCTCCGTTTTACAAGTGAGGAAATCGAGGCACAGAGAGATTGTGACTTGCCTCAGGCCACATGGTGGTTCGGTAGCCTACCTGGGATTGGATTCCAGTTGGATTCCCTGGGCTTTTATCACAAGATCATCCTTTCCCGTGACATATTTAACTGGAGTCTGAGCAATGCTTTCTGTTGGCTGCCTAACTAGAAATTCTCCATTCTCACACGCAGAAGCAATGCCAAGAGATAGTCTAATGAAAACAAATATTTCACTGGGCTGGTTCGTTATAAAAGAAGCCGCTTGCATTGATTTTGGCTTTTGTTACTTTTCATAAGCAGTATAAACTATTACAGTGAAAGCTGCCAATTCTTCAAATACAGTTACAGCCCTGGGCTCAGGGGACTCGAAACACTCGGCAGAGTCATTTTCTAACTATGAAAGGTGAATCAGAATGAAAATTTGAGGCAGAATTCTCTTCTCTGACTTGCACAGTGGACATCAGCTCCAACTGTCAGTTCTCCTTGTAGGCACTGAGTTCTCTCATTGGGCCATGGTGTAAAGCAATGTCTAGCAAACTGGGCCACAGTCAGTGATGTGTAAGCATCTGCACCACTTGTGCCCCTTTACACCAGAACTGAATTGGGCACAGTGTAAAAAGCAGTAGTGATTTCCCCACCCTCACCTGCTTCTTTGTCTCATCCACCTGTTATGTCTTGTCTCTGGTTATGTCTTCACTACCGGCCATATCGGTGGGTAGCCATTGATTTCTCGGGGATCGATATATCCCGTCTCATCTAGATGTGATATATTGATCCCCGAACGAGCTCCTGTCGTCTCCGGAACTCCACCAACGCGAACGGCGGTAGCGGAGTCGACAGAGGGAGCAGCGGAGGTAGATCCCGCGCCGTGAGGACGGTAGGTAACTCGATCTAAGATACTTCGACTTCAGCTATGCTATTCACGTTGCTGAAGTTGCGTATCTTAGATCGATTCCCCCACCGAGTATAGACCAGCCCTCTTAGAGTGCAAGCTCTTTGGCATTGGGACTGGCATTTTTTATATGTTCATATAGGGCCTAGTACAATGAAGTTCAACCTGGTTGTGGACTCCAAGTGCTCCCACAACATCAATAATATTAATTAATAATAACTATATAATTTTACTGAAAGACAGCTGTGGTCCAAACATAGCAGGGACACACAGTGCTGTCACCAACATGCCTGGTGTAAGTCAGTCAAAATCAGGAGTAAGTGATAAACTAGACTAAGTCCGATCTATTTAGCAGGTGTGCAAAAGGACTCTATCCTATATTCCCCCCTTCACCTATTCAAGGTATAACAGGAAAAGCAACAATCAGGAGGGTGTAAGATTTCCTGATGTAAGGCCTGAGTTCCCTTCCTGTTACACCAGTTTCACTCAATGTAAAACAAGTGTAATGGACTAGAGAATTGGGCCCACTCTGTGTGAGAATTGTCTTGCCTTGCACACCCCTGTTCAGTGCTTTCCCAGCTGTTCTCAAGGAGACTGAAAGTCACAGGTGCTTGAGATGCCAATGTGGTGCAAGCTACACAGACTTGCCACTGACATCCATTTTCTAATTCACCAGTTACCTGCTGTGTATCTTACACTGCTATTTACACCACTGCCGGATTAGGTCCCAACTCCAAGGATTTACAGACATTTGTTTCAGGCTGAATTAGACTTTGGCCTTGTGGTGTAGCAAGCAGAAGACTGAGATGGAGAGGCGGGGTAGTGTGTTGCAGGAGACTGGGCAACAGGAGTGTCCCAGGTTCTATTTCCATCTCTGCCACTGACACATTGTGTGGCACTGGAGAAGTTAGGTCAAAATTTTCAAACTTAGGTACCCCAGTTATGCTCCTAAATCTTTATTTAGGCTCCTAATATGAGACCTAACTTTTCCGTGGTGTTGAGCACCCACAACTCCCAATGGCTTTAGATTTCATAGGTGCCAATTTCATTGCTCCACCTCATACATGCCTATATCAACAGCCTTAGAACTTACCGCGTGGTCAAACGCAACAGAATTGATGACCATAAAGTTATCCAGATTGTATTTGTATGGTGTGTAGTTCCCATGCCAGGCCACCACATTGAATGGGGAGAAATCCTATCAAATCAAGAACAAAGGCAGCAGAGGATTATCCCCAGTGCTCTCCAACATGCTGCTAACATACATGGCACTGCTCTGTAATTCAAAACGCAATCAGTGTTAGTAAATGGTGCCCAATTGACAGCCTGGAGACCGAAGCCCCCTGTGCATCCATAAAACAGGTATTGCCTGGGCAGTGGAACGCTATGTTTCACCTTGCCATACCCTGCCAATGGGCCTCAGTCCTGCTCCATTTCTAGTGATGAGAGGGGAGTTCGGTGTCCAAGGCCTATTTACTCCTTGGCTTCACTGCTGAGACCACCCATAAGGAAATAGTTGTAATGGCAATTTTTTGTGATGGAAACACCTGCCTACTAGAAATTAGACCAATGGCCTCCCACAAAAACACACTCCTGTCTTTTCACATAGGCCACTGAATAGCATTTGGAAGCAGTGAGGTAAAAATCATCACCTAGAGGCAAAGAATCACTAACTTCAGAGTCAAACAATTCTTTAAGAAACATTTACTATGGATGGAGAGCATTTTAATGTGCCAACAAACAACAGGCTTGATCCTGCTTTCATTTAACTCAATGGGAGTTTGGCCACTGACTTCAGTGGGAGAAGGATTGGTCCCCAAAGTTATTTGCCATGCTGGTAAATAGTACATCCTACAATGTGCACTTATTATAACTAATAGAGCTTCAGTGTGATGCAGTCTTTGTGAAAAGGACTCTGATTTCCTTACCTGTTGGGCTGAAAACAATTTGCCCTGGTACTTGCTGATCACTGTGTAGTCACCTGCTACTTGGCGATCTTCATACCAGGCAACTGGCACTAAGAAATCTCGTGGGTTAGCCAGACCATTGGCCCCTCAGGTAGAAAAAAAAAGAAAGTAGCAAAATTATAGGTGATATCTTTACAAAGTTGGGACCATTGTCCTTCCCTGGTTATACCTGTGCATTTTTGGAGTTTGAATGACTTTAGAGGCACTTCACTGTACTCCATAAAGAGACTTATTGTTCCCAACAAAACTATTTACCTGTAATCCTTATTCTCAGACAGGGGTCACTGTTACACGCCCTGGCATTTAAGTCCATGTTCCCATCATGGGAATCAGACAACTCTCACAGCTCTGATTACTACACTATTACACACCCTCAATAGTCGGGGAGTGTTACCTTGGGGTGGCACAAGACAATCAGACATCGGGGACTTTCTATTCCTGGCTCTGTCACTGACTGGTTGTATAACCTTGGGGAAAGATCTCTAGAAAGTCATCAGGCACTAGCACATTTCTGGATGTGTGGAAAATAATAATAAAATGAGGCTAATGATACTTCTTTAGTTTTAAGTGTATTGTAAGAGTTAGTTAACGTCTGTAGAGCATTTTCAAGTGTAAAGCACCATATGAATGCTAAGCATTCTTCTTCTTCTCATTATTATTATGGTTATTATTACAAAGAACTTTGACTTCCTTGGATAAAAGTGCCAGGCATTACTACCTGCTGCTGAGGTTTAACAGTCAGTACTTTCCTCCAGCTGTCAGTTTTCAAGTGAAAAGTGAAGTTAAACAAGAATAAAATACAAAGCATCATGATCTCTGGGGGGAAGCTGGGTGGCTGGTAGGGGGAGGATCTCTTATTACTACCTTCTGAAAAGAAGACTTGCAGGCAAGTACAGGAATTTTCTTTTCTCCAAAAAGTGAATGTTAGTAGAGATTTCTCCCCTCTAGGCGACTCAAAAATTCCAAAGATGTCTCTGAAAAAAGCTAACTAATGAAAAAGCTTGTTACAAATACGTAGGCAAAATAGTATAAATCATATGAAACAGGCACTGACTGCAATGACAACATGAAATCATCGTATCCTGGCTGGAGTGAGACAGCTAAGGGTGCCAAAGAATCGCTCTTATTCTCATTCCACAGGACCACAGGCAGGGCCGTCCTTAGGATTTATGGTGCACTAGGCAGGATTATTAAACTGGTGTCTCTGTGCCTTTCTTGCTCTTAGCAACACAAACATAAGCTTACAGTATTGGAAAAATTGCCACATGCATGTTATTAAAACCAGTTTAACTTAATGAAGCACACTGTAATGCTGATGGACTAGCACTACAGAAAAAATTCTGATTTGACAGAATGATTCAAATAATATAATTTTTTTAATTTGTCAACATTTTATTGGAAATTTCTATGAAGAGGTATAGAAACAAGGATTTGTTTTTAATTCAAACTAAAGCTCATATTTAAACTATCTCCCGCTCTATCAGGAGTCAGGAACACTTGACTGGGTCTTGCTATCTTGGCCATACAAACAAGACATCACTTTGTCTTTGTCATATCATGGATCTTATTACTGATTCTGCAGCCAGAAAAGCGCCAGGAAGATGAGAAACTCTGTTCTCCTGATGCTACTGTTACAGAAGTTGTCAGTAGAATACGAGGGGCAATGTACACATTAGAGATATATATATATATCAACAAGTTTGCTGGTATGAATAAACTGTACAATGTCCATCACTGATTTTGCATATGGTAACACTGATGACAGTGTACTCAATTCTTCGCACAGTTCAAGTCCATTTTAATCAAAACTATCCGCTGCTTCAGGAAGCTCTCTAGGTTCTTGCACTTTGTTCATTAACTTGCTCTTGTTTTGCCTATTTCATTAGTCCCGCTCCAGGCCTGCTGCCGCTGAGTGAATGGAAACCCCAGGCGGCGACAGTGGGTTTGAGTGGCATAGCCAGGGTCTCAGCCACCAGCCTGCTTAGCCCACTTTGCCAGCCTGGGGTTCCTTGGGGGTCGCGTCCCCAGGCAGCAGCAGGTGCTGAGTGAGGCAGTGGCCGGGACCCCAGCTGGCAATGGGGCAGCAGCCGGAAACCCCAGAGCATTCAAAAATCAGCTGGCATGCCACCTTTGCATCATGTATGCTGTAGGTTGCCGACCCCTGCTCTATACCAGTGGTTCCCAAACTGGGGTTGCGAACCCTGGGGGTTTTGCAGAAACATTAAGGTGAGTTGCCAGAAAAAATTTCACTAATTGAGGCCAGAGGACCCCGGGCATTGGAGGACAGAAGGTCGGGACCGGTTGCAGGGCAGAACAACCCCGCAGCCCCAGGGAGAGCGCGGGCTGGCAGTTTTGGGCTGGCAGCCAGTTTTCCAAGTCCTGGAGGTCAGACTTGAACCCCAGCCAGCAGGTCCTGAACCCCAGTGCTTCTATAGCCTCGCAGGGCTGGCAGTCGGTCAGTAACAGGAAGAGTGGGGCTGGGCAGTTGGGGGCTGGCAGCTGAGCCCTTGCCCCCCGTCCAGCAGGGGAGCCGACAGCCCGACCCCAGCCTGAGCCCCAGGAAGAGCAGTGCAGGCATTTTAGGGCATCCATCACACTGAGGAAATTTAAAACTTAATCCCTGAAAATATTCATTTTTAGGAGGGGTTCATGACATTTCACAATTTAGTGGACAGGGGTTCGTGGGCTGTTAAAGTTTGGGAACCACTGCTCTACACACTAGCAAGGAGATGAAGCATATTACAGTTGTTGGAGGGCTCTATTTAGCAGTAACAGGGCTGATAGGAAAGTCAGTCAACATTTTTTTGTTTCTCTGATGAAAACTGGCCCACTCCTTCCCACATACCAAACTTGTCACAAATAATTGTCAAACAACTTTAATTTTCTGTTGGTTGGCTAAGATATTGATTTTTTTTTAAAAAAAAATTGAAATTGATTCAGGATTGTTAGCAAGCATTTTTGGCAAAACAAATTTGTTAAATGAACATCTAAAGTGGCAACACAGCACTGCTTTCATGCTTGGCTCACCCCCCAGCCTGCTGGTCAACAGCTGCAGTAGAGGAGGAGATAGGTGGAAAACTGCAGGACCCCAAAATCCACCTCTTGGGGTTTGCAGAGTGGCAACAGCAGCAGCAAACCCTCAGGTCCGATCACACGCCAATGGGCATCACTTGCCAGCCCAATGGACCATGGTGAAGTTAGCACAGCATCGAATCTCAGGGATGCGGGCACCATGGAGCCACAGCAGCTCATCCTGCCCTGTGCAGCTCCGCCTGGGGGAGAGACGTGCTCCCCAGCTAGGTGACCAGATCCAGATGTCTGATTTTATAGGGCCAGTCCCTGATATTTGGGCTTTGTTCTTATATAGGCACAGGAGCCTGTATAAGAGAAAAAGACCCAAAATTGGGACTGTCCCTATAAAAGTGAGACATCTGCCCACTCTACCCCGACCCCTGTCCTGATTTTTTTCACACATGCTATCTGGCAATCCCCAGCCCAGCCCTGTGCGACCATTCCAATCCTGGCTGCCTGCCAAGAAAGTGAGTTACTTTCACTTTCATTCCTCAGCAGGCAGCCAGGGAGGGGAGGGGGGAGAGAGAAAGGTGGGGTGCTCCGTGGGGCGGGGGGAGAAGAATGGATGTTATGGGGGACAACAAAGGATACTGCCAGAGCCGCTGAGCCTGCCTCACCTCACACCGGGGGAAAAAGTCACACTCACAGGTGAGTTCCTTCCCCCACTCCTTCCCAGAGACCCTAGCAGCCAATCCCCTCCCTCAGACTGTGCTGCATTTGGCTCTCTCTAGGACCCAGCAGCCCTACTCTTACATGCTCCACTGCTTCCCGTCTGTCCGGCCTCCCAGCAGAGCTCCCCCAGATCTAGTGGTGCCCTAGGCGGCTGCCTATTCTGCCTATGGCTAAGGATGGCCCTGACCACAGGACTCTAGTGCATGCAGTGAACAAGGCAAAGGATCTGCAGAGCACACATCACACAGGAGGGGACTTTTTGGTGGTTTCTGGCCAAACAGTTGCTAATTACATAGTTCTCCAACTAAAGAGAGAAGACTACATTTGAGACCTGGCTCCTATCCTTCCCACTTTAATGATCTCCAGTTCCCACAGCAATTTCCTATTTGGAAGAATCCTTTCTGGGTTCTTGTCCCATGCATTGGAGACGGGGGAAGAAAATCTGAGACTCCTCCTCTTCGTCCGCCATCCTCTGAGAACACAATGCAAAGCCGAAGACTTTCTGTAGTTAGAAGGGTATGTGGACTTTTGGCCTTGTGTGCTTGCACCAACAAGCACTTACACACACTAATCAGGTACAGTAATGGAGCACAAATGGCTGGTTACCCAAATTGCAGGTGCAAATGCTGGTCTGGGCAGGCAGATGCCAGACGCTGGCTGTGCAGCAGGTATGCATACCTTTAATGCAGCTTCCCTAGTGCATGAAACTTCAGAAATTTAGCCCTACATTTCTAACTATAGTCACAGAGCTAAATTTTTCTCTCAGTTACACTAGTGTAAATCCAAAATACCTCCACGGATTCACTGGAGTGACTAATGTATACCGGTGTGGCTGAGAGCAGAATTTAGCCCAATGTCCGTAAAAGGAGTTTCAAAAAAACAAATAGATCTATAAAGCTCTAAAAGGACAAGAGCATGTTTGGAATGAGCCAGCTGGGGGACAAGACTAGAGTGGGAGGAATTTCTCTACTCTGGGGGGATCAGGGAATTAGTGGCCTTCCAAGTGTTTTGTTGGGAATGGGGGCTACTCTGTGAAATGATAGTGTCCATTTGTCAGGGAGCAACTGAACAGCATCTCCGGGACTTCTACGGAGCATCTCATACTGAGGCTTCGAAATCATTCTTAGCAGAGAGGCCTCTGAAATTTTAAGCCTTCCTATGTCGTAAAAGGGAGTTTGCTACAAGAAGAGGATGGACCTGGCCTTCTGTATCTCATGTGAATCGAAAGCCCGGGGAGCACGGAGGAATGGATTTTGGCTCGCAGTCCCATGCTCTTGTAGCACTCTGGCCCCACGGAACCCACTGTAAACTTGATGGTGAATCTTTACCGATGGGACCCAGGTCAGGTAGCTCGAAATGTGCGCCATACACCTCCAGCACGTAGCCCCTGGTTTCTCCAAACACCTCCACACTGAAACGCATCCCTTGCTAGGAGGGAAAAAAGAAAAGTAGATCTCAAGAGCAGCTCAAGATGGTTGTTACAGCCAACAAGAGGTTCATGCAGAGGTGGCCAATGTGCAGCTTGTGGGCCAAATGCAGACAACAGACTTCTATAAGGTGCCCCCCAAGGCTGCCCTTAAGTTTAACATGGTGGCATGGCTTGCTGAGCCTACATATCCCAGAATGCAATGCTAAAACTGGATTCAAGCAGCTCATGCCACACTGTATGCTTCTCTATTAAAGATTAGGGTGGCTGTGATTGGTGCACTGTACACAAATTAGGTCAGCCCAGGGGTTCGTGGCAAGTTCCTAATGCAGCCTCTGCTGAGCAAAGTTTAAGGTCTCCTGAGTTAGTCCAGCTCTCTGGGGTTCGACTGAGGTCGAGCAAAACTCACTGTTTCAATGTCAGCAGCATGCTTTTGGAGGTTCCCTCCAAAAACAAGCCAGCAGGAGGTGTAATCCTGCCTAGTCCTCACCTGAATGACACAGATCTCATTGGGCTCCACCAGCAATTTGCCAAACTCGGTGGTGATGAGCAGCTTCCCTTGCTGTGGCACTGTGGGAAGGGAACATAAGCAGAGGACACTAAGGAAATGACAGTTACTCACCTTTGTAACTGTTGTTCTTTGAGATGTGTTGCTCATATCCATTCCAGTTAGGTGTGCGCGCGCCGCATGCATGTTCGTCGGAGAAACTTTTACCCTAGCAATACTCGGTGGGCCGGCAGGTCGCCCCCTGGAGTGGCGCCACTATGGTGCCTGATATATACCCCTGCAGACCCAACCGCTCCTCATGCCCACGTTCTTTCTGCGCTACTCCGACAGTGGGGGAGGAGGGCGTGTGTGGAAATGGATATGAGCAACACATCTCGAAACAACAGTTACAAGGTGAGTAACCGTCTTTCTTCTTCGGATGCTTGCTCATATCCATTCCAGTTAGGATGATTCCAAGCCTTATGTGAGGCGGTGGGTCGGCGTGAAAAATGGCAAAATGTAAAACTGCGGACCAAAGGCTGCAGTATCTCTTGACTGTTGAACCAGGAGCATATGCGAGGACCATGGAGCTGCGCGATAGAATCTCGTGGGTAGGTACACGAGTTAGCAAGGCGCAGATGAAGCCTGACCCTGGTGAAGCATGGTGATGTGGCTTGGGAAATGTGAGTAAATCATAACAAGTGCGGTGCGACCGTCATCACCCAAGCGATGAGATCCACTGAGAGAAACGCAGGTAGGCTTTCTTCAGACTGCTACATGCGACCGAGAGTTGGGGCGTGTTACAAAATGGTTTTGTCCGCTCACATAAAAAGCGAGCGCATTTCAACATGTCCAGGGAGTGCAATTGTTGTCCCCGTCAGCTTGAGTGTGGTAAATGAAAGGCCGAAACCACCTGTAGGAGGAAAGCGCGGGTGTGGACGTAACATGCATCCTTGTTCTTTGCCACTTCTGTTTGTAAACATAAATGTACTGGTGGCAACCACCATAAGAGCCCTGAGCTTGAAAGACTCGTCTCTGGCCGATGTAATCAGGCTACTGAGGAAAGCTGTCCTTCCGATACTATAAGGCGTATAGCAGCAGAGCAGGCTCCGACAGACAGGGTCGAAAATGGAAGGAGACATAGTCTGGAAAACCTCAATTGAGGTCGCCAAGGTGGGGGCTTGAGGCAGTGCGTAATGCCTGAAGGGTGTATCGGCTCCAACGCGCCAAGCCCTTGAGGAAACCCGCGAAACCATAGAGTTGAGGAGACACGCAGGACACGGCCAACCAACACTTTAGCCTGGATGAGAACGGGTAGACGATGGCTGACAAGTGTACCTTCAGCGAACACCACGTAGGCCCTGCTGGTTGCAGGCTGGAGGGTAGTCCAAATAGAGGGATCGAGACCCAACAGGATAAGATTTAAGCATTTTGCACCTGTAGGAGAGATGCTTCCAACACTGGCAGGATACGTTGACCAGGTGGAAAGGCATCCTGCCACCCCTGACGTCATCGTAGGAGCCACACCGATGAGGTGAAGAAAATGCAGGTTCAGGGGCGGAAGTCTGCCGTAGGTCTGAGGTACGAGGTCTGGGTGGAGTTGGCAGGGTATTGGTCAGGCTATTGAAGGCGAGCAACGTGTGCTGTATTAGCGCTGCCTGGAACACGCTGGACCAGTGATCATTGATGCATGCGCGCTCTCTCCTGCGAAGTTTTGGCGAGGACCCAATGAGCCGAATAGTTGAGACGGCGAGGAAGGCATAACAGGCGTGTTGGCCCTTCCACGTCATGAGGACAGCGTCATGACCTGTAGAGACGAAACCTCGGACATTTTCCCGTTCTCGTAGGTAGCGAACAGTCATATGTGGGGAAAAAAAACCCCATTCTGACAAAATGATCACAATTTTCAGCAGGGTGACCACTCAGGAGACAGGAAAACCCTGCCTGAGTTCGAATTGCCAGAGGAGAAAGGATGCTACACGATTTATCGAGTGGGCTTGCAAAAAGTCCCAGAGACGGGATGGACCCTGACAAAAGGCAGGAAGACCATGTTCCCTCCCAGGTTGTCTATTGTAGTACATGGCTGTGACGTTTTGATATAAAATGGAACCATATAGAACAATGGCGTTGCAACCAAGGTTCTGTAGTGCACCAAATCCATGTAAAGGGGGGTCATATAAAGGTGTCAAGACCAGGTATACGGGTTCACTGGTTATTGATTATGGCGCGTCTGATATGTCTGCTATCATTCTGTTAGTTGAAATTCATGAATACTTGGCTGTGCTAATTGTCTGTATTTCAACATTGTTTCTGTGATTATGGAAAAAGGTCTCAGCAAGCTGGCTGTCAGCTCGGCTTAGACCTGCTTGAGGGCCCGTTAACGCTTTCACTACACATTGACCCATCGAAAGAAGGCGGGATATGCCTGTGGGCTCACTGGAGTGAGCAGAAACTGGCCATGTGACTGCAAACTCCATGTTGCTGTTAACTTTTCCACAAGTGGAACAAAGGAGTGTTTACTTACACCTGGAAAAGTCTCAGTATAGGCGTAAGGCCTGATTCTCCTTTTGTCTTTTCAAATGCCTGCTTCTACCTCTTGGAGGGACTTTGCTACAATCTGAGCTCTGCACACCAAAGGACTGATGACCCATTCACCAGCGGGGAATGTTCTCCAGAAACTGGACTTTAAACCTAGCAGTTTTACTTCATCATGCTACAAGCCCTGACACCAAAAGAAACTTTGCATTACGTTATGTAATTGATATCCATTTAACACTTCTAGGCTTCACCTCTATCTTTCTGCCTTTTTATGAATTACTTAGATCGTTAGATTCTAAAGCATTGGCAACCAGCGTGATTTGTGGAGGTAGATCTGGGGTATTATTACCTGAGTCTGGGGCTGGTCCTTTGGATCGACGAGAACTTTTTCTTCTTACTGGGGTGATTGTTTCATAAACATCATCCAGGACGATGTGGGACTGGTGAGTGTACTGGAGACTGGAGTGTCATAAGGAAATTGCTTGTGTAACTGCGGTGTAGCCAGTGGGGTGCAAACGATCGGTCGCTTTATTGTCTGGCTGGTATTGGTTTGCCTTAGAGGTTTGAAAAACCCCAGCTTGGGCTGGACTGCCCTGTTGAGCAATTTAATCTGATTTGGCACTCAGTGGTCCCCCAGAACCCATCGTCACAAATCGCTCTCTTGCATAAGTATAGATAAATATATATATAAAAGGATTATAACTATATATCTAAATACACAAGAACTACGAGTAGCTAGGGAAGCGGAGGTCAGCTAAGCTGCGCTCCACTGTTCCAACGACCGACACGGGCGGTAAGAAGGAACTGAGGAGCGGTTGGGTCTGCAGGGGTATATATCAGGCACCATAGTAGCGCCACTCCAGGGGGCGACCTGCCGGCCCACCGAGTGTTGCTAGGGTAAAAGTTTCTCCGACGAACGTGCACGCGGCGCGCGCGCACCTAACTGGAATGGATATGAGCAAGCACTCGAAGAAGAACTGGAGGATTTTCCTGCCACCGAAAGTCACAATTTAGAAGCTTCAATCTGCACATTGATTCTTCTCCCCGGTATGCTACCAGCCTCCTAGGAAGGCTCCTGATTCTCTTAGCTGCAGATGCACTCTGTTCTTCCTGACCCCACCTCACACTGTGGCCTAGGGAGAAATGTTGTCTGTAAATAGCAAACAGAAGAAGACTAATGTTGCAGGCAAACAAATTGCTCAGACAGAAAAAAAGGACAGGAACACATTCTTTTGTTGTTCAAAGAAGCAACTGCTGATAAATGATGCCAGACTGACCGCTCTGTATCCACAGAGCAGGCTGCAGTAGTGCAACTGTGCTTCTCACTGCTCTCCAGCCAGCAGGATCACCTTGAGGGGTAAGACGCAAATTCACCCTTCTTGAGCCATTCAGTACTTGGTCTCAGGTTAAACGGACAACAAGAGGTCCAGTTAATGACAGCTGTGGCTGGTTTATATATCCACTAAGAACTGGCCTGAGTTCCTCACATTCATTTCACTTAAGGGTCAGTGAAGAGCCATTAGATGGGAGCAGTATTCAGTCACGAGGGCCCAGCTCCTCAAAAATATTTAGGTGCCTAACTCCCATTGAAACCAAAGGAAACAAGGTGCCTAAACACCTTTGAGGATCTGGGCCTAGCAGCTGAGGATGGATTTATATTAGAGACCTAGATGCGAAAGGCTCCATACGCCAATCCCCAGAGCCAGCCAGTCAGTTCCTCTTCCCTTGTGCCTACGCCACTAGGAGAATAAATTCATTTTTGAGTAGTACTGAGCCCAAACTTCTGAACTCTGAGAATACAAAAAAGGAGAACAGAGGTTACTATTGCACTATACCTCAAGACAGTGATTCGGGAGATTATTCAACACATTCTCTCACATGAGAAGCCTCTCCCCTTCACCAAAGATGTAAACTGTGTCTCCAAGGGCTACAGGATCCTGCTTTCCCACGTGGTTGCCCCTTCACTTCTTTGATACACAGCAGAGACCCAGTATGATTCACTTCCCACTCTACCAGAGCAGGGGCTAACGGTCTTTAGTTAACCTTTGCATTCATTCTCTTGAATGTACTGGCCCAGGAGGGCCCACATTGTAACAGGAAGGCCTATAAATTCATGCAATGTGCCCTCTCCCTTTCACCTCCTGGTGGGGAGAGAGCTGAGGAACTGTAGTTTGGTATTTTGGGATTTTTGCTGATGAATGAGTTCATCACCAAGTCGTTTTCATTAATCAATCAATCAATCAATCAATCAAAAAAGATATAAACAAATATCAGGGTCACATGCATTTATTTCTGGTGAAATAAAGTATTTAAATATGCATGCATTTCAAGTGCCAATGCAACACTTATTGTTGCAAGTTTGGACATCCTAGTCTGGTGGAACTCTGGAGCACAGATCTGCTGTCAAAGACTCACTAGTCCTGGACTGAAGCAAAGCTGTGAGCTGTCTCTCAATCCCAGAGTTTATAGTTTCCAGAAAACCTCAAGGGCTTTTATGACACGCCTAATAGGATTCCCACAATAGCAGACATGCAGAGCATGAGGAACCAGACACTGACTAGCTTGCCAAGGAATCTAGGCCCTGTTAAAAAACAAAGAGAGACTTACAATCCTGGGCTGAGAGAGAGAAGCTGAATGTGGCAGGCAACTCAACCATCACCAAACCACCTAATTTTGGATGGTCCAGGAGTGATGTTGATCACTGACCAACAGTCCAAACCTTCCCAGAAAGAAGAATGCACCAGGTGGTGGGAGAAACAGAGAGGAGGGCTGATGGCAACAGAGATTAGCAATCATAGATTATTAGGGTTGGAAGGGACCTCAGGAGATCATCTAGTCCAACCCCCTGCTCAAAGCAGGACTAATCCCTAAATGGCCCCCTCAAGGATTGAGCTCACAACCCTGTGTTTAGCAGGCCAATGTTCAAACCACTGAGCTATCCCCCTCCTCCCTCCCCCCAATGATGGGGGGGGAATAGAAGTCACATCAGTAACTCACCAATCAGGAAGTCTCCATCTGAATTGTAAAAGCACCTAAAGAAAAAGGAGCACAGGCACACATATACTACAGGCTGTAACATGAGGGTCTCTTGAGCAGGTAGAGTGTCAGTGATGCCAATGGAAGCAACCTTGGGAGCCCCACTCACAGGGTTGATGGAGACTAAGCACATAGAGGCTCGCAGGAGGCAGGATGATCTAATGCACAAAGCACAGGACTAGGAACTCCTGAGGACTAGTCTTGCCTCTGCTAACATCCTTCCTCTGTGACCTTGGGCAAATCACTTCCCCTTCTGAGCCTCCATTTCCCCATCTGTAAAATGGAGATTATGATGCTGACCCACCTGACAGAATTGTTGTGAGGAGCTGTTAGTGTCTGTGAGGTGTTATATTAAGTATTATTGACCTCCAAGGGTTAGCTTGGTCTATGGGATAAGGATCTATGAACCCCGCAGAAAAGCACCTCTTATCTCTGCAGCCCCAACCCTTCATCATTCCCACCTCCCTGCTGATCAATGTGCGCCCCATCTCTTTGCATGATGTTTACCCAAGGGAGTGCAATGTGTTAGGGCTTTCTATACCATCCATCACCATAGTATCTAAGTACTTTTGTTGTGTGCACATGAATTTAAGGGATATCTAGGCACTGTTATTTGCAGAAAGTTGCTATGTGGTCTGTGCTCTCAGTGAGCATTTGCAATGAATTACAGATGGTATTGGGATGGTTGCAAACTAACACTAAGGCTGTATCTATAATGCGAACCACACCACTATAGCTCTGCTGATGTAAAGTCTCACGTGCAGTCACTGCTGGTGGGAGAGAGCTCTCCCGTCCACATTGTTAAACCACCTCCAACGAGCGGTGGTAGCTATGTCAGCAGGAGAATGTCTCCCGCCAACATTATGCTGTCCACACCCGCACTTTTGCTGGTGAAACTTATGTTGGTCAGGGATGTGTTTTTTCACACCGCTGAACAACAAAAGTTTTGCCAGCAGAAGTGCTAGTGTAGACAAAGCCTATCACTTGCAAACTAACAGCCCTGGAAAACCTTGACCTCAGATCTAATAGTCACTGACCTATTAATCATGGAGGTGTTACAGGTGAAGATGTGGATGGCAATCCCATTGCGTGACTTGGGCTCCCCAGCTCCACACAATGTGTGCAAACCCTAGGAGACAAACACACTGAGTTAGAAAGAGCAACAGGTAGCTGGATGGAGACAAGATCCCTCCATCCTCTTAGATGAGGCTTGCCCCACTGGCTGGACTCCCTCCTTCCTCGCAGATCCCACCTCTGCTACCTGGGGTCCCTGTCTCCGTATGACTGTTGTTTGCTGTTGTTTAAAATGACCCTGATCTTTGGAGATCACTCAAAGCTGAATAAGCGGCAGAGCAGTAGGCCACTGGCTAACAGCGCATGAAGCTTTTCAAAAGCCCAGTAAAGAGGAGGGGGGGCTTTGAAAACTGTGCCAGAAGACACAGACCCAGCCCAGTAGTCACTGGTAGAGAGTGGGGAACACCCTCTCCCCGAGGAGATGAGCTACCCCAGGTGTCTGTCCTCCAGAGCCGTAACTAGGTATTTTTGTGCCCGAGGCAAGAATATAAAATTGCGCCCTCCCCCAAGGCCAGCTCTTCAGCAGCAGTTGGAGGGAAGGGCCTGTCGCTGAATTGCCGCCAAAGAATGAATGAAGCGGCGGCAGTAGAGCCTGTGATTTTGGGGGGGTCTAACTCGTGATTTTTGACTGCTTGGGCTGGTAATGTTGCTTCCAAGATGGTCTTTGGTTCCGATCCAGTTCCAATCATAGGTTGAGAGAGGAAGGAGATGCTGGATATCAGCAGTGGCCACTAGGGATCAGCATGTGTCCTGAGAATGCTGGGAGTTCAGGTCTGCAGGGCAGGATCAGGGGTGGCAGGTTTGTAGAAATTTTGGTGGCGCCTAGAACCCACCCCTGCCCAAACTCCGCCCCCCTATCTCCCCAAGGCTCTGGGAGGGAGTTTGGGTGAGGGAGGTCTGGGGTGCAGGCCCTAGGCTGGGGCAGGGGATTGGGGTGCAGGTTCTGGGAGGGAGTTTGGGGATGGGAGGGGTGCAGGGGTTAGGGTTGTGGCTGCAGATGAAGGGTCTGGAGTGTGGGAGGGGCTCAGGGTGAGAGTAGGAGTGTCGAGGGTGAGGGCTCTGTCTGGGACTGCAGATTAGGTGTTTGGGGTGCTAGAGCAGCTCAGGGATTGGGTAGAGGATTGAGAGTGTGGTGGGGGGGTGAAAGTTCTGGCTGGGGTGAGGGCTCTGGGGTGGGGCAGGGCTGGGGATGAGTTTGGGGTGCAGGCAGGCTGCCCTGGGACTGGAGCCAGAGAGGAGGACTCCCCTCAGCCCTTTCCCTGCCAGCAGCAGCAAGCTCTGGGGGAGGACTCTCCCTTTCCCACCCCCCAGCAGCACACTCACCCCCACCACTGTCACTGCATGTGCTCCTAGGGCCCCTCTCAGGTCCAGGAATCTCCCTCACCTCCCCCATGGTGAGTGCCGGGGAGTCCTGCATGTGCCTCCTGCCCTGCTTTTGCCCCTGACTGTAGCCTCACTGGAGGTGAAGGATGGGGCTGCCTCCTTGCCCAGCATGGGGCAGGAGCGGTGACTGCAGGTGGGGGGGCCTCCTGTGCTGGTGGAGGGTCCCATTGTAAAATGAAAGGGCCTGAGGGGGTAGGGCAGGCTCAGTCAGTCTGCTCTGGGCATGGAGATGGGGCACTAGGATCCTGCGGCAGCAGTTGTGCCAGTGATTTTCTTTTGTCTTTTCTCCACTGCTTTCTGCGCCCCTCGGCTTTGTGCGTCCAAGGCAAGTGCCTCACTCACCTCGCCCTTGTGACGGCACTGCTGTCCTCCTCACAGCGTTTGCCAGGGAGCTCATAAGAGGAATGGGGCTTGGCTCAGCTGGAATCTATCTATCCTCTGTCTATCCCCAGGGAGCAGTGAATTTCTCACTCTGCAGTTTCAGAGTCAGACCCAGCCTGGGAGGGTAGGGAATTCTGGCTTTGAGTGACCTGGTTGATTTCAGTTGGGGATCTATGGCTGCAAAAAGCCCTTCCAACTTTTCAGTACCAGAGCACTATACGCGAAGCTTGGCTGCTCTTTACCCAGACTCTGTTTATTGCCAGCGTACAATCTAGTAGTAAGAGCAGGACTCCTGGGTTCTATTCCTAGCTCTGCCATTGACTCACTGTATGATCTTGGGCAAGTCAGTGGGCTCTCTGTGCCTCCGTTTCCCCTCTGCAAACTGCACAGTATTGCTATCGGCTCTGCTAAACTCTGCAAAGAAGGGAAATGCCCCGGGAAGCTCCAGCTGCTTGACTTACGCTCACAAAGTCCAGTTTTTTTTCAGAGGCTCTCGGGATCTCAAAAGGCTTCCATCTCAGCTAGAATCAAGCAAACACAAAGTAAGGAAGGAAATGCCAGCCATTACAATATGAACAATGCCAGCTAAAAAGAACAGAGAGCCCTCCATGCCCTCTGCTGGGCATTTTGGAGGTTTTCTTCTTTACAGGGGATTTAAAAAATATTTTGCAAATCCGTTTTCTGACCTGAGGGCTGCCAAGCTTGAAACTTCTATTTAAAAACTGTCCTTCCCTGTGTTACTACCACCACCTGACATGCAAAGAATTTCAGAGTAACTGACTTGTCACCACTGATGCTGTTTGTTTCATTTTGTGCTCTGCTCAGCATGCGACCATTCACTTGTTGCATGACCCTGGGCTACTCACGTCTGTTCTCTGTGCCTCAGTTTCCCCACCTGTCAGACAGGAGGGCTGCGGGCTCAGATAACTGCTGTTGGTAAGGCACTTGGAGTTGCTCACATAAAAGGTGCTCGAGAAGCAGGCTGGCTCCAGGCACCAGCAGAGGAAGCACGTGCCTGGGGAGGCAAATGCTAAGGAGCAGCATTCCATCCATTCTTGGGGCAGCACAGTCCAAGTAGCTTTTTTTTTTTTTTTTTGCTTGGGGCAGCAAAAATGATAGAGCCAGCCCTGTCGAGAAGTATATATTACTTGGAATGGCAGTCAGTTTCGCTCTCTGGTTCTCAAGCTCCTAACACTGCGGAGACAGGTTTCAATTAAATAAAACCTTACAACAATTGGGCCCCAATTGTGATCTCAGTGACACTGAAGGAATGTCTACACTTGAGGTGAGAAGTGTGATTCCCAGCCTGCACAGATCTTCTTGAGCTAACTCTGCTCCAGCTAGCACAGTAGAAATAGTGGTGTAGTTGGGGTATCACAGGTGGTGGCTCGGGGTAGCCATCCCACTACATGCCTGCTGAGTCTCCTGCATGTACTCCAAGTTTACTCCAATGTAAGTGTCTGGGTTTTAATGGCGTTATTCCGGATTAACACTGGTGGATCTGAGGGCAGTCAGGCTCTCTGCTGACAGTCCTTCTTAACTCATGTAACATTTTGTAACATTTAAAAAAACCAAAATCTAAATTTTGAGCCTAAATGACTTGTCAGAGTCTCCTTGAAGATTAACCTTAGGAGGAAAACAAAGTGGTGGTGTGCTGGGCCACACCAGATGCACCTCTGAGTGAGGTAGTGCAGGAGTTCATCACTTCTTAATCAGCTGCACACCAGGCTTGGCACTGCTAGTGGCAGATAATTGCTCTGTTCTCTGAAGCCATCTGCTTACAAAGAAGTCCTGCGGTTCAAGCCCTGGCATGGGCAGCCAGGTCAGGGCAGCCAAGCAGAGTCTCTTACTGAACACAGGGAAGTAAGCGTTGTTTGTCTTTGTACTACAGGAGATCAATTTTTTTAAAAAGGTAATAACATGGATCAAGAAAGTATAAATGAAAAAGACTTGAGTGAAATAATTACGAATTGCCTTTCACTTGTACTAAATAAGTCTGATACTTTTTTAAGTGTCAGGGGCAGTTTAAAGAAAGTGTGGATGGACTGATATCTAGAGGAGAAAGCAGGGCCGGTGCAAGGATGTTTTGTGCCCCAGGCGAAATTTCCTCCTTGCGCCCTCTCCCGTCCCCGACCCCTGCGGCAGCTCCCTACCCTTCCCCGCCCTGAGGCGCCTCCCACCCCCGCAGCAGCTCCCTGCCCCCCTCTGTCCTGAGGCGCCCCCCCCATCGCGGCAGCTCCCCCCCAGCCCGGGGAGCCGTGCGGCAGCTCCCCGCCCCAGCTCACCCCTGCCCCGCCTCCTCCCCGAGCGCGCCATCGCTGCTTCAGTTCTCCCGCCTCCCAGGCTTGCGGCGCCAATCAGCTTAGGTGCCGCAAGCCTGGGAGGTGGGAGAAGTGAAGCAGCCATGGCATGCTTGTGGAGAAGGCGGGGCAGGGGTGAGCTGGGGCGGGGAGTTCCCCTGCATGCCACCCCCCCCACATACTTGCTGCAGGTGGCCCTCCCCGTGCTCCCCTGCCCTAGCTCCCTCCACCTAAATGCTGGTGGCGACCGGGGAGGCCAAAGATCCGTCCGCCGCAATTGCCACCAAAGAAAATGCTGCCCCCCAAATCCTAGAGCCCTAGGCAACCGCCTAGGTCACCTAATAGGTTGCACCGGCCCTGGGAGAAAGGATGGTCTAGTGATTAAAACATAGAGCTCAATGTTAGAAGGTCCAAGTTCACAGGCTGTCTATGTGACCTTAAGCAACTCACTACCTTGCTCTGTGCCTTTGTTCCCCCACCCATGAAATGAGGATGATAATTGTCTGCTTTACAGAAGGGATGGGGCTTATCTCATTAATGCTTTGAGATCTGGGGATAGAAGGGGTTGGAGAAGAGCAGAGGGTTATTTATTATTAATAATAGTCATAACAACAATGGATATGATACATAAGCAGTGGCGGAGTGAGCTAACAGACCAAACTGGCAAGGGATCAACACATGATGCCACAGCTGACTGAGAGGGCTGGGATACAATAGGCCAGAACACTGGGTACAATGCTCTTCCTTGGGAGCATCTGAATGAACCTTCAGCATGTTTGTTGCCATGCAGCAATGTCCCAAGGGGCTCTGCACACAAAGAGACTTTGGCTGCTCAAAAAAGAGGGCCTCTGAGGGAGAAGATATTTAGATGTCAGACCAGATGTGGCCCTCATGATGTACTCATATGACCAGCATGAAACAATCAGGTTATGGCTCATTGCTGCAGCAATAACCTCCTAAATGTGAACGAAGTGTAAATACAAAGTGATGACATGTCTGTCTGAGTCTGCAGACAGCCTAGAGCAATGGCTCAGAGGTGTGACCTTCCCTGTTCCCTATTCATCTCATTGGGAGTGACAATTCTAAAGGGCAATGATGATACTTCAGTGTCAAAAGTGACAACTTCAGTGTCCACGGCTGATTAATTTAAGCCCTTGACGGCTGGGAACGGACAGTCACTGCAGGCAAGGGATCGCAGATGGAAGAACAGAGAAGAGACACAAAACAAAAAAGAGGGGAGAAAGAGAGATAGGAAAGAAAAGGAACAAACGGCAGAAATAAAGGTGGCTTAAAGGAGAGCAGATTTTCTCACTGAGTGATATTGAATGTGACAAATTACTGAGTAAATAATAATGTTTAGCTCCCTCCTAAAGGCTGTATTCTCCTCTTGATATCGGTGCAAACCTCCACTGAAATTAGTGGGAGGTCCACCATGGAACGAGGGGAGTAGAACGTCCTGAAATTATAGCCAAGCCCATGGACCATAATGAAACATAGAATTCAGCTCCCTCCTCCAAAAGAGTTTGATACCCTCTGCTAGATGTTAGGCTGCTGCCTGGCTTTGAGTTGTATTCAAACAACTGGATGATTCTTTGTTATGTTTGGGTTTTATTGTGTTGGGCCCTGATCCAAAGCCCAGGAAAGTCAAGGGAAAGCCTTCCATTGACTTCAGTGGACTTTGGATCAGGTCCTTAGGTGACTCACTGTGGGCTCCTTATAAATGGATAAATAAAAGATTCCACAGAAAACTGAAGTGAACTGTGCAAGACACCAACCCTGGGGCCAAACCTAAGATCAATTGTGTTGGCAGGCTGTGAGCACCCAAACAACACCCTGGCCTTGTGGTGTTTATGACCAATAGGTTCTGGCAACTAACTCACTGATCATGACTATATTCCCAGATCAGCTATCAGAACTTGAGAAAGCAAAGGAATGGTGGCACCTACTGGCTCCCAGTACCCAAAGGCCCTTGATACAGATAGCCGAAGTGCCACCAGAGCTGCCCGGGTACTAGAGTGATGAGTACTATAGAAAACACCATAGTGATTGCGAGACATTCTCCTTGTCAGAGAAACTGAATCTCCTCTCTCATTCTCCTAAGATGTCAGTTGAAAAATGACTCCCCATTCTGAGCTCTAGGGAATTATCTTCCTACATTTGATTACGGTGGCTTTAAACTGTGACGGAGGGGATGGCAGTTTTGTCACTCTTCCTTCAGGGAACCAATGTAATGTAAATAAATAGCTCTAGATACTTCCGGGATGGGTTCTTTAGAGATACCTATATTAATAAATAATCATCATCTTAAGTTCTGTTTGTGAAAGGGGATCAGGGGTGAATGAGGCTATAATAGAAACCATCAAAACTTCAGCTACAAAGGAGCATCAGACAAAGATGCACAAATATGATCCTGTCACAGTGACTGGAAAACATATTCCAGCACAACTGGGAGAATATTGAGATAAATAGTGGGGCCACTGGCTGGCTGGAAATTAGCTAATGATGATCCCTCGAGGATACAACCCAAGAGAAGCCAGAGCCAATGAATACAAGAACACAGAGAGGGAAAGATGGCAGGAGGAACGAGGCAGATTAGCAAAACCAAATGCTGTGTGGCTGATGGGGAGAGGAAATCATGATTAAAGATGATGGCAAGGAGGACAAATGCAATTGCTCTGCATGACTCTCTAGAACAAAACCTGATTTCCAAGGAGGGCTGAGGAGAAACATACAGGAAGGAAGTAACATCTCCAAAAACAAGCAGAGTGAATTTGTTGCGGGGACGATCTGCTCCTTTGCCTGCTGGATGACCTTTTGACTGGGAAAACTGAGAAACAGTCCAGGTTTACAATGGCGCCATTGGTGCCATGGGGCCAGGGCCACCAGCCTGGTTCGCTCCACTTGTGCTGCGCCCTGAGTGGCTGGTTCCTCTCCACCTCCTGGCCCTTCTGCCCCCGCCCCCTCCCCCCACCACTGCTAGTTCCTCTCAGCTGGCCGGCTGGCTGAGGGCTCCTCTCTGCCTCCATCACTGGCAGGCTGCTGACAGCCTGAAGAGCCCTCAGTCTCTGCCGCTCCAGGCTGGTGACGGTCCCCTTTGGGCTCCCCAGGGGTTGGGCCTGCCTCTCCCTACCGCTCTGCAGAAGTGGCAGGCTGGGGAAGTCGGTGGCTGCTCTCCCCCACCCACTCCTGCAACCAGGCAGGCAGGGCTGGGTTGGACCCCTGGAGACGGAGCCACTCACAACCTTCAGCTATCCTGCCCCCTAGCACTGTGCTGGGAGGGGGGAATCCCTGCTCTGCTCTAGCTCAGCAGGGCCACTGAGTGCTGCCGGGGGGCAGAGCACTGGGGAGTGGGTCTCGGGGGGGGGGGGGGCATGTGGGAAGTTGGGTTGCCAACCCTCCAGGATTGGCCTGGAGTCTCCAGGAATTAAAGATTCATCTTGAATTAAAGATTATGTCATGTGATGAATTCTCCAGGAATACATCCAACCAAAACTGGCAAACCTAGTGGGGAGTGTGGGGCTGTGAGGGGCAAGGGCACTGGGGGAGATTTGTATATTTTGGGTGCTAGACAGGGTGGGGTCTGTTGGGTATGTGCTGCATGGTGGGAGAGGTCTGTGTGTGTTGGGATGCTAGGGAGTGGAGGTTCTGTGTGGGATGCTGGGCAGTTGTGATGGGGGAGTCTGTGGGGAGGCGCTGGGCATAACAGGTGTGGGGGATGCTGGTAATAG
The DNA here is from genome assembly GCF_003597395.2 of Chelonoidis abingdonii. Classification (NCBI taxonomy): domain Eukaryota; kingdom Metazoa; phylum Chordata; order Testudines; family Testudinidae; genus Chelonoidis; species Chelonoidis abingdonii. Next base: position 157,364,182 of record NC_133769.1, on the reverse strand, counting down.
AGAATCGGGGGGTGCTGAGTGGAGGCACAGTGTGGCACAGCATAGGCCTATCCCCGAGGGTGAAGGGACATGCTGGCAGCATTGGGGCCGGTGCACCACTGTGCATCTGGCAACTGTTGGTTTGTAAACAGTACTCTTGGATGGGTCTGGGCTGTTCCTGCCATGCCTTACTGCCTCTGGTTGCCCCCTCACTCTAGGGACTGACTTCCCCGTGCCATGCTCCATTGCCTCCATGGGGGCCCACAAATATGTTTGGCGCCAGGCCCACAAAAGGTTAATCTTGCCCTACTGAGAAGGTGCAGCAGCAGAGATGGCAAGCATGGGACCATGGCTTGGGGGAAGCCTTGAGCACTGCCCAAATTTGGTGACTACAAGGGCTGTGCTGATTATCAGCCAAGTGACCAAGGGCAGCACCCAATTTGCTAACATGTACGTGAGGAAACACACTCTAGTAGTTGAAACACAGGGCTGAGAGTCAGGATTCTTGGGTTCTAGCCACAGGGACTCACTGTGTGACTGACTGGTCAAGTCACTTAACTACTCAGCGCCTTAGCTTCCCTATCTCTAAAATGGGGATATGAATATTTACTCTCCTGCCTGGGGTGTTGGGAGGATTGAGTACTGTTTGTAGAGCGCATGGAGATCTTTGGAAGGAAGAGCAGTTATCTCTTGTTATAGTACTGTCAGAACCAAAATGTGTCTTTGGGATTTTAATAACACACATTTGTCTTTATTTCAGTGCTAGATTCATGCTAACAAACATTTTAAAAGTGCAGTTCCCATTGTGCTTTAGGCATGGTGGGGCTGCCATTGAACACAGTCATAAGTTTCCATATACTGATGTTCCCTCTCTTCAGATCTGGTTACCTGGTTGGGTTCAGCCTCCGCTTCATCCCAGTTGTGTGTCAGGTGGCCTTGATCCATGGGTTTAAAGGGCTTGTGACAGACAGAGGGTAGAATTCTATACAGCCAGCTACAGAGAAAGAAAACACCAGTGAGACCAAGCCCAGACTCTCCAAATAGCTGTTTCTGTGCTCGACAGCACCTATGAAATTTTCAATGAGATCAGGTGGACCTCTTGTCTGTTAGTTCTCCAATCAATCCTCACAGTTATATAGATTCCAAAGTACTTTATGGGCCATAATTACACACAGACATATGAATATGTATAACCTTATCTCTCATGGAAATGCAGCCACATCTGGGGTTGAATTCAGTGGCTAACAGCACACAGCAACACAACGGTTGAAAGCTGGCAGTGAAGAACATAGTATTTAACTAAAGGTGGCTCTTCACTCCCCAGTCTATGGGGATGACTGGCACCAGGGTTAGCCTAGCCTGGATGTGAGAAGCCACCCTGCAAAGCCCTACCCCCGTTACTGTGTCCACACTGTTTCTCCTCTTGCTTGTGTGTGTCTGGGGGCATAGCCCATGGTTGTGTGTAGTGAGATGCTCTGGGATTGTTTCCTAGTCCATTCTGTCAATTGCAGAAAACTTGTCTATACCTCCTGGGGAACTGTGGGAAGGCATTGGAGGACTATCAACACTTGAGTACTTTAGCCCCTGTCCTGGGCTGTAGCCAGAGTGAAAGCAAAGCATGGGTTCTAATCCTCCCCAGTTGGGTCAGCTAGCCTGGTTTTACAGTACCTAAACGCAAGTAAGAGAGTTTCTGTGTGGATGGGAGGGAGGTTGGCCTATAACCCAGGTAAGAGACGGGGTTGACTGTGCAGTGAAGACATATCCTAAAACTACAGGGGAGTTATAGGCAGGCAGAAGGTAATTACTAGAGTTTGCATTTGGCAGGTTACTGGAAGTAACATCGTACTCCTGCAAACAGTACCATGGGATGGCTAGTGAGCATAGGTAGTCAGAGCCTAGGTTTCACGAAAGTTGATACCCCCTAGCACCACACTGGGGGCTGGTCTACACTACGGGGGGAAATCGATCTAAGATACACAACTTCAGCTATGTGAATAATGTAGCTGAAATCGAAGTATCTTAGATTGAATTACCTACCGTCCTCACGGCACGGGATCGATGTCCGCGGCTCCCCATGTCGACTCTGCTACTGCCGTTCGGGTTGGTGGAGTTCCGGGATTGATAGGAACTTGTTCAGGGATCGATATATCGTGTCTAGATGAGACACGATATATCGATCCCCAAGAAATCGATTGCTACCCGCCGATACGCTGGGTAGTGCAGACGTAGCCTGGGTTACCTATCACTAAGGCTGTGATTTAGTCATGGAGGTCACGGAAGTCATGGGAGCTGCAGAGTTCCCTGCTGCCGCTGGCGGCAGGCGGACCACCTGCAGCTCCCGGCCACCGTGGGCAGTAGGAAAGACCCCTGCCACTAACTGTCCCCGCAGGTGACTGGGGGGACCCCCGCCGCTTCTGGCTGCCTCTAAGAACGGAGTGATCTCTGCAGCTCCCGCCACTGCGGGTGGCAGGGGAGACCCCCAATGCTCCCCGCCACTGCGGGCGGCAGGGAGAACTTCTAGAACTGCCAGCCAGTGCAGGCAGGACCCCCAGAGCTCTCTGCCTCTGCGGGCAGCAGGGGGGACCACCAGGGCTCCCAGCTGCTGTGGGCAACAGTGGGGACCCCTGCTGCTCCTCACCGCCCTGGGGGCCCCCGCAGCTATCCACCTCCATAGGCAGCAGAAGGGACCCCCAGAACTCCCAGCCTCCATGGAAGCAGGGGGAACCCCCGGAGTTTGGAGCCCCCAGCGGAGGGGGACCCTGGAGCTTCCAGCCCACTCGCAGCTGCCCAGGCTCCTCATTTTATCATGGAAGTTTTTAGTAAAAGTCAGGGACAGGTCATGGCTTCCATTAATTTTTCATTATTGCTCATGACTTTTAGTAAAAATATCCATGACAAAATCTTAGCCTTACCATCACTTACTCTTTCATCAATAGCAGTTCCCAAATCCACATGGGTTTTCTCCAGAGATCGCGATCCAAGCACTAGTCAGACATGTCCCTGTCTAGTTTATGAAAACTAATGAGATCTCAGCCCAAAGCTGCAGACTTTGCTGAACAGGATGTAACTGAATTATCTGATTTACTTTCCCTTGCAGCAGAAACAACTTGTGCTCCAGAAACTGTCTGTTTGGGTCACTGGGCAATACATTATTCGCCACTGTGTGGAGCAGAAACATCCATGCCTCATGTGGAATGCAGCTCATCTATAACCCACCAGGGCTGCCCAGAGGATTCAGGGGGCAAAGCAATTTCGGGGGCTGCCTCCATAAAAAAAAGTTGCAATACTATTGAATACTATATTCTCGTGGGGGCCGCTGCAGGGCCCAGGGCCTGGGGCAAATTGCCCCACTTGCCTCCCTCCCCCGGCAGCCCTGTAACCCACACACCTCCTGGGTGAGGTGTTCTGTCCCATCTAGTGGCACTGAGACCACTTAGGGCATGGCTACACTGGAAACTTCAAAGCGCTGTTGTGAGAACGCTCCCGCAGCAGTGCTTTGCAGCGTGAGTGTGGTCACGTGGAAGCAATCCACCTCCACGAGCCTGTTTACAATAGCGCTTTAAAGCACTGAGACTTGCTGTGCTCAGAGGGGTAATTTTTCACTCCCCTGAGCCAGCAAGTTAGAACGCCATAAAATGTAAGTGAAGACAAGCCCTTAGAGAGAGAGTTAAATGAGTCTGCTCTACAGCCTTAGCTAAGAGGCAGTTGGCTTTAGCTCATACAGTAGAGGCTCATGTGCTGAGGTCCCTGCCGACCTACCTGCCGACGACTGGGGTCTCTCATGTGTTAAACATCCACAACAGCCAAAGCAGGGCAGATGCAACATGCTCTGTGATTCAGCTCAGCCCAGCATTCCTTGCCTCCCTGGTGAACATATTTCACTAGTGCTGCCACTTCCCCATTAGAAACACAGTCTTGTCTGGGTAGCAATGAAAGGGTGAACACACACACCTGCTCCCCTGAGGAAACTGGGTTTTAGAGGGTAAATACAGCATGGGAATTTCAGTGCAAACCTGTTTAACCAAACTCCAGGAAACGAAAGTGTGATTCTGTCTCCTGAGTTTATTTTGCCTTCTAATTTCTCTCTTCAAGCACAGCCCCTTTCAAGCTGGCCATCCTGAAAAAGCACCTGGCCAGCTCTGTACTGTGCTATGGGGTCAGGAGCTCAGCGCACGCCCATTCAGTGAGAGAGGGGCTCAAGAGCCACATCTGAGTTTGCATTTTGAACACTGCAGAGGGAGTCAGGCCTGCGCCTTGAGTTCCACCCTAGCCCCGCTTTCTGCCACAGGCCTTCCTTCCTATGAAGCCCTGACATAACCCAAGGCCCTGAACCTTTGGATAAACGGATCTGCATTTTACTTCCTTTCTGTCCACTATGCCAGTTCCTGAGCCTCTCTTCCTTTCTACACCTGGTGCCTGAGCTAGCATGCACACAGAAAATGGGCTAAGCCAGGAGATGGGCTTTGAACCAGGCAGGTGGCCAGATAATCAGGAAGGCAACAAACAAGGATGCCACAGCCTCTCTGCCTTGTTAAGGTTGCTCACTTCAGTTTGGGGGTGGGGGGGAGGAGCTCTTCCTTGGGAAATGGAAAATTTCCATCAAGGACATTTCCATGCAGATACAATGAGTCATCCCCTTTCCCACGCACCCTGGGAGATGGCACCAGCCTGGAGAGCAGAGCACTGGTAGGCAGCTCTGATGATGCATCTGTCTTTCATTTGATCAACCAATGGAGGGGACAGAAAGCCTCTGCAGGAGCAGTGACATGATAAACCAATCTCTTGCAATCAGGCAATGGCCTGAACTTCAGGACTTTTTCTTCAAAACAGCAACTCACTGTTTCCAGCATCTGATGAGAATTCTTTGTGGTCAATTGCATGCTGGTGCCAGTTTGACAGCCCACAGACCGACGCCTCTACTTAGCTAAAGATCAAATACAGCCCAGTGGCGGCAGTGGGAGCTTCCCCCACACCAGCCACTGCCAGTGGGCCTAAACCCTGACCCACAGAGACGCTCTCTAGGATGAGAGGAAAGTTCAAGTCCCATAGCCCATCTTCTGACACTGCCAACAAGGGGCCAATAAGGGCCAATTCTGAGGGTGTGTTTTTGTGATGCCACTAGCAACTGGGTTGAGACCCTCACCTTGTTCCCCAGAGCACTGAGATCCTCCTCTCAGAGAAACTATCCCTCCCTCTTCACCTACAGATCCCATTCCATGAGATCTTCTTCTTCCTCACCAGCTCATCCTCATCACCCTCACCTGAGACCTTTTGTCCCTTTCCCCTGATTCTACTGAAACCCTCCCTCTTTCCTTCACTATTTGATCTGCACCCCACCCCACTCCCAGCATGGCTTTCCCATCCCCCATAAAAGATCTACCTCCTACTTCACTCCACTGAGATTTTTCCTCTCCCTTCCAAACAGTTCCCCCCTCCCAGCATGCAACAGAGTTGTTTACAAGCTCAGGAAATACTGAGTATACACAGTCAGATCTCACCACCAACCTTGCTGCCTGCATGCAGCAAAATATCATGGCTGTCCCAGGGCAGTGTCACAGTACCTTCTCTTATTGGTGGACCTGGGGCAGGTGAAGGCAGAGCCCGAGAGCTGTTCTGCATACAGACCATATGGGCAGACCTGAGGGTTATTCTAAACCAAAAGAGAAAATGATGGAAACCGATTAAAGACAACTGCACAAATATTAGCATTAGTCTCATCACCACAAAGAAAATTCTCAATTCCTCTAGGTGGTCTGGAGCATAGTCCACTCGCTCAGAACGGTATGGACCTTGTCAATGGCCTCATCCTCTGCTCACTGATAATACGATTAACCAGTGATGATATTTGCATGGTGCCTCCATCTCTCATGAGATACAGTGGGTATCAGCCAGCCTCTGAGATCACTTTCCTTATACACTGGAACTTACACAGTGCTCTAAGGAATCAAAGAGGAGGGTAGGGTATACACCAAGTTCTACAACCACTAAGGAGCAACACTTATGGGGGAATCATCAATAAAGCAACCAAAACATCAATCAGGTTATCAAGCACATTGTTTTATCATCAAGATGTCTGGAGGGGCTGATCCGGATCCCAGAACTGGGATGTCCTTTCCCATGCTTTGTGTTTACCTGGCTCTTGGTAAGAAAGTTGCACTGTCTGCAGAGTGCTGGTGAAGGCCCCTGGCTCATAGCCCTACAGGAGCTGCAGCAAATGTATGTAAGTATACAATCACTGCACAGAGAATGGATACTTCCCTCCATCACTGCCATGGTTCCCCTAACTACACTACCCCTCACCTAGGGAAAAGATGCCCACAGTGGGCATTAAAAATGGGACAGTGCCTCCAGATGCTAATGGGGTTAGCTCCCCCTGGTGGCCTTTGTGGAATTCTTTGCATTTGTGCAGGGTTTTAGAACCATCAGCTCAGTGATGCAGCCGGGTGCAAACTCCCCCACTTCGCTCTGCCTTTCCCTTGGTTCTGGCTGCTGTGGAGTGAAACAATTGCTATGAGTTTATTGGTGAAATATTTGTTCTTCAAGGAAAGGGGCTAAAGATTTTCATTTAATTAGACTGGCATCTCTTTATTGTGAGCTCAGTGCGAAACAAAGGCACCCAGATAAATGCCCTAGTGAAACAGACAAATAGTCCATCTCATTTGGTATCTCCAGCTACCTGTTGTACAAGATCAGGCATATAGTTCATCTGCAGTTAGCCTGGTATCCTGCCACCCTGCTGTGCCAAAACAGACCAGTGGGCCATGCAGTCTCCCATTCTGCCCTAACAGCATCCAGTGCCAGGTGTGTGAGAGTAAAATGTAAAGCCTTCATAATCAGGGCCGGCTCCAGGCACCAGCGCACCAAGCGCATGCTTGGGGTGGCATGCCGCGGGGGGCGCTCTTTCGGTTGCCGGGAGGGTGGCAGGTAGCTCCGGTGGACCTCCCGCAAGCGTCCCTGCAGAGGGTCCGCTGCTCCCGCGGCTCCAGTGGAGCATCTGCAGGCACGCCTGCGGGAGGTTCACCGGAGCCACGGGACCAGCGAGCGGCAGAGCACCCCCCGTGGCGTGCCGCTGTGCTTGGGGCAGCGAAATGGCTAGAGCCGGCCCTGTTCATAATGCACCTAGTTCTTCAATCCTTAAACCTCACCTTGTGAGTATGGTATGCTCTGAGGCGGGGGGATGAATAGCCCCCATAGTTTTTATCTTAGCTTGCATCACTGCAAATGCCTGCCTTATAAATACCGCAGAGGGGACCTTTGGGACCTGGTATTTTTTCCTCATTCTCAAATCTTGTATTAACTGTTTTGACACTGTGTATTGTCAGGGGCAACCAAACTTTGCCCAGCAGAGTGTGCTGCATAGGCAACCAGGAGTCTGAGAGCTGCATCTAATTTGCGTAAACTGGTGCAGGTTGCAGTTGCCCTCATTTTGAATAGAGCAGCCCTTGGAGATTACAGGTCCCAGAATGTAATGAGCATGCCAAACATCAGGATGGAGCACCTATAGTTATGTAGGCTGCATTGTGGAGGTAGGTGGGCCTCTAGACTGCATTTAACCCATCCGTGACTTGTGTTTAACTGTCTACAGTATACACTCCCAGCAAAAAAACAATGGTATTAGAAGTCCTCAGAAGTCAGGAAATGCCAGAGTTGAGGTTTTCTATACAATCCTAACTCTTCCTTCCTCAGGACCAGCGCCAAGGTTTCTCACGCCCGAGGCGCCCGGCCATTTCGCCGCCCCCCGCACTGATCCCGCGGCTCTGGTGGAGCTGCTGCAGGCATTCCTGCGTTTTGCCGGGGGGGGCGGCAGGCGGCTCCAGTTGACCTGCCGCAGGTATGCCTGCGGAGGGTCTGTTGGTCCGTGGCTCTGGTGCAGCTGCCGCAGGCATGCCTGCGGGAGGTCCACTGGAGCCGCGGGAGCAGCCGACCATCCGCAGCCATGACTGTGACAGCTCCACCGGAGCCGCGGACCAACGGACCCTCCGCAGGCATGCCTGCGGCAGGTCAACCGGAGCCGCCTGCCGCCCCCCTGGCAAAATGCCGCCCCCTCAATAATCCTGGCACCCTAGGCAATTGGCTAGGCTGCCTAAATGGTAGCGCCGGCCCTGTTCCTCCTATGTGTACAGTTTATGCTTCAGGGCCTAATTCTGCACATCTTTGCACCTTGTGCATTTACACCTTTACAGAGTGCAGAGCAGGGTGTAAAATGCTGCCATCCTGCTGCGGGTGGGTTTTATGCCCATCCTGCCCAAGTACAACCACTTTCACAATATGCAAGGTGGTGGAGAATCAGGCTTAGTGGATTTACTTTGGCGTAAATGAAACCAGATCTGGGCCCATAGTCTTTATTTCCCTGATGACTTGCTCTTATTTCTAGAAGTTGGATAGTGAGAGGAAGTGAGGCCTGCGGGCCTTTATTTAAAGAACAAGGAAAAGTATTTTTTTAGAAAACTAATATATTTGGAAATTAATTATTCTATTTTATTCACTTTTAACATTTTTGTAATGAGCCTCTCGGCTCATGACTGGCTAACTATTCCCTACCCCTATCCCTAGAAAGGAGAAACTGCCCTATTATGGACTCATCGCTCAGTCTAATCAAAATCAGTTTTGACTGGAACAGGTCTCCTCTGTAGGGCTATTTCTCTCCCAGATTTCAAGCTTCTATCCCAATCCACATCAGACCTAGAGCTGAGAGAAAAATGTCACAAATTTTTTTTTATAATGAGGAAAATGTTAATTTCCCAACCCCCTTCCTTCTCAAACATAGTTGAACTATTTTTATTCCAACTTCCTCCTCCAAAAATCACTCTGGGACAGAGACCAGGCCTGGAAATTTCAGCCCCAAAGGTGAAAACTTTGGAAAGTTATGAATGACGAAAATAGGAAATTTGTCTGGAAACCCTTAACTATAACTTATACTAATACACAGTTCTAATGCTGCAAAAAGGAGGCTCCTTAACATTTCTGTAGTGGCTGGCTTGAGATTCATGGCAGCATCTTGAGACTCAAAATAGCAGAGGAACAGGTGCCCACGCTACTCCTTGCTATTAAAAAAGATAAATAAATCAGTACCTGTCCTTCTGGTAAGGCTCCAGGACAGCGTGGATCTTCAGAGACACATTCATTACCAAATCCTGGCATGTACTATGAAATAACAACACAAACATACACTCATACATCAGTGTTTAAAAATAAACAGATGTGCTTTTTCCAAATTCTTTGGGTACAGTTTGACTTTGCCAAGTGATCTATTTCGGTTTGGTTATTTCAGAGGACTGACTCTGCAATATGTGTACAGGGGTTTATCTATCTTCATTAACCAACGATAATATTGGCAGACATAGCCAAGGTTCCTTTTCAGTCTAATCTGTCTGCACGTGTGAATGCACCCAGCACTGTACCATGATGGCACTTTTTGGATATGCAAGATAACAGTATGCTTGGGTTCAGCAATAATAATACCCTCGAGTAGCCGCTTCCACACAACGTATTAAAGCACTTCACTAACATTATGAAGGAGTGCTAGCACCGGAGTTAATGTTGAGACAAGGTTACTCTGTAAGAGGTGATTTTTCTAAGTGCCGTAACATCTGCTTGCATACCGATACCGTCTTATAAACTGGTGTGACTTACTGGGCTCCGGGACATGGTTATTAATGCAAATCTGAAGTCATTTGGGTAATGGAGAGGTCTTGACATACAGCGCCCCCTGTAAAAGGACCTGTCAGTAATCTTGCGTGTGCACATACACCTGGAGCTCAAACTGGGTCACTGATATGCACCAAACTGCTACTGTCTGACTAGGCTTGAGCTCAGTTAATGTCCAGCGCCTGCTGCCATGTTAGACAAGCAATATTTTAAAAGTTTTATCTAGTTTCCTAAGCTGATGCACATGGGGGATCCACACTAGAGAAAGTGAGCTGCACATCCTCCTAGGCCTGCTCTGCCTGCATGGGCTCCCGAGCACGGGGTGGAGTTCTCAATCCTGGCTTCTCCTCAGGCATATAGCTCCTGCCTGTTGCACGGCAGCAGGGAAGAGAGCTGGGCTCCTCCTCATCCCTCCTCCTACTCTGGCCCCCCAAACCTAACACTGGGCTAACCCCTGTTTCAAAGCCATGATAAACTGCACTGGTGCAAGTCACCATTCACACCAGAGCAGAATGTGCACTTTAGGATTTGCCTACGATAGCAGGTGAATGATTGACAGGCCCATGGAATGGGTTTAATCGGCAAGCTGCAAGTTTATTAATTATACCTTGGGGAGGGGGAGCTACTTTGCCCGTCCCAGCTCTCACATACCTGGCATTTAATTGGTTCAGGTGTGGATTACAAAACTTTGGTCACAAACCAAACAATTCAGTTCAGCTGTGCAACTTCTTTCCCCTGCCCCACGTAAAGGGGGTCGGATTGACAGTGGCCACAAGGCTGGGTCGGGGGAAGCTCAGTCTGCAAAGACTTCAGCCTCCGTCCCCACTGTGAGCACAAGGTACATCTGCACAATCCTGGGTCTCATTTACTCTGGGAACTGGCCCTTTTAGTTTTTACTGCCACTGGACACCAGCTACTGGGAGCATCAGCAATTAGTAACAGCCCTCACGTGGCTACACGTTTTGGACTCTCTCACTCCCTGTTGTCAAGTCACACTACCTCCCCCACTAAAGGTGGTAAGGGAGTATTTGCACCAATACAGATACATCTGCGCAGCTACAACAGTGGCTGAACACCCACTGTAGATAAGGCCTCAGGTTTCTTGATATTGGGTGAAGCATCTGATGTTTGGGGTTGGAAGGATTAAAAAATGTCTCAAACAATCCTCTCACCTGCATCCTATGACACTTAAAGCATCTGGCTTGCACAGAGTGTGTGTGTGTGTTCTCCAGAGATTTATTTGTGACATTTCTAGGCTCCAAGTGGAAAACCATTCAAAAGGCAGTAAACGCTGTGTCCTACCACTGTGTAGTTAGCAAATGATAATGCAAACCACAGAAAAATTTATAGGGGATGGATGTGGAAATACTCAACACTTAAGAGTAGGGGTTGGATGGGCTTATCAGTGAATTCAACTAGCTGTCACAATAATCTCAAAGTGCACTGAAACTGGCAGAGATATTAATCCTTGTGATATGATCATAGAACTCATGAGATTCAATTATTTAAAAAAGCTGCTCATGATCTTGGGATAATCAAGATAAACCTCAGGAAATGTTACCATTTATCAAAATTGCCACCTTCCACCATTGTCAGAAGGCAGGAAGGGACCCTGAGGGAAGCAAATGAATATGAGGGGACATCTCTGTGGCATGGTAGAGGGGGCATGCTGCAAGAGCTACTGCACCATAGGGGGCAGGAATATGGCATAGGGAAGGGGCCATGAAGGTCCCCACAATTATGTGCAGGGAGCCACAGATCACCTTAATTCAATCCTGCTGGCTCTAGAGGCGCAAACAGTTGGGAACCAATGGTTTAGAGGCAGAAAGTTCCCCGTTGTTCCTCCTGCAAATGACTAAATCACTGGGACTCTGGTCTCCATGTGTTTCTGCAAGCAGTGCTGCAAGATGCATATTGATATGCAAAACAGCAGGTCACCAGAGGCAGTCCTGGCAAATGTATTGTAATGGAGCTTTTTTTTTTTTTTTCTGTTTCCCTTTTTTTTCCCCAAACAGAACTGCAGCAAGATCTGATGAGACTGCAGCAGTTCTAGAATTAAACCAGCCCTACTCACTGCATTCACCTTTACCAAAGACGCAAACATGGTGAGGTAAGCATGCGTGTGGTGGGGTGGGGGGAATGCAACTTATTTTTCCAAGGCCAGGGCAGGCCGGGCCTGATGCAACATGTCATCTCCACAGTGAGGGGAGGGTTAATGCAAAAAGCCTCTGCATATGGAAAAGACACCATGTGATCATGTGCAGAATATTATATGTGCCTGTGAAATGTTCTGAACTAAAACTGATGGAGGGTGGGATAGTTTGAGTCTCAGAGACATGATTAGCTTGCGTGTCTGCTAATCTAGCTAGAGAAATCCTCAGATGCATAATGTCCACAGTGCAGCAACATATGGGAAAAGAGGTGAGCTCATAGTTCAGCTCTCTGCTGTGTGAAATTGCTATTACAAGAGACTCCATCAGCTCCCTCAAATCTAAAGTGCTTTGGACCCTCTCAGCTGACCCAATCTATTAGCTGGACAGAATCCCAGCTGCACCCAAATTAGGATCCCCTAAAAAAAAAAAACACTCTTCTTTCCTGTTTGCTGTGAAATGAAATATCAAAAGCAGTTCATGACTGAATCTGCTCTGGGTCCACAATCTGCTGTACTGCATCTAACACAGCCGAGTGCATGAGATTGACTTGAGAGCACTGGGATGCTGACAGATTTCTGACAGATTGAGCCACTGTGTTCCCCTCATACTTCACACAGTCAGTGGGTAGCTGTGGAGGCATTAGTCACCCCCTATCAATACACAGAGCCGAGAGATTCAGGGGTGGGGGTTGCAGGTTTTAAGGGATTCAGTCAAGTCAGGGAGGAGTTGATGTCATACAAGCACTGTCAGAGCCCTGCTCAAGTTTCCCCACCACAGCTGCAGTGTACTGGCAGGAGTGAAGGAAGCTGCTGCTGTGGCATTGTTTGTCAAATGAGCTTTCCAGATGCTACAGAAAAAAAAAAAAAAATCATCACAGGTAACTGCACTGAGGGCCTTCAAAAGAAAACTGCTTCTTATTGGCGTGGTTGTAGCTGTGGGCAGGGAGACATTGTCCTGCCATTAATTTAGTACTGACTTGCTTTAAAGGAGTTGTATTTTATTTAGTTATACTTTGCCTTTTGCTACAGCAAATTCCAAAAGACTCACCTCAACTTGCTCCCTTAGAGATCAATCTATAACTCTGCAGCATTTTCCTCTGGCTACACAAAGATGAACGTGTAACCCCAGAGTCCTTTAAACTAAGACCGTTATTTGAATGTTACTTTAGAACACACTTCTCAAACTGGCAAAAATAATAACATGTTAAAGACGGTTGAGTGCAGATGGCTCTGGCGATACGAGCTCTATCACTGGTTTGAATCCAATCCATGCTGATAGTGACAACAATCATGGTCACCGTGGGACAAGTTTGGTTCATGTTTAATTAGTTTGGTGGATCTAAGTCCAAGTCCAAGGTGGCCCTGTTACAAAGCACTATCACAACTGGCACCAACTGGACTTCGTGTTGATAGTCTCACCAGAGCGGCCAAGGACTGACAGGGCCATGGAGACTGAACTCCCCTCTCACCACAAAGGTATAGCCACATCACAAATTAAGGTATAACTGTACTGTGGGTAGGCATACCACGCTCTCTTTAATCTAGCTAGCACAGGTAACAGTAGTAGTGAAGATGTGGGGACATGGGCTAGCCACCCCAGTACAAACCCACCAGGAACCCTGGGTACTTACTTGGGTTGCTAGCTTGTTCCACTGTCCATTCCACCATGTCTTTACTACTGTTACATGTGTTAGCTAGATTAAGGCTCCTGTGAGTAAGCACACACATACTACAATCACACATTCATTTGCTGTGGACACACACCCTAAAAATCACAGTCAGGGCACCGTGCGGGAAACTTGCCCTGCCACTGCCCAGGCTGTATCAGCTCTGTGGATAAACAGAGGGCTTCACTCTCCAAAACTGTTACTCCAGCACCTTTCACCGACTCTGAATTCACATAAGAGTATATAGACAGATAACGCAGCAATGAACTGTAGTGGATTCCCTGGCTTGAACTTTTCTGATCCAGTCTGAACAGACTGATCCAGGACAATGGAGCCCCCAGCTTCAGTGGGATGCTATATAGGGGTAAAGATCTGTTTCCATATATCCAGTTACAGGACTGGGACCCCCATGTTGGTAATTTCTTCAGGGGATAGAAAAGCTGGTAAGGTTAAAACAACAACAACCCTAAAATCTGTTTGAAATCTTCCCTTCACCAAGTTCTTATATGTGAGACGAGACAAGATAATTATGACAAATTACCTCCACTGGGATGCACTCCTTGTCTGTTTTCATTATGCTTACCACTACTACTAACCATCCCAGTGGGTTGTGTGGGTGGGTTGGTGAGGGGAGAGCTCAGGGGAACTGGGGAGAAGGTTTTTCTGTGAAAAGTTTGCAAGGTTTCTAGTGTATGTGTGTTTCTTTCATAATTCTGCAGCATTCTATGTAAATGTGATCTTAAGAATACATTTGAATACACTTCGTCTTTGTTTTGACAATTTTCAGTAAAATGGGAGAGATAAAAACCAGTGCAACATAAAAAATTAAACAACATCCATGGATTTAAATGACTGGGATGCAAAGCGGAGCTCTCTCTTTGGTATCCAGGCACCGACCTATAAACTATAACCTTTTGCTGGAGAGATTAGACAGCAGGCCTGGAAAAATGCTTTTGAAGTCTGAATACATAGACTGGAATATAATTAATGCCCCTCTTCAAGCACTGTGAATAATACATTTTTCAACTACTGCTGGGTAATACTGAAAAATAATTTATTCATTCAGACACAAAAACATTACATTGTACATTAGTTAAGACTGGTCTACACGACACCTAATGCAAAACCACAAAAGCAAGGAAATGAACAGGTAAGGCATATAACAGGACGTAGCCTCTACTCCTCCACCCAGAGATACACATTTCACTAGAGCACAGCCTTCATAAGCCACAGTCAATGCACTATAACCTTAACTCAGCCACTGTTTGATGCTGGACTTCCAGCTCTCCCCTTATTCCAAATTTTCCCCTCCTCATGTGGGCAGAGTTAAGGTTGTGGTGGTTCATTCTGTAATGAAAAATGGCTGTGCTATTAGCGAAGTACATATCTCTAGGTGGAAGAGTAGACGGTAGGTGCTGTTAGATGATTTAACTTTTGTGTACGTGTAGATCATCCTTAACAGACATATACTGTGATATTTTGAAGTAAGGATTTCCAAGTTTTTGAAAGATTAATTTTTCTCCTGAAAGGACGAAGATCTTTGACACAGCAACACCTCCTTCCGTGAAGAACAGGATCTTTATGAAGAGGTTAGCTGGCTCAGCAACGTTATTCTTGAACTGTCTGGGCACTTACTTGGAAATCCTGTTCTTCAGGATAAAAGCCACTATTGTCTCAGAGGTCTGTATCTCCAAACAGCCTGATTATCTCTCCCAAAGTTTGCAGTCACTAATTTTTACAGTCCCCCTGTGAACTAAGTCAGTATCATTCTCCCCATTTTACATATAAGGACACTGAGAAGTGAAGTGATTTGCCAAAGATAACCTAGAAAGTCAGTAGTAAAGCCAGGTTTAGAATCTAGGAATCCTAACAGTCCCTTGCTCTAACTACTTTTCTGTGATATAAAGCTTTGGGGTTAGTTTAAAAGGCTTGCAACAGCAGGGCAGATGTTGCAAGACAATTGTTATTGGCTGGTTGGGGAACACCCCCAGACAGCCAGATCAGCCGAAGGAGGTGTGCTGGGGGAGGGAGATGACAAAGTCCACATGGAAAGACTCCCAAACTGGGACAATCTGCTTCAGTGAGATTTACAACATCCCAAATTAAACAAAAAACAAAATCCTTCATCCAAGAAAGGGAGACTTTATAACCTGCCTTGAAATGAATTTTTAAAAATGAGAGACTTGAAATCTAAATGAGACTTGGTATCTCTGTCAAGAGAACCATCCCTAACTCACACACAGACTTCAGGTTTAAACAATAGACAACTTCCCCGCTACATCTCCCTAATTGTCCAAACCTCCCCAGTTACTGTGCTCCTCCCTACACATTAGGCACCTCATTGCAGGCATGTTCTAGCAGTTCCCTTTCTCCACTCTTTTGGGCTTTAAAGAGCTACAGAACTGCTAACAAGAAAGTGGAGGTACGGGGAAGAAAAGAGATGGCATATTTCTCTCTTTCCCTCAATACACAGGCTCTTTGGTGTCAGTATCACTTACCTTCAACTCTGCCATTTTCCTCACTTTGCTTTCTCACTTTGGCAAATACAAAACCAAATGAGATATTTGGCCAAAATGGTCTGTTGTGGTCTCCTAAAAACAAACTCTTCTTGCTGATTTTCTTGTTGGAGCAGCTGCACGGACAAAGCCAGGCTGATTGCAAACTGTCTGCCCTGCAAGTGAGAAAGTCCAAAAGAGTTTTCCAGCTGTTTACTCAACTCAGTCTGGGTTTAATCAAACACGGGCCTTTCTTTGAACCAATCCAGGGATTGATCTGAGGAAGATAAAAAGAGTAGAGGGGAAAGGACTCTGTTCCACCAGTTTTCCTTTTTCTTATTAGCTATTAAAGAGAGAAAAGGGTACACTTTAAGATCAATAAGGCATTTCAGGAATGAGAAAAAGCCCTTTCTGAAATTGATTTATAAGAATATTTTATTAATAATGCCTCCAGCAATTTCCATCCACAGATCTCACAATGTGTGGAATTTAAAAGGCATCACTTCCCCAGCTCTGCTGTGAAAGGTGGTAATTGTTTATCAGTGCACAGTAATGCTACACAGCAGGCTAGGGCCAGAAGTGAAGAAGGATTCTATACCCTACTCACTAGTGCTGGTCAGAACTTTCTGAATTTTGACAATTTTTTTTTTTTTAATAATTGGTAAACTTTTCAACAGAATGTTAACGAAAAATGTTCCCTGCTTTTCAACCAGTTATAGAAACTGGCTGAAATTATGTGAATGTTTGCTTGATTTTGAATTTTTTTTAAAGGGGGGGGGCATTTCAAAAAATTTCAACATTTTCTCCTTTTATTTTTTTGATCAGCTCTAGCCTGAGTACCGGAAGAGGCATTTTGGGAGGCAGAACGTATTTGTACTAGTTGGAATTTGGGCAATGTCTCTGGAGTTACCTGCACTCTCATGGAAAGTGCTTTGGAATCCTTTATTCCCACTAGTGGTCAGGCCCTTGAGTGAAATCCTGGACACGCTGAAGTCAATGGGAGTTTTGCCACTGACTTAAACAGGGGTAAGATTTCACCCCTTAGCTTTAAATCTTATCTGAAAATTGTCACCTTCTCACACACACCATGCTAGGGAGATAATCTAGAACCACCATTCTAGACTGTAAGCTCTTGAAAGCAGGGACTATCTATACTTTTGTGCACTGTACAGCACTAAGACTAATAATAGTTAATTAATTAATATTAAGTTCATTATTTCCATACTGATTCAGAAAGGAGAACACAAGATGTAGATGATAGAATTATCAAGAACAATGCAGAAAAGGCAGAAGTGTTCAATAAATATTTCTGTTTTGTATTTGGGAAAAAACAGATGTAGTAGTCATGTAATAAAATAACTTTCCATTCTAGTAGCATCTTAGAAGGATGCTAGACATGTTGAAATCAGCAGGTCCAGATACCTTACATCCAAGAGTTTTAAAAGAACTGTCTGAGGAGTTATCTGGCCATAAATGTTGATTTTCAAAAAGTTTTGGAACATTCAGGAAGTTCCAGGAGACTGGAAGAAAGCTACTGTTGTGCCAATATTTAAAACAAGTAAATGGGATGATCTAGGCAATTAAAGGACTGACATCAGTCCCAGGCAAAACAATGGAGTGGCTGATACAGTTGATCTGATTAATAAAGAATTAAAGGAGAGTAATATAATTAATGCAAGTCAGCATGGGTTTATGGAAAACAGATCCTGTCAAACTAACTTGATATCTTTTTTTGATGAGACTACAAGTTTGGTTGATAAGGGTAATTATGTTGATGTAATTACTTCTGAAAGGCATTTGACTTGAGATTGCATGATATTTTGATTGAAAAACTAGAACGATATAAAATTAACATGATAAACATTAAATGGATTAAAAGTTTGCTAACTGATAGGTCTCAAAAAGTAATTATAAACAGGCACTCATCATCGAGCAGGTAAGTTTCTAGTGGGGTACCAGCTGGATTGGCTCTTGGCCCTATGCAGGGGTGAAAGTGGGCTGGTACAGGCTGGTATGGTGTACTGGTAAATGTGGCCACTGGTACCAGCCTGTACGCAGCCGACATTAAAGCGCTTTAACGTTGCTGCTCCTCTTGCCCCCTTCCGTTGGTGGCCCTGCTGGTAGGGACCCTACAGGCAGGACTGCCGATGGGGGCGGGTAAAAGGGGTAGCTGCCCTGGGGCCCGGTGATATAAAATGTCCGGGGGCTCCCGGTCACCACCACTACTGCAGCAGCGGCTGGAGCGCTAGGCTCTTTTAAATCGCCACCAGAGTCCTGGGCTGCGTGGGGCAGGCAGCATGGATGGGCTGGCTAGGGGAGGCAGATCCCCATCCCTGCCCCTTCTGCCCAGGGCCCCACCCCTTCTGGGGGCCCAAAGCCAGGCCCCCGTACCAGTAAGTCTTCTGTGTTACTTTCACCCTTGGACCTATGCCATTTAATATTTTGATCAATGACCTGGAAGAAAACATACAATCATCACTGATAAAGTTCGCAGATGACATCAGAGTTGAAGCAGTGGTAAACAATGAAGAGAACAGGTCACTGATACAGAGCAATCTGGATCGCTTGGTATGTAGGGAGCAAACAAGAAATATGCATTTAAATTTGGGTAAATGTATCCATCTAGGAAAAAGAATGTAGGCCATGCTTACAGGATGGGAGACTCAGTCTTGGGAAGCAGTGACTCTGAAAAAGATTGATGGTTGTGGTCAATGTTCCCTTTAATTTTTTCCATCTATGTGCAGAATTAATTTTTTATGTACACCAATATCGAGGTAATGTGCAAATGTGCATCACCACATTGGCTCAGTAGAAACAAAAAACCTGTATATATTTTTAAAAGTTATCATAGGGATAATTACTCCAGCATCCATAGTTATCCATAGAGATAATTACTCCAGACAGGTAAGGCATTTTAGAACTGACTACTTGAAGAATTAAATTTAAGCATAAGAGAGAAATAAAATTATGAAATGCGTTGGGAGGTGAGTGTGAAAATGTGTGTGTGTGTGTGTGAGAGAGAGAGCGAGTGTGCATGTGTGCATGTCTGTGTGAGAGAGACTGTGTGTGTGTGTATGTGAGACACTGTATTTTTGTATATGTGAGACACTGTATTTTTGTGTGAGAGAGAGGGACAGTGTGTGTGTATGTGTATGAGAGAGAGACTCCGTGTGTGTCTTTGTGTGTGTGTGAGACAAAGACAGAGTGAGTGTGGGCTGGCTGCTAGGGAAGTGTATGAGAGACTATGCGTTGTCTCTTTAAGCAGAAAGGCATTCACCATTCTGAATGCTCATTCAGACTGCAGCAGCCACAAGCAGTTCTGTCCCACTCCTGAACCCTGTCCCCTCTCTCCAGCTCTGCAGAGATGGGGTACATTGGTGGGGGGGAAGGGGAACATCCTGACATCAGCACCCCTTCCCGCCCTGCACAGCAAGTGGAAGGGTCCTGTCCTGGGAGCAGCTGGCCAGGGGCTCCAAGGCAGAGAGCAGGAGCAGGGCAGGGAGGGGCACTAGAACACAAGTTGCCAGATGTGTGCGGCTCTACTAATCAAGTGGGCGGCATTTGATTGACTCTTGGGAGGCCAGTTTAGAGGGAACACTGGTTGTGGTGGGCAATTAGCTGAACATTAGCTCTCTGTCTGATGCTACGGCTGAAAGGGCTAATGTGATCCTTTGAGGCATAAACAGAAAATCTTCTTGAGTAGGAGTAGGGAGGTTATTTTATCTCTGTATTTGGCACTGGTGTGATCGCTGCTGGAATACTTTGTCCAGTTCCGATGTTCTAATTCAAGAATTATGCTGATAAACTAGAGAGGGTTCAGAGCCATGGGAATGATTAAAGGATTAGAAAACCTGCCTTTATAGTGATAGACTCCAGGAGCTCAATCTTTTTAGTTTAACAGAGAGAGGGCTAAGGGATGACTTGATTACCGTCTACAAGTACCTACATGGGGAACAACTATTTGATAATAGACTTCAATCTAGCAGAGAAAGGTATAACATGATCCAATAGCTGGAAATTTAGGCTAGACAAATTCAGACTGGAAATAATATTTAACAGTGAGGGTAATTAAGCATCAGAACACTTTACCAAGGTTCAGATGGATTCTCCATCACTGACAATTTTTAAATCAAGATTGGATGCTTTTCTAAAAGATCTCCTCTGGGAATTTTTTCAAGGATGTTCTATGGCCTGTTATACAGGAGGTCAGACTAGATGACCGCTATGGTTCTTTCTAGACTTGGGATCTATGAATCTGTAAGTGAAATCCTGGTGAAAAGGAGAAAAAACAAAAAGACAACAGGAAAAGGACAGAGACATGCAAAAGACAACGAAGATATCTATTGGTAGCTACTTAATAGTTTGGACAAGAGTTTAATATATGTGCTGCCGAAGCGAGCACATATCTCACTGGGCCAGCAATGCTTTGGAGTTAGAGCTGAGAAAATAATGGATTTTTTGGTTTAGGGGACAAACAGAAAAATCCAGAAAAAAAAAATCTAGTTAAACTGAAACTAAAACAAATTTTTCCAATTTTTTTCCAGCAATTGAAACTCAAAAAAATTCAATTTCAAATCTAACAAAATGCTTCGGTTGACTTTAAACGATTTTTTAAAAATGCATTTTGATTCAGCCATTTCAAGTATTTTTTTTTGGCCAAATTTGAAATCAAAATGCCATTTTGAATCAAAAATTCAAAATGAAACATTTCAACTCCTTCTAAATGAAATATTTAGCAACAAAATGTTTTGACTCTAGACGTTCCTCCCCCGCCTTCAAATCTATTAATTGAATTTCACCCAAATTTAGCAAATAGGTTCAGGGCCTGAAAAATGCAACAATTAATCAAAAAATTTCACCTACCTCTGCTGGAAGTACCTCATTACACTCCAGAAATATCATCTGGCTGACTGGGAATCAGCTTGACAAGCTGCTTTCAACTATTGTTGGCTCATTGTCTTGTGAAGCTTTTGGGATGGTTGGGAAAAAATAGAATCAATAGAAGTGTAGGACTGGAAGCAACCTTGAGAGGTCATCTTGTCTAGTCCCCTGCACTCAAGGCAGGACTACATAATAACTAGACCATCACTGACAGGTGTGTGTCTAATCTGTCCTTATGAACCTCCAATGATGAAGATTCCACAACCTCTCAAGGCAATTTGTTCCAATGCTTAACAATCCTGACAGGAAGTTTTTCCTAATGTCCAGCCTAAATCACCCTTGCTGCAACTTAAGCCCATTGTTTCTTGTCCTATCCTCAGAGCTTAACAAGAACAATTTTTCTCCCTCCTCCTGTAACAACCTTTTATGTACTTGAAAAACTGTTATCATGTCCCCTTCCCCTCAGTCTTCTCCAGACTAAACAAACCAATTTTTTTCAATCTTCCCTCATAGGTCACGTTTTCTAGACCTTTCAATCATTTTTGTTGCTCTTTTCGACTTTCTCCAATTTGTCCACATCTTTCCTGAAATGTGGCACCCAGAACTGGACACAATACTCCAGCTGAGTTATCAGCGCAGAGTGGGTGATTTTGAAATAGTTTGGAGGAAGGTGGCACCTCCACCCCTTTCCCTGCATCTGTGCATATGCAATGGATGAATTCAGTCCCTCTGGTCGCATATTAGCCTAAGGAAAAAAAATCTAATTAACCAGCCACAGTGATTATATCATGCACAGTGATTTGTGCCCAGCTGTGTTTTGCTTTACAAGCCAGACCAGAGTTTAGTAGCACTGAAATCTAGGCTCTTGTTCTTCCATTGATACCTGGCTGACTTCAGTTGATAACTTCCATAACTGCTATCATTATTATTATTATTATTTGTATTACTGTAGCACCTAGAAGCCTCTGTCATGGATCGGGACCCCATTGTGCTAGGTGCTGTACAAAGAACAAAAGATGGTCCTTGGCCCAAAGAACTGACAGTCCAACTGTAAGACAAGAGACAACAGCTGGATGCAGGCAGACGGAGAAACAATGGGACAATATTGGTCAGCATGATAGGCAGTGGTCTCTGCACACCAGTGGCAGTATTTTTTGGAGGCATCCTGGCAAAGGAGAGTTTTGAGGAGGAATTTGAAGTTGGATAATGAAATAGCTGTGTGGATATTTGGGGGAGCATCTCCCAACCGTGAGGGGCAGTCTGGGCGAAAGCACAAAGGCGCTTGTTTTAAAATTTAGTAAGTGGCCGATGGAGGCTGGCAGCATGGGTTGATCAGAGGTGGGAGTCCACACATGGATAATGAATGAGAGATGATAGATAAGGTGAGGAAAGGACATGAAGGCCCAAAAAAGGGCAGAAAAGCAGTTTATGTAGTAAATCTGCTGCATGTTGATGGGAAACTAGGCTTCATAACATGTGCATTAAAAATCAGAGTTTGTCAGAACGTTTGTCAAAACAGTTTTCCACTGGAAAATGCCATTTTAACAAAACTAAAATTTTTCCGGAGATTGTAACAATTTCAATGAGATTACCACAAAACATAAATTCTGAGTTTCAACCAGTTCTATTAAAAATCAATTGTTTTTTTCCCCCTGCAACATCATTTACAAGAAACAATCAGTTCAGGCTGCATGGGCTCCAGGGCAGATGGAGATAGGTGGCATTTACTTTATCTATAGTAATCAAATATATTTTAATTTATATATTGTATATAATTATTGTGTTAGTTTGTATCCCTCTTCCCAGAGCTTTCATGTGTTACTTGTCTTCTTAGGTTGTAAGCTTTTCAGGGAAGGGATCATTATCTTTACTCATGTTTGTACGGGACTTAGCAAAACAGGATCCTCATCTTGATTGTGGTCTCTGGGTCTTATGGCAACATAATTATTTAATAATAATAAAGAGCCACACCTACTTAATCACCACCCATCATCACTGCATGTACCCCTTAGATGTTCCTTGAAGATCTCCAATCTAAATGCTGATGCATCCCTGTCCTGCCTGGCTTGTGAAGGCTAATGTTGTCATGAACCGGACGGAATCACAAAGCCTGGAAAATAGAGAAGCATGAACAAGACTAGCTGGGAATATGTTAGCGCTGCCAGGTGGAGTAACAGTGATGGATTTTGTCCCTGGTAGGCAACAAGACCTGTTGGAAATCTGATATGATATCTTCCACCATATATCATAGGCAAAGACGCCAGTAGGAGCCACAGGGAATTTCATCATGTAGCACAGGATTTGAAATGTGTTTGGGAACTTTACTCTGATAATCTGCCAGATTTGCACATCCAAAACATGCATGAGAAGCAATCTGGAGACTAGGAATCCTTTCTGATAGGATCATGTACATGATTATAGTGTTTATGCTGACATATTTTGTTTACAAAAGGAGAGAGCTTCTTCCTGACTCATTGTCCAACTAAAATGTACTAACTACATTTGTTAATTTATGCAGTCACACCTGTTTCTGTTACCTCGTCCTCTCTTCCTCCACACCATTTGTCTGTATATTCATATATTGCCAAACGTTGGATTGTGACTTCTCTGGTACTGCCTTGTGTGATTTCTTTGTACAGTGCCTATAAAATGGGGCCCAGAGCCCTGTTTGGGGTCCCTACCACAATACAACAAAGCAATATCAATGCAAATGTGTTGCTCATTCTTTTTGAATGTAGCCCCTTGTTTTGCAGCAGATTTTTTAAAAATCACGTATTAAACTAGATTATTGTGAAAAACTGTCTCATCATTGTTCTGGGGCCACCCCGCAGCTGGTGCTGTGAAGGTTAATTATTATCATTTATTGTTTGTGAAAGGTCCCCAGAGGTCAGCAATGGAAACCAAAATCTCTTTTTAGCCAGAGAACAGACAGATAGCCAGAGGGCAAACTGCTCCCACACTGTAGCCTGCCAATGTACTTCTGCTTTGGACTGTCCCCACTTCTAGGAGGGAGAGGGAAAATCAGTCTCCATGGCCCACTCAGTCCTTAACCTCTCTAGTATGACTGCTAGTGGAGGAGCTAATTTACGATGTGTACTAATTGTATCTAATTTGCATATTAATTCGAGTTCAGCGGTCTCTCTTTGGAGTCGGTTTTTGAAGTTTTTTTGTTGCAAAACTGCCACAAAATTAATATGCAAATTAGATGGAATTAACTCAGGCCTAAACAGAGACCGGGAATGGTTGGGTCATTACACTAATTGAATCTATTTCCCTATGTTAAGTTCTCCTCACACCTTCTATGGGTCATCTTAATTATCACTTCAAAAGTTTTTTTTCTCCTGCTGATGATAGCTCATCTCAATTGATCAGACTCTTCCTGTTGGTATGCATACTTCCACCTTTTCATGTTCTCTGTATGTATAAATATCTCCTGTCTGTGTGTTCCATTCCATGCATCTGAAGAAGTGAGCTGTAGCTCACAAAAGCTCATACTGAAATAAATTTGTTAGTCTCTAAGGTGCCACAAGTACTCCTGTTCTTTTTGAAAAGTATTGTCATTGTGATAAGTGAGGCAGATGTCCATATCTTGGAAACTATCATTGAAAAACTGGCCCTCTCATTAAGAAATCTCAAACCAGTGACCAAGAACTGAATGGCCCATAAAGCTACAAATTCTCTCTCACCCTAGAGAGGATTTCTTTGGGCAGGGGTGGCCTTAAGTGCATTGCTGAAAATGGGATTTGATGCCCATGCATCCATCACTGCTTGCTCCTGTACTGTCACTGACATAGCCAATCCCTTATATAATTTCCTCCTTCCAAAGCATATCTTTTATCTGTGTTTTATGTGTGCAGCAGGCACTTTTAGTTCCCAATAATCCCCAGGATCCTTTGCACCAGCTTGAGTGGTGCTTGAAAATGGTGCCAAGCACATGAACTGACTTTTGTTTTTGCCAGTGGGTGCTCCATCCCCTACTTCACCCGGAGGCCCCACTCCTGCTCAGCCTCATCCCTCAAGGCCCCACCCCCACTCCCACTCCATGTCTTCCCACCCTTGCTCTGCCTCTTCCCCTGAGGCCTCTCCTACACCTGCTGCTTGTTCCTCTCTGCCCCCTCCACTGAGCACCTGCTGCTTGCTTCTTTCTGCCCTCTCCTGCCTTAAGGGTGAGTGATGGGAGGAGGGGGTGGAAAGGAGCAAATAGCTGGGGCAGTGGTGTAGCCAGGTTTTCAGGGTAGGGGAAGCAAAATACATAAAAAAGGGACCCCCTCTTGGCTCCCCCTCTGCCCACGCCCCTAGACCAGACCCCCCCCCCCCCCCCCGCTCACCTTCGCTCCTGTGGTTCCGATCTGGTCTGCCGCCCCATGGCTCCTCTGGCCATGCGGCCGGCAGGCGCTGCTTCCGCGCCTGCCAGCCTGAGCAGAAGCAGCTACTTCCGCTGAATCCCACCAGCTACGCTACTGGGCTGGGGGCCTCAAAGGAAGAGGCATAGCAGGGGTGGAAGAGAGCACCATGGGTAGGGCCACGGGGCAAGAGGCTGAGCAGGGGTGGGACCTTGGAGTGGAACAATGGGCAGGGCAACGTCTGTGGGTGCTGATCACCCCCTATTTTTTTTTCCCGGGGATGCTCAAGCCCTAGAGCACCCACTGCTAAGGTAGCTGATGCAAAGAATTCTAGGGTGCATTTTGACTAATAGACACTGCTTCTCAGAGGTCAAACTGGGCCAGCTTGCAGCAGTTGGGCGTGCTGACATTTCTGTGGCTTTTTTGTTAACACCAATTCACTTAAATGATGGACAAGCACTTGGTTATAAGGATGCTTAAGATTTAATGCCCCTGCCCCTTCAGTTAAACTCTGAGAAAGCTCACAACCCACATTTCAGAGAGTACACACAAGTCTTTCAGCAAAAGAAGGGACGACAGGACTGGATATGCTGATATTTCTAAGGCAAAAACTGAGCACAAAACCCTCTCTCCTACCTTTCACAACATATACACAACACCCTCCACCACAAAAATCTTCCAGGCCCTATTTATACATCACAAAGAAACAAAAAAGGGAACCCATTCAGTCTCCCCCCACCCCCATTTTCAAGTCAGCTTTTACATTACAAAACTTTTGGCACAACTCCCCATTGGTGATAATACGGACAATTATGTTTCATTTTGCATGGCTACATTTTGGCTATGTAGACAGACCTGAAATTAATAGATAAAAGGGCTGTAGGACTCACAGTGGGTTGGATTTTTGGTGCTATAGAAGGTTGACGGTATTTTATGGCCCCCTTACTTTTGCCCTTGCGTTTACCATGTTCTTCAAAGAACGCAATCTGTACCTGTGGGCGTAGAGCTGAACATGCTTAAGAAAGATTTTCCTCCGAGCTCCCTCAGGTAATACATCAGCGGGTGATGGGTTAATCAATAACTATAATGGATTAAGAACCACAGAAACACTCTGTGCTGAAAGTGAATCAAAGTAACCAGCATCTTAACAAGGGAAGCCAGACAGGAGCATGACTTCTGCCAGGGAAAGCCGGATAATAGTGACTTAGGGAGGAGAGAAAATAGCAGAAGAGCAAAGCTTCCTTCATTTTCAGAACAACGAATCAGGGTGTTCTGCTAAACTCTGACGTATTCCTATCAGTGGAGAAAGATGATCAGAAATGATGGGTTGAGCACTAATCAGACTGTACCTGAGGAATGTTTTGGCAACTGGTTGACATCTAGAAGTCTACACCTAGAGCAGATTGCAGCTGCCCTCAATATTATTATTATTAATGGGCATTATATTATAGGAGCACCCAGAGGCCATAGTCAAGATTAGAGTTCTAGTATGATTAATCATATGTGTTAAAGCAGCATCTAGAGACCCTAGGTGAGATCAAGACACTAACGAGCTGTGTGCTGTACAACCACAAATAAAGAGACAATCCCTGACCAAGACAGCTTAGGATCTAAGAGACCAAAACAGAAGAAGGGTTGGGGACAGAGATACAAGGCAAACGAATATGGGAAAAAATTGGCATGGCTTTGTTTGCTATCCGGGGTTCAAAAACATTTTTAAGGTAGAGGGAGAATGAAGAATGGCAGGGATTAAGTTGTTAGTTAACAGTGAATGAATAAAAGAAAGAAGGGAAGAGGGACAGTCACAGCTTATCACCTGCTGAGCCATGATTAGCAGGCAGCTGTTTTCTATGCATCACAACAGAGGTAAGTCTTAGTCTACACAAAGAAATTGCACCAGTTTGACTAAAGGTATTATGTTAAGCCTGTGCAACTCAGAGTGTGGACACACTGATACTGGGACAGCCTGAATTTGTGATTAAAATAAAATAAGTGAAGGTGTATTCCACCCCCATGCTGCACCTGCCAACTGGGTAATGCTGCCTGGAGGGGTTGGGGTTTCATTCCTGACCCATGTTGGCAACGTTCTGTTACTGGGTTGCCTTGTCCAACGGCAAAAGGGCCTGTCAATGAGATGGAGAAGCCAGACTCCTGTCATGCAGTGTGTTTTCAGTGAGGAGTGTGTGTGTGAATCCTATTTCAGCTCAGCCTGCAATTTGCTCATGTGAGATCCCTGACTAAAAACAGAGCAGTTAGAAGGCCAGGCTGAGTACAGTTCAAAAAGTGCAAAGAGAGCTGGGTGGAAAAGGGCCATCCATCAACCAGTGGAGGAGAGTTAGATTAGGAGTGAGACCTGGTGATGCCCAAAGCTTGTCTAATTTATCTTCTCTGTTCCCATGCAGCTCCTCTCTGTACTTTCTTCCAGAGAAACTATTATTAGACCCAAACAAAACCTACGTTAAACTGGTGTTAAAGTTAAGATACATAGCAGTAATTTAAGGTAAACTACCCAATAGGGATGCTGCAATTATCCTCAAACTAAGCATTATAAACTCAGGAAATTTGCAGTTAAGGTTAAATTAAAATAAATCCAACCAGGCTAAGGTATGGAAATGCACTATGAGAGCATCCAAACAACCTTAATGCTGCCCCATTTTGACATTATCAGAGGAAATAAAAATCCAATGGGTCTTTAAAAATCAATTTAATCTAACAAAACAAAAACTAACAAGCCTTAATCATAAACATATCCATTTCCATGGACTAAAGAGCAGAGTTAAGGTTTCTGCTAAAAGAGAAACTTCAGTGACTAAGAACAAGGAAAAATGAGTATTAATCCAAACTGTGTGTGTTCTAATGTAGCCTGTGCACACAATTTCAGTGCATTTTAACAATATGGAAGTTTGAAGGGTCTGTGACAGTGCAGAGTTAAGGGTGCGTTGGTGCCTAACTGCTTACTTTAGACTAACTAAATATAATGGAATCATCATCCTCTTAGCAACCCCTCCTTGTTTTTATCAATTTTAATAATAAAAAGTAAAATAATAAAAATAGCACCAATGTAATTCCCATGCACTCAAAGTAGTGCACAGGATAAACTGGTTCATCCTACATCCCTCTTGGATATGTTTTATTCATTTTAAAGATGGGAAACCTGACGCTGAGAAGTGAAGTGATTTGGTTTAAGTCACCCAGGGAGTCAATGATAGGGCTGGAAGCAGCTTTACATTTCATCCAACTGCTTGAAATAAGCTAATGATCCAA
Source organism: Chelonoidis abingdonii (assembly GCF_003597395.2). Taxonomy (NCBI): domain Eukaryota; kingdom Metazoa; phylum Chordata; order Testudines; family Testudinidae; genus Chelonoidis; species Chelonoidis abingdonii. Next base: position 157,335,753 of record NC_133769.1, on the reverse strand, counting down.
CCATACAGCTAAATGCAGTATTCAATAGTAGACAGAAATAGTCTGGGTTCAGTTCTCATGGTTCGGGGTAGATGAGCCAGACCTGATGCAGAGAAGGGACCTGGAGGCAGAGCTGGGGCACACTCTAACCCTAAATCATCAATACCGTCCCGCTCAGCCCTGCTCATGGATCCACCTCTTTCCTTGCTTCTCCGTTTCCTATCCCCTCTTGCATCCACATCTTCCCTATTCCCCACCACCTTCCCCCAGACACATCTCTTCCCCTCTAATTTCCCCTTCCTCTGTACCAGTTTCTCTCCACCTCCAACTCCTGTCCCCGTTCCCACTCATCTTCCCCACCAGTCTCTTGCCCTCCCCCTCTCATTCCCCCCATCTTCTGTGCCCCTCTCTCCACTTACAATCCCTATGAACCTGCTTCTTCCCTATTTCCTCTCTCTTCCCCCATCTCCTCTCCACCTGCAACCAACTCCCCCATCCTGGTTGGGTTAAACTCAGTACTGAGGGTCTTGAACGAGGTAACACTCCTATGGGAGTAGGGGGTGCTCCAGACAGTGGAGATGCTCAAGAGAGCCCATCACAGAGGTTCTTAGGAGCTTTGGGCAAGGAGGCCCTTGGCCACTGCCCCCTGAGTATCTTAACTGCTGATCCTGCTGATGCATTGGATCCACAAGGTTCTTTCCCATCTGCAGTGTGAATCCACTTTGATGAAGTGGCTTCTCAGGCTGAGGCTGCTCTTGTGTCAAGTCCAAATATAGGCTCGTCTACATGGGCTTGTCCTAAATAGAACCAAGCCACCTTGCTTCATGCTTATGGTGGTTGAGTTGGAGTGAGCCTGCAGCAGCTGTGCCCAGCCCAGGGCTTGTTTTTGGGATAGTAACATCCATGTAACATACATTACCCTAAACTGCTGTGTGAACTCTCAACCTTAATTCCAGCTGAACAGTTCTTGTTTGGGAAGCTAATCTGGGTCCACAAATACTAAAATGCCTAATCATGCTGGGGAAGTTTGAGGAGTCTTGTTATTCTAGAACAGATTAATAGAGGCAAATAACCCAAATCCAACAGTAGGTGCTAGATTTCTTACAGGACCCATTTCCAATTAATTTTTAAACTAACACATTAACTTGTAAGTGCTGTGATTCTGGGGAGGATACACTGTATGTTTTCAATTAATCATCCTCCTACAAGAAAGCCGTCAGCTACCCAAAGACTCCTTTCTGACTAATAATTTTAACCATCTTCATTTTGCAAGGTAGCCCCTCTCACTGTGAACCTAGTTTAAATGAGAAATCCTGCCCTCAAATGCTCCATGTAAACAGAAAGTCAAGTTCTAATAGCCTCCATTCTGAACCATTACATCTCTTCCTAAGCAGTGGACAGTCTGAAAAGGTTTGAGACCTTGTTCAGACAAGGAAATCCCCAGTCCTGTTGTGGGTTGGCCCCTTTGTGATGTTGCTCTGGCCACTCACCAATGAGGGTCCAGTGAGCTGTGCTACCTTTAAGCAAGCACCATACACAGAGGGTGTAGGGAGTGGTCACACTGAGCTAGCTCACAGCTACTGAGGAATCCATCTCTTTTCCCTTTAGCAGCTGCCATCTTTTACTCCAGAATCCAAGACTTAATTATAAAAAACCCACCGACCAACCTAACTCTCTAGTTTGTAAGAAAACCTTCCAAATGTGCACCAAGGGTAAACCAACATAGTGATGGCTGCCTTAATCTGCAGATAGACCTGATATTTCAGGCTGAGAGGTGTAAATCTCAAGTGGCTGCTGATATCAAAGCCTAACAATAACTAAGCCTACTTAACTATTTATAAAAACACAACAGAAAGGAGAGAGATGATCAGTGTGATAATCTGTAATCTGGGAATGTCTTGTTTTGGTGTGATGAGTGGGCAGCGCTTTGGCGGTGGGCAGAGCTTCAGAGAGTTCATAACTTGTTTTCCCCCAATCTGAGCCCTGGATGCAGGCAGAACTTGTTACTACTACTTGCAGCAGTAATTTATCTGCTATCAGATGCAACAGAAAGTGGCTCCCGCCAGCCCACAACACCTCAAACACTGTGAATCCCAGTTGCTGTAGAGGGATTTCCACAGGGTGAGAGAGAAAGTAAGGCACAGAGCAGGCGCCTAACTAGCTTGTCCCCTTCTGCAGGTTTGTGCTCCTTTCTGCTCACAGAAGAAGTGGGGAGCATTTCAGCCTAATTAATCCTCAGATCATCTTGTGAAGAACGACCACCATTTAAAAGGTGAGGAAACAGAGACAGACAGGTGATGTGACTTTCCTAAAGGCTTGCAAGGGAGGTGGGAACAGAAACTAAAACTCCTGACTTCCAGTTTTGTGCTCTAACTACTCAATCATACTCCTTCCCTAAATTGCCCCTGCAACTTGATTATACATAAGGAATAGATGCATGAAGTTTGCCATTCCCAATCAGACCACTGGTTTATCAACTGGAAAGGAGCCACAACCCCCGGGAACAGAGGTAAAACTGCTGAGCCATCCTTGCTGAGAAAAAGGCTGGTACATCAGCAGTGCACAAAGCTTTTGCCTAGGGACTCCCATCTTGTCACTCTTAAATGTGATATTGAGAGGCTAAATTTGGAATCTATTGTGTGCTCTCTTCATAATCAAACCTATGGTTTCACTGAACACACCACAACTAATTCAGGGACTTCAATGATTCATTTTAGAAGACAATAGTCTCACAGTTAAAAGCTCAAATCTGTAAATTAGGATTCCTGGAGTTTATTCCTGACCCTGTAGTGTGACCTTGGGAAAAATCACTCAGATTCTCATTTTCAAAAGTGCCCCAATGGCACTTCTGCAGCTCTCTCTAACAAGGCACCCAAAACTGCAAGATTTTAAAAATTTAAGTCTCGGTGTCTTGGTACCTGTTTCCCTGGCTGTAAAATATGGATATTCATTCTCACTGCACCTCACCCAGATGCTTGATGGCTTAGTTCATCCAGGTTTGTAAAATGTTCTTGAGTCTCTTTGGTGGAAGGTGCTAGAGAGAGGGAAAGTAAAAAAAGTGTTCATATTTTTACTCTTCATAAGTTAGGTCTGGTGATCTGATCTGTCATTCCTGCTTTGTTAGCAATAGGCAGCACTCAGTTACTTCCAAACAACAGCCAGAGAAGAGCTGCATGCAGATGTAACGTGGAGTCTGCAGCACTCAGCCTACTGTCAATTTCACACCAATATTTTACTTTCTTCTACTATTATTTATTATTAATTTGTATTTATATTTAACACTAGTGCTTAGTCAGCGTCTAGCCCAGGCTAAACCATTATAAGGTTACTGTGAGAGAGAGGAAAGGAAATCAGTTAATATTAGAGCTTTGGGATGCCCATTTAATTACCTCAAATACTTTTTCTTTTCTCCCAATACAAAAAAACCCCCACATTATATTTAAGAGTACAGAACCTGCTGTAATAGGTCTGACCAGTGGTTCATTTTGTCTAGTGTCTTATCTCCAGCAATGGCTAATGACAGATGCTTCAGAGGAATTACTTTCCCATAAGAGAATTTTCCTTCTAACCCCCAAAATTTCATGGTTAGGTCCAACCCTTAAGCATAATTTCTTACCCACTCTATTCTAACTGTGGATGTTTTTATGATTTATATTTTGGTTTTATCCACTAAGCTTATGGTCTCAAACATAGATTGTCAGACTGAGTTCCACACGCACATTGTAAAAATAGACTTCCCTTCATGAATTTTAAGTTTCTTGCCTTTTAATGTAATTAAATGTCCCCTTGTTCTGGTATTATGAGAAAAAAATAAATAGGAGTACCTGATCTACTTTCTCTGTACTCTCTAAACTACAAATACCAAACTAAACAGCAATATAAACACCAATCTCTCTTCATGGGGCATTTTTTTCAGGCTTCTAATCATTTTCAGCACCTGTCTCTGAACAACCTCTATTTCTATTATGCCCCTTTTGAGATGAGGTGACACAGAACTGAGAGTTCCTGTTGAGGCCGTACCACTGATTTATATGATGGCTTTCTACTGTTTTCCATCCTATTTCTTATACAGTCTTATATTTTGCTTTATGTTAGTGTAAATGAGATGCCTGTCCAGTGTTCCCTTTCTGCTGGTGGTAAAATTAGTATAATTCACTGAAGAGTGTTCATAAATGTTCCAAGATGGGGGAAAAAAGGTACACGTGCATGCTGCGAATGAGAATGTTTCCCACAGCAGCGTGGGAAACACTGAATTTACTGCACCAATTCAAAAAGATTCAGTATTTCCACAAGGTTCCTAAGCCTAGGAGAGAGTTTGAACCCCAAAACAGATTTCAGGGATTCTTCCTTGTGCCTTCATGAGCACTGGTAGCTTCCATAGTCCTGTTGGCCAAAGCAATTAGTAAAATGTATTTTGCCTGGCATGAGGATCTTTGCCTTTAAGAGTCCAACAGGGATAGGAATGTTGCTGCAAATGGAGAGAACTCGTCTTCCATTCAGTCTCTGGACAGTGAGCAGTGTTCAGTCATAATGAAGGCTTTTCAGTGTACCACCTCCAAATCTTTTTCTATCAGGAAAGCCAGGAATCTGTAGATATGGAAGATAAGTCACCATGTCAGAACCAGCAAGAATTCCTTCCAGGCCACATTAACATGCACGTTACCAAGCTGACAACATTACCTCCTTCCCATCCCACTCTTCCTTCCGAGTCAGGACAGACCAAGTGCTTCAGCATGCTCCTAAGATGTGCCATCTTTTGAATGAAATGTACAAGTGAGGTCCTGACCACTTGCCTTATAGATCTTCTGGGGCTTTATGTAAGACTTGCAGTGTGAGCACTATTGTCCTAGCCAAATTCCAACTTGGTTTATTACATTGTTCCTTACTAAAGCCTTCTGCAATTTCAATTGTATACAGGAGACTTTGTTTCCTTTTCTAAACTGTAGTACACCATTACTGTGCTGTACTAAACAGCTGTTGTGTTCCACCCCAGAGATGGCTGCAATTTGCAGTAATTGACATAACAGCCTTTATCAAGTTGTGAAGCTCTGCGAAATCCATCAGCATGAAAAAAGCTGCAGTAAGGTATCGGCACTCATTTTTCTGCTGCATATGTGCAGAAAGTGCTTTTACAGCTAGTGCTTACACTGTGAGAATCAGTGATTACAAAGAAAGTCTATTCAAAACTACCACAAGCTTCCTTGCTTAATGGGATTTCAAAGAGATCTACACTGCAGAGTGCCTACAAACACACGCAATCCCATAACAGAAAGAGGTCCATGGTTCTTTAATCCTGTACTACGTAGCTGTCCTCGTGGCAGCATCTCATGTAGCTATCCACGAGATTATGGTTTAGGAGTCAGCTCATCCCTCCATCTACACATGGGCAGAGTTGAGGTGCTCACACAACAGGACATGCAGCCTCTCTCACTGCTCTGTCACAACAACCCCAGACAGTCAACCTACTGTATAAAAGCAGCATCAAAATATACGGTGGTGCCCAAACAAGAAAAATATCAGAACTGTCCAAAAGCAGTACATCTGAAAACAGGGGTGGGGGGCAAGGTAATTTAGACTTCACAATAAAACAGCCTGCTGGGGTTATACCCTACAATGGTAGACTGAAGCCTGGTCTAGGGAATTAGGTCAGTATAATTATGTTGCTCGAGGGTGTAAAAAATCCACACCTCTGAGCGACACAGTTAAAGCGACCTAACTCCTATTGTAGATAGTGCTAAGCTGACAGGAGAACTGTCCCATTGACCTAGCTACTGCTTCTTGGGGAGATGGATTACCTATGCCGATGGAAGAACCTCTTCTGTCAACACAGGTAGCATCTTCACTGAAGTGTTACTGCCACACAGCTGTAACAGTGCAGCTGTGCCACTGAACCATTCAAGCGTAGGCAAGCCTTGAGAAAGCCACAGATCTTAGCAGAAATGTCAATTTGCTGGAGAAGTGTAAGACTTAGGGCCTTTCAACTCAAAGAGCTTCACAAACTTACAGTGATAGACAAAGTGGAGGCATAGGGATCCCTTTGCCCATCACTAAAATCCGGTCAGCTCTGGAGTGAAACTAGGCAACTCTATACAACAGTTAAGAATAGCATATCCAATTAAAACCACAATGGGAAGCCACAGAGGCAAAACGTAATTATTAGAGTTCAAATGTAGAAGCACCCCAGGGCTACAAATCAAACTTTTGTCAAAAGTGCTATGGGATCCTTAAAACTGAGGTCTACCTCACTTGTAGTTGTTATATCTCAACTAAAAGATAGCACAACATCCCAGCACTACACTCGGGCGTTAGTTCACTATCGACTCAGAAGGCAGAATGCAGCAACCAGAATCAACAGCATATTTCCTAGAGCATCCTCTGTGTTCTGTGGAGGTTTCCCCACCAACGCCAGGTCAGTCTGACCACATTCTGAGATCTGACTGATGCTATGGCTGCAAGCTAAAGGCAAGATGCATATGCTAAGGCATGATTTAAAAAACCCCACAACATATGTTTAGGGTCTATTCTTCCATCCATGCTGAGGAGCGTTTTACCATGTAAATTCCTCAAAGCATGAGTGGGAAGAACAGATCCCATTGCAGAATATATGAAGCCCATTCATTATATATATAAGAAGCAGAACAAACACAACACTTGAGGGTGTACTGAAGCTCCTAAGTTCTTGTTGGGTTTGTTTCTCTACAATATGTATGTTGACTTGGTTAAGCTTCTGCGCTGTCAACAAGGGAGCAGATCAGAGTAGTTGGCAGTGGGTGTAATCTTTGGCCCTTGGCCATAAAGAATAGAACATTAATCTTCGGTTAGCCACTAAACCTATCATACACAATAATGTAATCTTGCATCATGGCTTTAAAACAACAAACAAACAAAAACAAGCTCCAGCATTAAGCTATTATCTTCATGGAACAGACATTCTCTTTTACCAAAGGAAAAAAGCCTTCCGGGATTGAAATAGGAGAGGAGAGATTTGGTTTAAAAAATTCAGATAAAAAGTTATCATGAAAAACTGAAATAATACACTTCCGGCCTTCATTTTTACTTTTTCTCCCGCCTTAAAAGGAAGAAAGCACTGTACAGTTTTTTAATATATGCATTTTTCTATGATGTTTGTTACTATGATATGCAACTATTTCACTAACATGAATGAATTAAACCTCACCATACTTCATAGGCGCCAACTCCATGGGTGCTCCGGGGCTGGAGCACCCACAGGAAAAATATAGTGGGTTGTCAGCACCCACCAGGAGCCCTGCTATCAGCTCTCACCGCCCCCCCCGCCCGCTGGCAGGCCCTACCGATCAACACCTCCCCCTCCGTCCCAACACCTACCGCGGATCAGCTGTTTTGCGGCATCAGGAGGCGCTGGTGGGATGGGGGGTGAGTGAGGGTGCAGCGCGCTCGTGGGAGGGGGTGGAACTGGGTGAGGAAGAGGCAGGGCGGGAAGAAGCAGGGCGGAGGTGGAGCATTGCGGGAAGGGGTGGAGTGGGGGCAGGACCTGGATGGAACCAGGGGGATTAGAAATTCAGTATCTATGCTACACTTCTCTGAGGTAGGTCAGTCCTGGGTTGTATTCTCAGCTCAGCCACTAGCCTACTAGGTGAGAAGTCACTCTCATAGGTGCTTCGGTCTCCCCAGCTGTAAAATGGGGATAAGGATACTACCCTGCCTTGTAATCACCTGATAGAAAGTGCTATTTAAGAGCAAGGTATTATTATTCCCCCTCATTTTACAGAGGGAAACACTGTGAGGCGCAGAAGGATGAAATGACTTGTCCTAGGTGGGAGAGTCCAGGTCCCAGATTCTACTTAGTGCTTCCAAAACTTTTTTTTATTAATTAGTTAAGCGTTCAGGGTCCAGTTAAGCTGGTACCATCCTGGCACTTCTCTATTAGTTCCACCAGCTGCAGCAGAAATTATCATTAAAAAATGTACATTGTTAGCCCTGGTTGTGAAGAAAACCTTTTGACTGTGATTCAAAATGGTGCCATGGGATTCTGCAGAAAACAGCCTGAAACAACAGCTCTGAGAGAGTTGCTAACTGAGCCCTCTTTCCTCTCAATTTCATCTGATTCCCAGTGGTGGCAATTTAAATGTCAATATTGTTAGTTATTTCACTGCTTATCATTTTATAGCCAAAACATCCAGATTGTGGGTAAAGCTTGTAAAAACTGGCACCATCTTTCCCATGCATCCAACTACCAATCATCACTAGCATTTGAACCACAATCTCCTATGTCTGGGCAACCAGGAGCCCATGTTTTAAAGGTCAGGGCCTTGTCAGCCAACAAAACCCACAGGTAGGATTGTACCAAAAAAAAAAAAAGCCACAGGGGAAAATCTACAGACCTGATTACCGTCTCGTGATAAGTATCTCTTCTCGATGACCTAGGGGATGCAATGAGAGAAAGAATTTAGCAGGTGTGGCATGTACATATCATCATAATGCGATTAACACTTTAAAGACATCAAAAATTGGGATACTCCATTCTCAAATGACAAATCCTGACTCCAGACTGCCTGTACTGGAGGATGCTGTGGAAGCAATACCCTCACTACAAGGGGCAAGAAGGAGCAGCTCATATTGCTCTACTGCAAATCCCTATCCCCGCCCCCTCCCTCAAAAAAAAAAATCCTGGCCGAATTCTGGTGTTTGTAAGAGAGAGTTGATCCCCTGGCTCCCCACTGCCATCTCCATCCCGTCCTCAGGGAGCACTAAGTGGCTTGATCAAAGCATTCCCACTTCCAATTTGGCTATTTCCAGATTTACCCTGACGTTTTCTCTCTGGGGAAGATGGGTGGGAAATAAAGCACAAAGTTTTATTCCCTGAGGTTTGTTTTAACCAGGAATAGCAGTGCTGGGCATCTACATTTAGCACTCACTTCAGTGCTAGCAAAGGGCAGCGCAACCCCACCAACCTGCACAGGGTCAATCGATATTTGCTAGCACGCTACAACACTTTAAATTTTAGTCCAGTTTCATTGTTCTAAGCAGATACCATGGTCAATGTTTCACACAGAATAACTGCTCTCAGGAAATTTCCAACACTGAAGAATAGCTACTCAATCCCCTCCCCCACCTAGAGGTTACAGAATTACAATCCCAGAAGTTATCAAATCTCAAGACATCAGTTGCAAAGTACACCTCTACCTTGATATAACGCTGTCCTCAGGAGCCAAAAAAAATCTTACCGTGTTATAGGTGAAACCGTGTCACATCGAACTTGCTTTGATCCACCAGAGTGCGCAGCCCCCCCCCCCCCCCCGCCCCAGAGTACTGCTTTTGTGTTATATAGGGTCGCGTTATATCGAGGCAGAGGTGTACATGAATGAGGAAAAAGACAGATGAAAATTAAGGCTGGGGAAAAGTCACAGGAGGCTGAATAGGAGGCCGTGAAATCCAAAAAGTCTGCTAGACTGAAGAGACCATTATTAAATATTTGCTCTCTACGCAGGTACTTATAGACTGTAATCAAGTCACCCCTTAACCTTCTATTTGTTGAGCTAACTAAATCAAGCTACTTGAGTCTAGTACTGTAAGACATATTTTCTAATCCTTTAATCAATCATTCTCTTATCTCTCTGAACTTTCTCCATCCTTCTTTGATTGTGGATACCAAAACAGAACACAGTATTCCAGCAGTGGTTGCACCAGAGCAAAATTCAGAGATAAAATAATCTCTCAGTCTTGAGATTCCTGCTTATGCAACCAAGGATTTGGCCACAGCATTGCACTGGGAGCTCGTGTTCAGCTCTTTATCCACCATGACCCCAAATTTTTTTCAGAGTCACTGCTTCTCAGAACAGAATTCCCCTACTGTAATTATGGCCCACAATTCCCTCTAATTTTTTACATCCACGTGCGGAATAAATTTTATATGCATCAATATGGAGGTGATGTGTGGCGGGGGGGGCAAGGGGTTCAGAGCGTGGGAGGGGGCTCAGGGGTAGGACAGAGAGTTAGGGTGTGTTGAGGGGTGTCAGAGCTCTGGCTGGGGGTGTGCGCTCTGGGGTGAGGCTGGAGATGAGGGGTTTGGGGTGGAAGCTGCTGGTGCAATGGGAGAGGCACTCTCCCTGGCTGCAGCAGTTCCAGGTCTGGGGCCAGGGCAGAGGTGCCTCTCCCCACTCCAGTCTAGACCCTTGTTGCTGCGCGCCTGCACGGCCCTTGATAGCCTGCTGTGCAACCGTGCAGATTAGAGGGAACTTAGGTGGTCTGTATTCTTTGTTCCTAAATATTTCCATTTAGCCCTCTAAAAATGCATAGTGTTTGCAGGCACTCAGATTACCAAGACATCTAGATCATGATGTATCAGTGACCTACCTTCTTCGTTATTTACCACTCCCCCAATTTTTGCTGCTGCTGCAGTGCTCCTGGCTCAAGGAGCAAAAGGCCAGAATCAGACATCAAAGCCAGACTCCAGCCCCCACACTCATTCTGTTTCCATGGGTGAATTTCAAGAAGCAGGGATGATTAGCAGGGTAGAACTAGCTAGGAGTCAGGCATTGTGCAGTAGGGACCGACAGAACATTTCCCATTCACCACTTAATTTTTTCATGTTTTGGGGTCCTCATATAACTCAGACAACAAAACTCAATGATGACTTACACAATCTCTGCTGTCAGAGTCTTCAGTCTCATCTAAAATGTGACTTAATTAAGTTTAACTAACAAACTCTTTGGCAAGTCTGTAATGCAGACCAGTATTAGACTGAAAAGCTTTTCAGGGCAGGGACTGTCTTTGTTATATGTGACTCTTGGGGGATTATGTGACAAAAAATTAAAAATTCTACACATATTTTAAAATTCTGCAAATTTTATTTGTCAAGATAACACTACATAATCACATCAGTTTCAATTATTTTGGTAATTTATTTCAAAATACCGTCACCAAGTATGTCTGTAACAATACAAACACAAAAATTCCCCCAAAAGTAGAGAATTAAAGAAACCCCTATGACAACCCACTTCCTGTTTCTCTGCTCCCTCCCCACCAAAGCCCAGCCAGGGGGCCAGACATCCATAACCCCCCACCCACACACCCCGCACAGAGCCCCAGCCCAGACACCTACCCCTCCTACCCCTCAGAGCCCAGGGATCCAGAGGGAGAAACAGCCTGATGCTCAGTCCCAGATTTGTGTAGAGTTTCCTGTGCGCTGCCGTCTCCTTCCCTTAGGGCATGCGGGGAACTGAAGCTGCCAAGAACTATCTACTCTATCCTTTACCCCCACCGTGTTTTCTATGCGCAAGCTGGGCTCTGCCAGGTCCAGCAGCCCCTAGAGGCGGCCAGCAGCACTGCGGCCCATTTCTGTGGGGGAAAGGAAAATCTGTGCAAAAAACAATTTCTGAAAAATTCTGCATTGCACAGTGGTGCAGAATTCCCCCAGGAGTAATGTGTGTATATAGCACCTAGCACAACACCTAGCCCTGGTCCATGATAGGGCTCCAAAGTGCTATTGTAATACAAATAGCAAATAATAGTAATTAAATAAATCAATAATTTAAGGGAGATTAGTCTGAGAACCATCCAAAGCCATTTTAACTTGCAATTTCACAAAGGATTTGAACCCAGCTCTCAAGAAATAGTAAGTGAGAGCAGGAGCCCAACTATGCTGTTAGCTCTCAGTATACAGAGAGGATTAATTACATAAAACAAAAACAACAAATGTAATTGAATTTGCATCACCTTATCAAAAAATCTGCTGAGCTTGACAGCATTGGATGAGCCTGCAGCCAGATAGCGGGGATTGGTGCAGTCCTGGAACACACAAAAGGCAACTCACAATTAGGAACCATGTAATACAACATTCTTTTAGGAGCAGGAAAGCTACTGAAAATAACCAGGTACTCAGGACAACTCTTCATCTTAAACAAAATGTTTTCTCAAGGTGCTTGATTTCCATAGAATGCAAGGACACGCAACGACAGGCCATATCAGTGTCACTTTAAGAACGGGTAACCTAATAAGACGTGGCTTGGTTTTCAACCATTTACAACAGCTTAAATATTTGGTTTTGCTGCAGTTAGTCAACCAGCAAAGGGAATAGAAGGAAATCAACAAGCCCTCTTCCCAGAAACATGCAAACATGACCACTGAAGCAAACATGGCAAACCCATATGGACCTCTGCTCCAAATCCATTTGGAAGGACATTGGGGGAGGGGAGGGGCAAGAAGAGGAGATATCAGTGACTTCCAAATGGAAGAGGAAAAACCTGAATGGGAAATGATTAAAAATAAAAAGTTTTAGTCTTTTAAATAGGTTCTACTCACAAGAGGTAGCTTCACCCCATTCCCAAAACTCTGTGTTAAAGGGAACGTTAGAAGACCCACTTGAAATGCAAAATCTAAAACTAAGCTGTTTATAACAAGCAGCAGCCTAACATTTTTTAAAGGCACAAGAACAGAAACTGGAGGTCTGTTAATAGTATAGCAAGAGGTGTCCTCCACAGCAGTGGTTCCCAACCACGAGCACTGGGGCATCAAGCTCTAACTCCTGGCACTCTAGTCTCTCCTCCCTTCCTTTATGTTGAGTTGCTATCCTAGGCCTCAGAGCACTACTGTTACCCACTCCCCATCTGACTGCATGTACTCTCACAACAAAACATGGAGTCCTTGTTCTAAGGTTTAGGGCAGCTCAAGCTCATTTGCAGGTTGAAATACATACAACTGAATGGGTGGTTGTGGGCAAAGCTGATGTCCTAGTCTGAAGTGGCCTGAGTAGGCCATGAACCATTTGTCTGCAAGCTACGCAGAATGATGTGGTTAGGGTAGCTCCTAGGATGTTGTGCTGAGGAACCAATCAGCTGATAATTCACAACAGCAGCAGCATTGTAAGAATATTATGAAAGTACTGAGGGTGCCTAGTAATCAGCAGAAACAAGGAGGCCTTCTTGTTGAGGAATTCTATGGGAAAGACTTTTTCCTGGCAGTGGCTGCAACTTCCAGAAGGAACAATTTAATGGTAATGAGAACAGATCAATCTCAGACCAACTAATGATTTTTCCTCGCATTAAAATGCAGAAATCATCAACGTGACTGGTGAGACAGAAATCCAGATTCCCTGTTTGTACCAGTACAATTGGAGTGCCTCTCACTATAAAGTTTACTGACAAAATGAAGTCACTCTGGATGTTATCCTCTTCAAAACCCAAGAGGCACAGGGAAGCAAATACATCAGAGCAGTTTTCTAGTCCATGTTAGAGAAGTAGGTCCTCAGTGCTAAATACAACACAAATGATTCTTGATACTGATCAGCCACTAATGGGGTTGGGAGATCCAAAAAGAAATAAATCAGCCAAAATTTCCTGTAGAGTCCCAAAGCATCAGCTTTGTAAACATGAACTAGAATTTTATACTTGCCTATTAAAAGAGCTGACAAAAAAAAATCTTTAAAAGAAAATTAAGTGAGCTAAGGAATTAAGTGCTAAGGAAAAGTGTTGGTTTTACAGCCCTGGAGACTGAAACCCTCTGTTCCCACAAAAGATACAGAAGAGGAAGCTTTCCCCATAATGTCTTAGTGATGTGTCTCAATATTGAACTAAAGATTCATCTCAAATCATTAAGAGGGAAGTCCAATCTCCAAAGCCGAGATGCAGGCTGAAAACTTCAATACTATATCTGCATTCCCCACGCTTAACTTCAGCCAACCATTATACATCCAGCCACCGATTTTGCCCAGGAAATGGTATAGCTATAAATGGGTGTAGTCTGTATTTGCTCAAAAGAAAAGTCAGTGGCAGAACTGAGAACAGGACTCCTAATCCCCTAACCTCTAGGCCATCCTGCTGACTCCCCACAACCATTTCCTTTCTATAACTGAAAGACATCTACTGTTTCTCCACAGTGCTAGCAAGGGGTATGACTAACCAACACTGTAAGTGTCCTCACTGTGATTGACCAGGCAATCACCACTAGTCTAGTTCCTGTAATTGGGATCTCACGGTTCTCTTTGCCGGAAATCATCATGCACAGTCAAAGAAAAACAAACTTCTGGCAAAAATACTAACCAGATTAATCTCTTCTGCATTGAAATCCTCAGCCAGGAAAGCTGTTCTGGTCAAAACTTCATTACGCTTAGTCTCTGGGATCTGGTCCAATTTGGTTCCTATTACCAGCAGTGGAATCTGGTTATCAGCAAACTGTTCACGGTCATAGTCCCTGTGCAGTGAAAAACAGAATAATACAAACCTAGATGAGTGTGATAGCCTGTCAAGCCAGAAAAAGGGAACCATTGCTGACCCTTTCCACTCTAGGTGGGTGGAAGATTCTTGGATACTGTGTTCTGACAGCCAAGAGTGTTTTGCGTCTGGGGCTTGGGAGAGGGTTTCTGCAGTTGAATCACACTGCCTGTTGGGAGAGTGGAAACAGATATGGAACTAGTAATTAGCACCTGAGACATGGGTTGGGGCTTTCGTCTGAAGAGGACAGGTGGGAAGCAGCAGCTAAGAGATGAGCTGGATCACAATGCATGAGCTGGAGAGAGCAGGAAGGAAATGGTAGCTGAGAGGCTGGTTGGGTCACACTGCATGTTTGAAAGGGAGAGGAGGAGAAGAAAGGAACCAGCAGCTGGGTTGGGTCAGGGCTCCAATCTGGGAAAGGAAAAGGCAGAAGTAGCTAGCAGGCTGATGTGACCATGTTACAAATCAGAGAGAAACGGAAAAAAAGAGAGGGTAAATGTGGATGTGATGCAGAATGCTGCTGCCCACCCACCCACAATAATCGGAAGACACAATGCAGGGCTAGATGGATCATTGGTTTTACCCAGTATGGCCATTCTTATGTTCACGCAAACAAAAGAATGATACCATATCACTCCCATCATTAGAGAACTACCCTGACTTCCCATTCATTTCAGGACCAATTCAAAACTCTCCTGCCATAGTTTGAAAACTCTCCATTAATTTGTTTCAGCTGGCTTCACAGGCCTTTTCTCTGGCCCACCACATAAACTAGCGAGAGAGCCTTCTTCTTTGCAGCCACACAGAATGTGGATTTGGGAGGACGTGTCTCTACCCTGTGTTTAAAATAGCAGCTGTGTATCTGTCTGTGAGGCACATATAATTGGGATTCTGACCCCCCCACCCAACTCCATTGCTCTCACTCATCTGTGAGATTTTTCCAGGGTTTAAAGATCTTCCCCCTTATACTCGTAACAAGGAACAGAGGAAAACAGCAACAAATACCCAGTTAGATGGTACAGCAATGCTGAAAACATATTCTGTGAATAGATTTCTTTAGCAAGGCCTCGAAAAATCCCACTAAAGAAATCTGCAAGATTTAGTGAGTTTCATTTCTCCTCACACAAAAAAATCCCGGTAGGACATAGAAACAGCCACATTTTCATGAGGATTCCTGCTATATGGCCCTGAATGCCACAACGCAGCCATGGAAGGCTTTGATGTAGCAGGAAATGTACCTGTTCCCACATAAGCCTTAACAAATATGGAAGAAGCAATACAGAGACATGCTCCCCTGACCCCAGGCTACTCCCAGAAAACCCAAGGATCTAGCAGCAGTGGATCTGGAGATGGAACAGCAGTACCATTTCTCTTTCACAGTTCCATAGCTCTTCTCAGCCTTCCCAAGCATAACCTAGCCTGAGAACTCTGCACTTGGTCAAACTTCCTGTGGATTTCAAGTGTTCCTAGTGATAAGGGATGAAGAGTAATATGACAACTAGAGTCATGTGTCTGATACTGTGTGCATGTTGTACACTTACCCATTCGTCACCAGCACTCCAGTTGGAGCCACATCTCGGTTAAGTGCTTCCAATGACCATCGATACAAGTTCTGGGAGGACTTTTTGTTGGTTAAATCATGAACTAATATTATGCCTAAACAGAGAGTAAAGACAAGACATTCCTTAATCATAAGATATTGTCCTAACTTCACCTATACAGGATTCACAGACCAGGAAGCTCTGGAACTGAGAGAGGACAGAGCCTCACATGGAGTCAGGCTGAAAACATTAGCAAGGAGGAGCCGTTTGGTACTACTTTAAATTGTCTTGTCATTATGGAGACATGGTTTAATGTGCTATAGTTAAATATGACCTGAAAAAGAGGGTGGAAGGATTGGTTTTGTGCCTTTTTTTTTTTTTGGCTTCTTAATGGTGTATAAAGTAAGGCTAAAAGAACCTCCACCCATTTTGTTTTAATGTTGGTTGTTTTTTTAACTTTAGAAGTATCAAGAATGCCAATTTTTGTCTTGTCTTTTTCTTAGGCATTTGAGTTAAAAAGGCATAACAAAAACTACAGAGTTTTAACAATGTATCTAAAAATCCTCTTCCTTCACAATGAATTAGGTTGCAATTGTTTTACGGTCAAGGGTTGTAGCCCTGCCCAGTATTAAGATTGCAGGACGGTTTCCTTTATAAAACTCTGTTTTCAGTTGCTTATAATTTTGCCAAGCTGTAACCATTTGGGCTGAATTTTTCCATGCTGAGTGTCTCTCTCAGGCTGAATATAGAATAAATTTTGAATAGTTCAACCAATTTCAGTAATTTCCAAGAACAAGGCTAGGGAAAATATGTTGTTTTGCCTGTGTTAAAAAGTAGCTGGTGAACTTTTCTTTGAGAAACTAGTGCCAACATGCTCTGGAGCAGGGACTTGCCTTTTGTCATTCTTGTGAAAATCTGCCCAAAGCAGGCCATACTATAAGCCTTTCGGAAAAAAAACAAAAAACACAAACATAGTTCGCACATGCTCCACAAAGGCTTCTTAAATTTTAGTAGCTAAATTCCCCGAAGATTTCATCCACACTGGACATGCATGAGCCTAGGCTGAGCAGGACCATTCCCTGTAATTGCAGCTCCGTACTGCTGCAGGCTGGGTCCAGGTCCGAGCACCAGAACTGTAAGCAGGTAGCTTGTGTCTCCTGGGATTTCAATGACCCTCCTGCTGGCCACAGGCAGCATGGAGGAGGAAGCTGCTTGATTTAAATGCACTGGGAAGGGTGTGGGGGGAAGTAGATTGGGAATAGGAGACTTGATGTGAGTAGAAACTGAGACTGGAGTGTGGCAGGCGGGGAAATGGAAAGTGGGAGTGAAAGTTCAGATGTGGGGAGACTAGGCCTGGGGACCAGAGGGAGACTAGGATTAGAAGCTAATGAGGAAAGGAATGGGGAGACAGACGTTGGGAGGATGGAGAGAGGGAGACTAAGATTGGATGAGGAATTGGAGGAAGGGAAAAGACTGGAACTGGCTGGACAAGAAGTCGGGAAAAAGGGGATACGGGGATTGGACAAGGAACTGGGGAGGAAAACTGGGACTGGGAGCCAGTGGGTCCAGGGAATCTGCATGGGGAGAGGGGCAGTGAGACAGATCAGATGAAGAGCCAGGAGAGGGAGAAATGGAACCTGCTTGGGGATGTTAGGGAAAATAACACCCCCTCTATTATCTTAGGCCCTAGGCCTTTGAACAAAAATAATTTAGAGCTTTAACTTAGCTTGTTTTACTGTATAAAGGGCATGCTGAGGCAGAAAGATGTAGTCAGGGCCCAAAAGAGGAACTAGATTTGGATAAAGGGGAACCAGGAGATCTGTTTTGATAACAGCTGACCCTGCTGTCGAGACTACAGTAAAAGTGCTAAAATGGTAAAACCGCAGACTTGACTGGCAAAGACTATAACAGGAAAATAGGAAAATGTGTGAGAGTTGCTTGCTAAATAGCAATATGTATGCCATAGGGTAAATATTAGTCATGTTTTGCAGCATTAGCAATTTGTATTCCAAATAAGGCTGTATCTATGTGTGACGTTTTGCGGTTTTAACCTTTATAAGCTCAGTAACATTTGTAACAGGCGGGCCAGCCTAACCCTTGCATGGGAGCACGCTGGCTTCCGCTTGTGCACAGCTGTAATCAATAAAGGAGCCTCCGGCTGTCTGATCAAATCACAGAGGTGGTCTTCTTTTCCCCCGACAGGGACAAGGAGATGGGGTGTACGGTTAAGGTAACTGGGAATTGCTGGGCAAGAAGTCTATGACTGGGAGCAAAGACTAGGCCATTCCTCTGCTGTCAGCAAATATCTGTGAAATCCA
Source organism: Chelonoidis abingdonii (assembly GCF_003597395.2). Classification (NCBI taxonomy): domain Eukaryota; kingdom Metazoa; phylum Chordata; order Testudines; family Testudinidae; genus Chelonoidis; species Chelonoidis abingdonii. The sequence goes on along the minus strand of NC_133769.1, from coordinate 157,317,726 downwards.
CTGGCAAAGTATCCCATCCTCCTCTAGTGCTGGTCCACATAGAGGAGAATAACCTACTACTGCTATCAATTACTCCATTAGTTCAAATGGCAGAACTCTGCAGTGATCTAAAGGTTCCAACCTGCTCATGACCCATGTGGGTAAATAAATATGCCACATGATGAATTTTCTGTTTTTCAGTTGCTGTTTTTTTAAATTTAGAAAGTTACACACAAAAAACTGCATTAAAAACATAATTAATAGTATTACTTTGGGGGAAAGTTCTAAGGCCTGTGGTATACAGTAGGGCTGACTAGATGATCACAATAGTCCTTTCTGGCCTCAGAACCTATGAAAATTTATGAAAGTTACAAAGTCAAGGACTCAAAAGTTAAGAACTGCCAGAATTAAAGTTGCTGGTGCAATCATAATTTAGCCCCTTGTGCACATGAATTATGATACAGTCTTCAATTACATCATCACATACAGTTTGTTCCACAGGATCCCAGCCTGATTCAGTTCTCATGAAGGACCTTCTCTGAGGGTGAAGCAGGACTGTGCAGTGATGGAGACTATTGTCTGTTGGGCCCCTGCTTCATTTGTTGCAGAAGCCTGGAAGGCGTGTGGAGAATTAGGCAAGAGATTGCAGGAAGAGAAGGGATGATCTCATAGTTAAGGCAATTGATGCTGCCCTCAGAACTAGACTCTAGCCCTGCCTCTGCTACATAGTTCCTGTGGGGTACTCAGCAAGTCACTTAACCGAACTTTTCATAAGTGGTTATTAAGGCATGTATTATTCCTCAAGCTCTCGGTGCCCGAATTGAGTTCTTGGGGTCTGATTTGCAGAAGTGCTGAGCATTCACAGCCGCAACTCAAGTCAATGGGAGCTGTGCTCTGAACATACAAAGTGCTATATAATTCTAAATACTCTGGAAAAATCAAGTCCTAGGGATCTCCAACTGGGCAAAATTATTGGATATTTTTTACTTTAATCTCACCGTATTTCAGTTCCCCAGCTGTACAAAGGGGATATTAATACCCCCTTGTCTCACAAGGGTGTTGTGAAAATAAATTCATTAATGTTTGTGAAGCACTCAGATATGAGTAATACCAATGATGAACACCAAAGAAAAGCACACGAAGAAATAAATGATTCAGTCTTCAGAGCAGAATTTGAATAGCATGGAGTAAATAAGGCCTATGGCTGGCTACACGTTGAACAATGAGAAAAAAATAAAATATTGAATAGCTGCTCACTGTGTAAGTGCTGTCCACTCTACACGCTGAATAAGCCAGGAGTCCTGTATAAAAAATAGTAAGTGATCATGTAATTAAAGACTGTCATAATGCATATGCACAAGTGGGCTGAATTAAGGTCGCACAGGCAACCTGAATACTGGCATTTCCTAACAACTGTGTGCTTGACTTTGCAACCTTAAAAAATAGTCTTTTATCGTAGCTTTTTGTATATTATTACAAACATGATGTCATACTCCCAAAAATTCTCTGTTCTTCTATAGTCACAGAGCAGACAAGACCTGATTTTCTACTGTTAAAGAAAAACCTTTCAGCCTTGCTTTATACATCACAAAGGAGAACCCCCCAGTTTTTCATTAGCAGATCATCGTTAAGGTAGTAATCACATTTCCACAATAAGCTCTCTTTTTGCCCCCCAAACTCCTAAGAAGTCCTTTCCAACTCCAGATAGGTTTGGGAGTTTGGGGATAGAAGAGAATTTTCCCCAAAACAAGAGGTGAATTGACCCAGATGATTCTGAATTACGGTAATCAGAAAATGATTGGCTGGATTTTCCGGTCTGCTATATTCACTCTATGCAGCAAAAGGTGAATATACTCTGCTGGATACTCCTCCTGGTGAAGTCCCCTTGTGTAGGGGGAATCTCTTGTGCGAAAGAAATGGAAGTGGCAAAACCACCTCCTTCACAAGCTCTTTGGCCCTTTTCTGCCTTTCATAGTTTACCAAATGGCTGGTAGAGACATGCATAAATAAGATTTCCTGTATTTAAAAAAGTTAAGCTTCTGGTCCTTTTTCTTGCCAAGATCCTTCAAACTGTAAACCCAATGGTAGGAAAAATTGCAGGCCAGTCTCACTAGTTGTTCTCTTGTCAGACACCCACCTCACAGGTGGAGCTCTTCACTCAATTAGCAATTCCTGGCAGCAGCCAGCACCTTCTCCTTCTCCCAACCTCCCGCCAAAGGAGACAGGAACTTGTGGAATGTCCCAAGGTTTCTCCAGAATTTAATATGTAATTTAATTAAAAACAAGGAGAGAGCACTGAATACCCACATGCACATCCCATCATGCTAAGACTTTTCCATTTGTTCACAACATATGCTCTACAACCCACAGCTTCTTTCATGTGTGTTCACCTGATCTCCCACAGACCTCATCCATCTTACACACTAATATTATGCCACCTTTCCATCAACACACCTGCCAATACTCTAAGATCATGCTACAAAGGACCTTTCCCACCAGTGCCAGACAGGATCAAACAGTCTCATTGCACCCAGGATATTTGACAACCTTCTCTCCATCCAGTGAGGCCCACTGCATAAGCCCATTCTCCTGGGAAGAACAACTCAAAAAAGGCCAGTACAGAGACATGAAGCCTGATACAAGAGAAACCTACAGTGATGGGCACTCTTCCAGGGTGCCACCTGATGTGCTGGGGTCTCACTGAGCCCACCTGTTCTCCCAGCCTAGATTCTCTTTACTCTATGCTGCTGTGACGGGCTCTCAAGTCCCCTTCCAGCACACACACAAGTAGGGACACACCCAGCTGCAGAATCACACAGAGTTTGCAGTCAGCTGTGTGTGGGAGAACTCAGCTTGGGGAACCGCTAAACACTGTGGTGCACACACCCTCTGGAGTGTAAATCCAAAATTATATTGTCTTGTGCTGTACAGAGATTTATATAGCTTAAGCTTATGAAATTTGCCACCTCCCTCAATGTGGAGGAAGATATGCACAGCTTTATGCACCCCCATCATGAATTGTACAAACTGGGTTTTGGAATAAACAAAAAGCAGGTTTATTAACTACAAAAGGTAAATTTTAAGTGATTACAAGGGATAGCAAACAGAAAAAGCAGATTACTGAGCAAATAAAACAAAACACGCAAACTAAGTTTAATACACTAAGGAATACTGGCTACAAATAATAATTTCTCACCCTAAATGTTGTTTCAAGTAGGTGCAGGGGTTCTTGAAGGTAAACGGCACTGCTTGCAGCTTAACTTTCCAGGGATTCCTTTTACAGGCTGATCTGTCTGGCCTGGGCTCAACCCCTACCTCCCCCAGCTTAGTTCCTTGTTTCTTCAGGTGTTTTTAGCAGTCTTCTTTCTTGGGCAGAGAGGCAGTGGAGAAGAGCCAAGAATAACTCACTCCCCAGCCTTAAGTAGGATTTCCATATAGTGGGAATCTTTCGTTTCTCAGTTTTGACCCCCTTCCCGTGGAAATGTACCAGCATTTCAAGATGGTATTCTGTACCACGTGACATGATCACATGATCCTGCAATGTCAAAGCAGCATCCCAGGAAACTTCTCAGGAAGGAGGGAGATTAGTATCTTCAAAGTCCTATTGCCCTTTCCAATGGCCCATCCAGGCTGATTGCCTACTGTCTGGTGGGCATTCCCCAAGTACACACAGTTGTAATTGTTACATAGTCAATATTCCTAACTTCAGATACAGAAATGATACAAGCATACAAACTGGATAATCATAACCTTTCCAATGATACCACACATGACCCATCTTGGATAAAACATATCTTAGTTATGCCATTTTCATATTATAACAATATTTCTATGAAGATTATGGGGCACAGGGTCACACCTACCACCTACTGACTATTCAAAACCCATCACCTGTCCACAAACCAGCAGATGCAACAAAGCCAGAAAGACTCAAGTTGAAGCTCATTAACACCAGACCTGTAGTAAACAAACAGCAAACCATACACTAACTACTTCATCAACAATGAAGCCCCCAATACAGCCTGCATAATCAAGGCCTGGATGGTTTAAACTGCAAGCTCAGTGTCTCTGAAACTGCAGTTTTTCAGCCCATCATAGGCCCAGAAAGGACAAGAAGTCAGGACTGCATTCATCTTCTCTTCTCACATCAAATCCAAGAGGCGCCTCAGTAAGACAAAGTCAATAGAATTCATTTGTCTAGTGATCTAAACCACAGCCAATACTAATATAGCTTTCATGCTCATTTACAGACCATCAAAGACTAAAGGTTTGATAAAGGAGCTGACTGATACTTTGTCAACAGTGGTGTTGAAATACCCTAGACTTGTGAGGAGATTTCAACATCCTTCAGTTGGAAAAGCCCAAACTTTCATGTCCTCATTTGCTTCTCTATGGAATCTGCAGTCTAACCTACACAGGGTGTCACACTCTGGATTTGGTGCTGGAAAGAACATGTTGTATTTTCATACCCAACAAAGAGGCTGAATCCCTGTGTGATGGGTTCAGTCACAGAGACTCCCCTTGAGACTGTCACTTGATGAGCTGGGATACCACTGAGAACAACCCTCCTGCCAGAACAGGGGCCCCTCCACTCCTGTCTTGCTGAGTTAGACACTCCAGTTACCTCTAGCACAGACCCAAAGATTGGGCCATGTCTCTCTGCAGTTCACTGAAACTGAGATTCACTCAGCTCAGGGGCTTCTCAGTTAACACGGACTTTCCGAGTGTCCAGTGTTCAGCCTTTACGGGAGCCTGAACCCCAAATAAATCTGTTTTACTCTGTATACAGCATATACAGGGTAAATTCATAAATTGTCCGCCCTCTATAACACTGATAGAGAGATATGCACAGCTGTTTGCTCCCCCAGGCATTAATCACTTACTCTGGGTTTATTAATAAAAAAAGTGATTTTATTAAGTATAAAAAGTAGGATTTAAGTGGTTTCAAGTAAAATCAGACAGAACAAAGTAAGTCAGCAAGCAAAATAAAGCAAAAACACACAAGTTAGGAGACATTAAAAAACTGATTACAGGTAATATCTCACCCTCAGAGAAGTTCCAATAAGCTTCTTTCACAGACTAGACTCCTTCCTAGTCTCAGCCCAAGCCTTTTCCATGGTACAGTCCTTGTTAGTTCCAGCAGACACCTCAGGCGGTAAGCAGGGGTTCTCTCATGAGTGGCAGCCCCCTTTGTCCAGTTCCACCTCTTTTTATAGCCTTGGCACAAGGCAGGAATCTTTTGTCTATGCTTGTCCCCACCCCCGCCTCATCAATGGAAAAGTGCAAGAATTAAGATGGATTCCAGCATCATGTGACTTAGGCCCCGTCTACACTGGCAAGTTTGTGTGCAGTAAAGCAGCATTGAGTGCTGTAACTCCCGAGGTGTACACACTGCCAAGCCACTTACTGCGCAGTTGCAGCACTATAAAAAAAAAAACATCCAGACGAGAGGCCTGGAGCTTTCTGCGCCAGGGCTATAGTGCTGCGGTGTCAGTGTAGACATCGTGGTGATTACGGCACTGTGATTGGCCTCTGGGAGATTACCCACAATGCCTGCTCTCACCTCTCTGGTCATCAGTTTGAACTCTTCTGCCCTGCCCTTAGGTGACCAACCATCAGTCCCACCCCATAAATTCCTTTGCAAATTTGAAAGTCCCCTTCCTGTTTGCTTGGTGATGCATACCTTGGTCTCAGCACATCTTTCCAGGTGGCCATGCCTGCTCCACACACCAGGCGATTCCCCCACTTGGAGCAATGCTGAGCTGCTGGACCTCATCAGCATTTGAGAAGAGGAAGCTGTGCAGTACCAGCTGCACTCTAGCTGTAAGAATTATGATACTTATGGACAGATTTCATGATGCATGATATTTAAAGGGGCCATGACTAGGACACATTGCAGTGTAGGGTAAAAGTGAAGGAGCTGCGGAACACCTACCATAAGGCACAGGAGGCAAACTGCCGCTCCGGTGCTGTGCCCACGAGCTGCTGGTTCTACAAAGAGATGGATACGAAACTCAGTGGTGACCCCACCTCCACTGCAAAGGCCCCTGTGGATACTTCATTGGCTCACGTGCCAGTCGAGAGTGGATCTAGCCGGGAGGAAGAAATCTTGGATGAAGAGGGAAAGGGGGACCCAGAGGCAGAGGATGACTCGGAGGCCAGAGATGCATGCAGTCAGGAGCTCTTTTTTACCCTGGAGGAGCCTAGCCAGTCACAGCAGTCAGAGCTTGGCAAAGCGTGAACAGCAAAGGAGGCCCCTGGTAAGTGGATCTGATTATGGGAATTGATGAAGCAAGCTGTTGGGTGCAGGAGGGTTGCAGAAAAGACGGTTACTCACCTTTGTAACTGTTGTTCTTCGAGATGTATTGCTCATATCCATTCCAGTTAGGTGTGCGCGCACCCCGCGTGCACGTTCGTCGGAAGGTTTTTACCCTAGCAACACTCGGTGGGTCGGCTGGGCGCCCCCTGGAGTGGCGCTTCTTTGGCACCAGATATATACCCCTGCCGACCCAGCCACCCTTCAGTTCCTTCTTGCTGGCTACTCCGACAGTGGGGAAGGAGAGCGGGTTTGGAATGGATATGAGCAACACATCTTGAAGAACAACAGTTACAAAGGTGAATAACCGTCTTTTCTTCTTTGAGCGATTGTTCATATCCATTCCAGTTAGGTGATTCCCAAGTCTTACCTAGGCGGCGGGGTCGGAGTGAGATGTGGCAGAATGCAAAACTGCTGAGCCAAAGGCTTCTTCATCTCTAGACTGTTGAACCAGAGCATAATGCGAAGCAAAGGTGTGGACCGAGGACCAGGTAGCTGCACGACATATTTCCTGGATTGGTACATGAGCCAGGAAGGCAGCAGATGAAGTCTGAGCCCTGGTAGAACGTGCGGTGAGATGGCCCGAGGGAACACGAGCCAAGTCACAACAAGTGCAAATGCACGCCATCACCCAAGAGGAGATCCTCTGGGAGGAGACAGGTAGGCCCTTCATTCGGTCTGCCACTGCAACGAAGAGTTGGGGCGATTTACAAAAGGGCTTCGACCATTCGATATAAAATGCGAGTGCCTTACGGACATCTAGGGAGTGCAATTGTTGCTCCCGTCGTGATGAGTGCATCTTCAGGAAGAAGACCGGAAGAAAGATGTCCTGATTGATATGGAAGGCCGATACCACTTTAGGGAGGAACACTGGGTGTGGTCACAACTGCACCTTGTCCTTGTGAAAGACAGTATATGGTAGGTCCACCATGAGCGCTCAAAGCTCAAGAGACTCGTCTGGCCAATGTAATGGCTACAAGGAAAACTGTCTTCCAGGACAGGTATAGCAGCAAGCAAGTTGGTAACGGCTCAAATGGTGGAGACATAAGTCTGGTTAAGACCAGGTTGAGGTCCCAGATAGGGGTAGGGCGACGGACTTCGGCGTATAGGCACTCCAAGCCCTTGAGGAACCTGGAAACCATAGGGTGTGAAAACATGGAGCGGCCACTCTCCCCTGGGTGGAAGGCAGAAATGGCCGCCAAGTGCACCCTCAATGATGATACCACTAGGCCCTGCTGTTTGAGAGACCAGAGGTAGTCCAGGATGGTGGGGATCGAGACCTCGGTGGGAGTAACATTTTGCGTTTCGCACCAGCAGGAGAAACGCTTCCACTTGGCCAGATACATAGACCGAGTGGAAGGTTTCCTGCTATCCAGGAGTATTTGTTGTACAGAGAGGCAGAGCAGCGTAACTCTGACTGGCTCAACCATGCCATGAGGTGAAGGGACTGCAGGTCTGGGTGGTGAGGTCTGCCGTGGTCCTGAGTTATGAGGTCTGGGAGAAGAGGCAGGGTAATTGGGCTGGCTATCGACAGGTTGAGCAACATGGTGTACCAGTGCTGCCTGGGCCACGCTGGGGCGATCATGATCAAGTGAGCTCCGTCCCTGTGGAGCTTTAGCAGGACCTTGTGAACCAGCGGGAACGGTGGAAAGGCGTAAAGCAGTTTGCTCGTCCACAGTATCAGGAAAGCGTCCGAGATCGAGCCCGGGGAGAGACTTTGGAAGGAGCAGAACATCTGGCATTTCCTATTCTCGCGGGAAGTGAAGAGGTCTATGTGGGAAAATCCCCACGTCCGGAAAACAGAATGAATTATGTCCGGACGGATCGACCACTCATGAGAGCGGAAGGATCTGCTGAGTCGATCCACCAGAGTGTTCCAAATCCCTGGGAGAAAGGACGCTACCAAGTCTATCGAATGGGCTATGCAAAAGTCCCAGAGTTGAATGGTTTCCTGACAAAGGGGGGAGGACCATGTCCCCCCGTTTGTTTATGTAATACATGGCCGTTGTGTTGTCTGTGAACACTGAGACACAATGGCCTTGCAGATGCTGTTGAAACGCCTGGCACGCAAGGTGGACTGCTCTCAACTCTCGGACATTGATGTGCAAGGCTAGCTCCTGAGACGACCAAAGGCCTTGAGTGCGAAGATGTCCGAGGTGAGCACCGCAGCCGAGAGAGGACGCATCTGTCGTCAGGGCCATAGAAGGCTGGGCAGATGGAACGGCATCCCTGCACACACCAGAGAGGGTGTCAACCACCAGTTGAGGAAGCCTAGGAGGAACCGTGAGGATCCTGTCTATATTGTGTCTCCCCGGGTGGTATACTGAGGAAAGCCAAGTTTGAAGGGGACGTAGGCATAGCCTGGCGTGCTTGGTCACGAACGTGCAGTCAGCCATGTGACCCAGGAGGCCGAGACAAGTTCGAGCCGAAGTGGTTGGGAATTTTTGTAGGCCTTGTATAATTGATATCATTGCGTGAAACCGCGGCTGTGGTAAGCAGGCCCTGGTGAGACTGGAGTCCAGAATGGCCCCAATTAACTCTATTCTTTGTGTGGGAACCAGAATAGATTTCTCTAGGTTGATCATCAGGCCTAGTTGGATGAATGGGTCCTTGACAATGCCCATGTGCCGCGTTACTTGGGTCTCGGAGGCCCCGCAAATGAGCCAACCGTCGAGATATGGGAAGCCGTGTATGCGTCGACGACGGAAGGAGGCAGCGACTACGGCCAAATACTTTGTGAACACTCTTGGGGCTGTGGAGAGGCCAAACGGAAGGACTGTAAATTGGAAATGTTGGCGGTTGACCACAAAACTGAGGTACCGTCTGTGCGGAGGATAAATGGCAATGTGAAAATACGCATCCTTCATATCGAGGGGGCATACCAGTCTCCAGGATCCAAGGATGGGATGATGGTCCCCAGGGATACCATGCAGAACTTCAACTTTTTCAAGAACTTGTTGAGTCCCCGCAGGTCTACAATTGGTCTGAGACCTCCCTTCGCCTTGGGGATTAGGAAATAGCGGGAGTAGAACCCCTTGCCCCTCAAGTCCTCCGGTACCTCCTCTATAGCTCCCATGGCAAGGAGGGACCGTACCTCCTGCAAGAGGATTTGCTCGTGAGAGGGGTCCCTGAAGAGGGACGAGGATGGGGGGTGGGGAACTGGGCGAAAAATACTGAAGGTGGTATCCAAATTCTACCGTGCGTAAGACCCAACGGTCTGAAGTTAGTTGGGTCCACGCAGGGAGGAAAGAGGAAAGGCGGTTGCAAAAGGGAGGGAAAGGATCCTGTTGAACAACTGGTACGTTGCCCTCAGGCGCGCCTTCAAAAGTTTGGTTTAGGTCCCGCGGGTGGTTTGGCGTGGCCGTGATTGTGACCCCCTTGGGGTCCAGACTGCTGTCTACGATTGCCTTGGCCACACCTCCTGACGAAGTCCTGCCGCTGTCTAGGTGGGGGGTAAGGGCACTGAGGCTGGGGCCGGAAGGGTCTGCGCTGAGTCTGCGGTGTGTGCATCCTGAGCGAGCGCATGATCACCCTATTGTCCTTCAGACTCTGCAGCCTAGGGTCAGTCTTTTCCAAAAATAGGCCCTGACCTTCAAAGGGCAAGTCCTGTATCGTATGCTGCAATTCAGGTGGAAAGCCTGACACCTGAAGCCACGATATTCGCCTCATGGTAATTCCTGAAGCCAGAGTTCTGGCCGTGGAGTCGGCTGCATCTAAGGAAGCCTGGAGGGAAGTTCTTGCCACCTTCTTTCCTTCCTCCAAAAGGGCCGCAAACTCTTGGCACGAGTCTTGGGGGACTAGCTCTGTGAATGTCTCAACTGCCGCACAGGTGTTATAGTTATAGCGGCTAAGCAGGGCTTGTTGGTTTGCCACCCTGAGTTGGAGGCCCACGGCAGAGTAGATTTTATGCCCCAATAAATCCATGCACCTAGTCTCCTTTGCTTTTGGGGCAGGGGCTTTCGTTAACCGATTGGACGACGAGCGAGCAGCGAGGAGGGTGTATGTACAGGTATTCGAACCCCTTAGAGGGCACCATGTACTTCCTCTCAACTTCCCGAGCCGTGGGCAGAATAGATGCTGGAGACTGCCAGATGGTATCAGCCTTCGCTTGGATCGTCCGAATAAATGGTAAGGCCACCCTTGTGACAGTGTCAGCCGACAAAATATCTGCCACCAGGTCCTTTATCTCCTGAACCTCCTCCACGTGGAGGATCATATTCAGAGCCACCCGTCTCAGGAGGTCTTGATGTGACCTTAGGTGAACTGGAGGAGGGCCCAAGGAGGATGTCCCCACCACCGCTTCATCTGGAGAAGAGGAAGAGGAAAGGCCAGGGATAATCGGGTCCTCCATTGTCTTGTGGACTTGGGCGATATCCGGTTCCGGTGGGACCTGAGGGTCTGGTGCCCGAATGGGAGCATCCTCCGTAGCCACAGCAGGGGGGCGGCTAACAGTAACCTCCGGCACCCAGTGCTCCTACGGTACGGAGCGTGATGGCACTGGAGGTCCACCTTGGGCTTGATGATATGCCCAAGGCGTCCAGAAGGACCACTGATGAGGTCCTTGGTCTTGATCCTGGGTCTCTTGAAAGACACGGCTGGGAACATCTAAGTCACGGTCTTGTGCATAGGAAGCACTGTCCGCATGGGATGACATAGATGCATGGCGAGACGGCCAAGAAGGAGCTGAAAACTCCTGAGAATGATCTCCTTCCCTGGGTAGTCTGTCTGTACGCTGCAGCGGAGAGCGGTACCAGGTGCTATACCGGTACCGGGAACGAGACCGGGACCTGCGACCGGAACGGTGCTGGGAGGTTGACCAGGACCTCGAAGCTCGATGCCGGGAGCGACTGCGAGAGGTGCGGTGCCAGGAGCAGTGCTGGGAGCTTGATCGGTACCGAGAGTACCGGGCCGGTGAACTGGGTCTTGAACGGTGCCGCGAGTGCGACCAGTACCGAGATGGAGAACAGTACCGGGACTGCGAGCGGCGTCGGGACCGAGATCGGCGTTGGGACCGAGAACGCTGGTGGGACCGCGATCGTGATCAGTGCCTCTCAGCGGTGCCGACGGAGGATGGTCTCAGTAGGGCAGGCTTGCCTATGGACTGTATAACCCACACCGGCGGTGCCGGGGGTTAAGGCAGCGCAGACTTCATCAGTGCAATCAGTTCCCTTGCAGTAGAGAAAGTTTCTGACGTGGAGGGAATAGTAAGCTCAACCAGGGCACATGCCGGGGAGCTGTCAGGCACCAGATTCGACGGCTCTTGCGGGATCGGAATCGACAGTTCTGAAGTTGTCGGTGCCACGGCAGTTGTCGGTGCCGGGCGGTCCGACTTAGGCAGGTGCTCCGACTGCGGCATGGACACGGAAGCCGCAGAGTCTTATGTTTTTTTACCTGCAGGGAGAGGGAGCGGTGCTGAGCAGACATCTGGGCCGGCGACGGTTGGTGCCGAGGGGCCTTAGCGGTACCGGTGCGCTCCGGTGCCGAAGATGCACTTCTCCCCGGTGTGGACTGTCCAGCGCTCGGTGCTGATAGTGGAGAAGTGAGAGCTGCCTCCATCAGGAGCTGTCTAAGACAAAAGTCTTGCTCCTTTTTGGTCCGCGGCTTGAAGGCCTTGCAAATGCAGCACTTAGCTGCAAGGTGGGATTCCCCAAGGCACTTAAGGCAGGAGTTGTGAGGATCTCCTGTAGGCATCAGCTTGTGACAGGCCGAGCACGGTTTGAAACCCAGTGAACCGGGCATGGGTCCCAGAACCGGGTGAGGGGAAGGGGCTAATCCCCAAACCCCTCTTAACTATATACACTAACTATGTTAAAGAAAATAATAAAACTAACTGCAAGTATAAAAATTTTGAACTGTATACACAATAACAACGAGAAAACTACGAGTAGCTAGGGAGGTCCCCCCCCCCACTCTATGAACTTTAAGGATTACAGATGGGGGACCTGCACTAAACACTTCTAGCTTAACTACAGCTTGATCTGGTTTGCTGCCACCATCACGCGATTCCTCAGTCCTGTGGAACCTTTCGTCCAAAAACCTTGTCCCTCCTGGATACGCCGATGGAGACTTCTTCACCAAGTGGCCGGGAGACACGATGCCAACCTAGTGATCTTGAGCTACAATGGAGAATTGTAACCTATCCCCCTCCTTCGCCCAACCAATTCCTGGTGAGTCCAGCACTAACCTTGGAATTGTCTAAAACAAGGAATACAATCAGAGTTCTTAGCAAAGAATAGCTTTTAATTAAAGAAAGAGAGGGTAACTCATGGGAAATCAGTAGGGAATACTTTCACGAGGTAATCAGCATTGGCATGATGCGCCATGAGGAACTACCCCCTAGGAAGTTCAAGCTTACCACTCAAATCAGAGGTAAATCTCTCACAACAAAGACTTTAGCAGTTGAGGAAACATAAATAAAACGTACCCTTAGCTCTGCGTTACTGTACAAGTTTGGAAGATAGTGAGAGCTTGGGTGAGCATATGAGAAGGATCTGGAGGCTGGCTTGACTGGTCCTCCATAGACGAACTATCCCCAAAAGAGGCACAACAAAAGTACTTCCCCGCCACCAAGTTTGAAAGTATCTTGGCCCTATTTGGTCCTTTGGGTTCAGGTGGCTCAGCCTGAGGTTATTCGGTGAAGCGCTCTTACCCTGTTACAGGTAAAAGGTTTTGGTCTCTGGCTATTGAGGGATTTTATAGTATTGTAAAGCACATGGCTGTTCCTTCCGCTTTTATAGTTATGGACAGGGAACAAAGCCTGCTTTTTCTCAAAGGAGATTTGCTCGATATCCATTCAGTTAGATTGTCTGCTGCACGCGTGGCACGTTCCCGTCGGAAGATTTTTACCCTAAACACTTGGTGGGATCGGCTGGGCATCCCTGGGCGTGGCCCGCATAGGCGCCGATATATATCGTCAGCTTGACCAACCACCTCTCAATTCCTTTCACACCGTGGTGTCTGTCATTGGAACAGTGGAGTGCGGCTTAGCTAGACTCCACTCCCA
>NC_133769.1:157282035-157299714 GCF_003597395.2 Chelonoidis abingdonii | reverse complement strand
TATTGTCCCACCTCACCAGTTTCCAGCAACCCACCTCGACCCAGTGACCAGTCAGCTGGGCGATGTTTTAAATGTAATGAACTAGGACATATAAAGGCCCACTGCCCCAAGAACCCCAAACGATTACAGTTCATTATACCACAATCACACCAAAGATCCCCAGGCCCAGATGCCTCTCAAATACCCTTGGAGCGAAGGGAAACCTTGAGAATGGGTGGAAAGAAGGTTATCACGTGGAGGGACACTGGGACACAAGTGTCAGCTATCCACCAATCCTTAGTGGATCCCCAATTCATCAACTCAGAGGCCCAAGTGACAATTCACCCATTCATGTCAAAATCTGTAAACTTGCCGACAGCTGAGTTGCCTGTCCAGTACAAGGGCCGGTCTGGAATGTGGATTTTAGCAGTCTATAACAATTATCCCATCCCCATGCTACTGGGGGAAGACTTGGACAACCATGTGAAGCTAGCCAAGAGGGTGGGAATGGTCACACGCAGCCAGGCCAAGCAAGCTTCCACACCCATCCCTGTTCCTGAGCTGTCCACCAGGGCCCCATCTGTGTTACCAGAGACCCAGACAGAGGTGGTGGAATTGGATCTTCTACCCATGAATGCTACAGCCCTAGTGAATCCAGTCCCAGAACTGGAAGTGACAAAGCAACAAGCACCAGAACCGTTGCCAGCACTGACTCCAGCGCTTGCAAACCCATCTACAACTCCAATGCCAGAGGGCACCAGCGGCCCTGAACTGGCAGAAACAGAAGATAATCCTACCCAGGAGGCTCAACCAGAGCCTGAAATATCACATAGTGCACCAGCGGAGAGCGGTTCACAATCAATGAAAACAACCCCATCACTTACATTGCTTCCAGAGGGATCAAGCCCAAGTCCACAATCCAAGGAGGAACTGATGTTTCCAGCATCAAGGGAACAGTTTCAGGCTGAGCAGGAAGCAGATGACAGCCTTCAGAAAGCTTGGGTGGCAGCACGGAGCCCCCCACCGCCTCTCAGCTCTTCTAACCGATCCCGGTTTGTTGTAGAACAAGGACTTTTATACAAGGAAACTCTTTCTGGTGAACACCAGGAAAACTGGCGTTCTCAAAGACAGTTGGTAGTCCCAACTAAGTACCAGGTAAAGCTCTTGAGCTTAGCTCATGATCATCCCAGTGGCCATTCTGGGGTGAACAGAACCAAAGACCATTTGGGGAAGTCCTTCCACCAGGAGGGAATGGGCAAGGATGTTGCTAATTATGTCCAGTCTTGTGAGGTGTGCCAATGAGTGGGAAAGCCCCAAGACCAAGTCAAAGCCCCTCTCCAGCCACTCCCTATAATTGAGGTCCCATTTCAGCAAGTAGCTGTGGATATTCTGGGTCCTTTCCCAAAAAAAAAAAACCCAGAGGAAAGCAGTACATACTGACTTTCATGGATTGTTGCTACCCGATGCTGAGCAGTCAGATTAAGCACACCAGAGGAAAAGTGTGTGCCAGGTCCCTTAGCAATCCATTTTTGCCAGGTAGGTTGTCCTCGACATCCTTATGATTTGAGAACTAATTTCCTGGCAGGAACATGAATAGAAAAACCTGTGTGAAGCCATCGTTGCATCACTTGGTTGCCACTCCTTACCACCATCAAACCAATGGCCTGGGTGCGGAGAGGTTTAATGGAACTTGGGGCATGATTGTAATTTGTAAAAATGAACACTCAATGATTGGGTATTAGGTTGCAGGCATTGCTTTTGCCATGCAGGGCGTACACATCCCAGTTTAGGGTTTTCACCATTTGAACTTGTGTATGGCCATGGAGGTTAAGGAGCCATATACATGCTGTACGAAGCAGAATTGGAGCGTTTACGCTTCTCACAGTAGCTAATATTTCTAATTTTGTAGCAACCTACAAAGCACACCCTCCAACAACTCTTAGCTCTCAAACATTTCAGACAGCACACAGTCAACCTGTGAACTCTTGGCCTAGGAGGTTGTGAAGGCTAGGGACTGAAATAGTGTTTAAAAGAGAACTAGATAAATTATGGAGGTAAGTCCATAATGGCTATAGCCAGTGATGGGTAAGAATGGTGTCTCTACCTCTTCGTCGAAGGGTGGAGATATCCAATTCCTAGAACTGGAAGGACCTTGAAAGGTCATGGTGAAAGTCCAGCCTGCTGCTCAGCAGAGGCCAAGTACTTGATTTTGCCCAGATCCCCTTAAGTGGCCCCCAAGGACTGACAATCACAACCCCTGGGGGTGGACAAGGCCAATGCTCAATCCACTGAGCTATTCCTCCCGCGCCAAAAATGAGGGGTCGCTCGCCCCCCATAACCACATCCTTACACAGCAGCAGGGCCAGGACAGGCCTTGACCAGAGGAAGAAGGAAACACTATAAGTCGGGGGGGAGGAATGTAGATAAATTACATCAGGGAAAACGGGAGCCAGAGATCCCTCTCCCACCCTCATCTGCTCCCCGAGAGCCCCCCTCATGCCTTACGGTCTGTAATTGCCCAGGAGTCACCTCTAGAGCCCTTTTTAAATACTGGGTTACATTAGCTATCTTCTCAGCATTGGGTACAGAAGCGATTTAAAGGACAGGTTACAACCACAGTAAATAGTTTGCGCAATTTATCATTTGAGTTTTTCAGAACCTTAGTGAAATGCGATCCGGTATCCCAGTGACTTGTTAATGTGTAAGTTTGATCAGATTAATCCAAACCCCTCTCAATGAACTTCAGTCTGTGACAATTTCCCAGATTTTTTCACCTACAAAGGACGGCTCAGGTTTGGGAATCTCCCTAACATCCTCAGCCATGAAAACTGAAGGAAAGACTTCATTTAGTTTCTCCGCAATGACTTTATCATCTTTAAGTGCTCCTTTTTTATCTCGATCATCTAGGGACCACAATGGTTGTTTAGCAACCTTCCTGCTTCTGATGTACTTAAAAAACATTTTGTTATTACCTTTTGAGTTTTTGGCTAGCTGTTCTTCGAACTCCTTTTTGACTTTTCTTATTACATTTTTAATTTGGCAATGTTTATGCTCCTTTCTATTTACCTCACTAGGATTTGACTTCCACCTTTTTATCTCTCACTGCTTCTTTTACATGGTTGTTAAGCCATGGTGGCTCTTTTTAGTTCTTTTACTGTTTCCCTGGTTTTTTTTTTAATTTGGGGTATACATTTAAGTAGAGCCTCTACTATGGTGTCTTTGAAAAGTGTCTATGCAGCTTGAAGGGATTTCATTCTAGTCACTGTACCCTTTAATTTCTGTTTAACTAACCTTCTCATTTCTGCATAGTTCTCCTTTCTGAAATTAAATGCCACAGTGCTGGGCTGCTGAGGTGTTCTTCCCACCACAGGAATGTTAAATATTATGGTCATTATTTCCAAGTGGTCCTGTTATATTTACCTCTTGGACCAGATCCTGCGCTCCACTCAGGACTAAATCAAGAATTGCCTCTCCCCTTGTGGTCCTGTACCAGCTGCTCCAGTTATGGAGCACCTCCACTGCAGCGGCTGTCGCAAAACTCTTTCCCATGCACTGCACACAGACCGCCAACACACTCTTATCTATCTCCTGGCTCCACTCTCTACCCGCAGCATTCCACTCCTCCCTCCTCACAATCCAGCATGTGGACTCCCACTCCTCACTGCACTCAGCATCCATCCCTCAGCAGTTTGGCCCTGCTAAGTACAGCACCGGATGCATTGTACTCCAAAGGAGGCGGCTGGGTATGATCCCTGGACATACAGAAATCTGTAGCTGTCCTGGGACCCCTCCTCCTCTTGAGAACTTCCCTTTTCCCACACCCCCTTCCCAACCCTGCTGATGAATTTTTTCCTTTGACTCCTCCGGTTTCTGTCTTTTAATAAAAGAATTGTGTGTTTGGAAGCCATCTTTATTCTATTAAGTGAAAGTAAAAATAGCAGTGCAAAGCAACATACAATAATGTTAAGGTTCTTTCTTGCATCATGTGCACCAATCACCTCCTAGCATTATAAGCACTGCAATCCCGAGCACAGCAACAAAAATTAGTGGCTTTCAGCTTCAAATTGCTGTCTCAAGGCATCCCGGATCCTTATGGCCCCGCGCTGTGCTCTTCTAATAGCCTTGGTCTCTGGCTGTTCAAACTCAGCCTCCAGGCGCTGAGCCTCTGCCGTCCAGTCCTGAGTGAAGCTTTCATCCTTTCCTTCACAAATATTATGGAGCATACAGCACACAGCTGTAAGCATAGGCACATTGTCATTGGCCATGCCCAGCTTCCCACAGAAGCAGCGCCAGCGGGCTTTTAAACAGCCCAAAGCACATTCCACAGTCATTCTGCACTTGCTCAGCCTGTTGTTGAACCACTCCTTGCTGCTGTCAAGTTGACCTGTGTATAGCTTCATGAGCCATGCCATTAAGGGGCAGGCGGGGTCTCCCAGGATGACAATGGGCATTTCGACTTCCCCTACAGCAATGTCCGTGAAGAAAGTCCCTCCCTGCAGCTTCTTGAATAGGCCAGCGTTCCGAAAGATGTGTGTGTCATGTACCTTTCTGGACCAGCTTGTGTTAACTGTCCGGAAAACGCCCACGGTGATCCACAAGCATCTGAAGAACTACTGAGAAATACCCCTTGCAATACCCAATACTTGGTGGCTAAGTGGTCTGGTGCCAGAATAAGAATGTGCGTGCCAACTATTGCCCCTCCACAGTTAGGGAAGCCCATTTGTGCAAAGCCATCCAGAATGTCACGCATGTTGCCCAGAGACACAGTCTTTCAGAGCAGGATGCAATTAATAGCCCTGCATACTTCCATCAATACAACTCCAACCGTTGACTTTCCCCCTCTGAACTGGTCAGCGACCAATCCAGTAGCAGTCTGGAGTAGCTAGCTTCCACAGTGCAGTCGCCATGCGCTTCTCCAATGACAGGGCAGCTCTCATTCTTGTGTCCTTGTGCCACAGGGCTGAGGCGAGCTCACACTGTCCCATGAATGCGGCTTTCCTCACGTGAAAGTTCTGCAGCCACTGCTCATCATTCCACATGTGCATCACAATTCGATCCCACCACTCAATGCTCGTTTCCTGAGCCCAAAAGCAGCATTCCATGGTGGTCAGCACCTCCGTGAATGCCACAAGCAATCTCATGTCGTAGCTACTACGCGTGGTGAGATCAATGTCGCACTCCTCTTGCCTTTGTAGTTTAAGGAATAACTTCACTGCCACTTGTGATGTACTGGTCAGAGCAAGTAGCATACTGGTTAGCAGTTCAGGATCGACTCCTGCAGCCTGGAAGAGGCAGGGCGCGCAGTACACGAACCGTTGAAAGATGGCGCCAAATGCAGACAGAAGCACAGGGATTGATGCGATGCAAAGCAATGCATCGCAGGGCTTTGGGACTGGACCCAAGATGCCCCACAACCCCCTCCGCCTTCCAACAAGTCTTAGCGGCAAAAGAGAAAAAGGTGCTCTGTGGAACAGATGCCCAGAGTGCACCACTCCGAATACCCCTGCAAGTGCCGGAAGTGTGAACATGCTATTGTGCAGGCAGCTGTCAGTGTGAACACACGACAGTGGTATCCCTTCTGTGTTCTCTGAGCTGTGCTGTAACTGCTGGCGCTTTAACTTTGCAAGTGTAGACGTGCCTATGTTCATGTGTCCTGTGAGACCCCAGCCTCCATTTTTCCTGGGCTGGTCCACACGTGCACAGGAAGATTTTCAAGTAAACAGAGCCATTTCCAGTTCATTGATTCTGAAGCACCCTTAATGGCTTCCACTTAATATGTTCACATCAGTAATACAAGTTTATATCTTATTCTCCAACTCCAGACATAGAAATAATACATGCAAACAAATAGGATGAACACACTCAGACTATAAGGTTTGTAACGATACCTTACAAGAGACCTTTTGCATAAAGCATATTCCAGTTACATCATATTCAGATTCATAAGCATATTTTCATAAAGCATATGGAGTGCAACATCACACCCTGCTTTAAGGGCAAAAATCAACTCATTCTTAACTACAGAACCCTGCCTGGTACCTCCATAGTAAATAAATAAGTATCCACATGCAATTTTCCATTATTTTCCCAAAATAATGCTAAGAACCATAAGTGACAGATGACTATCACACTGCTTAAGGTACTACTGAACAGCACTCATATACCATTATAAGAAATATAAACTAAGAACTGAATAAAATAGCATGTTTTGGACAAAATTTTTCAAAAGTGGTCATTTTGGTTGCCTCAAATTTTTCAGTGAACACTCCTGCTTTGTTTCCAACAATGGCATAATATAACGAGATACAGGACATTAAATATCGTGTTATTCCAATTAGCGCCTTCCTTTTTTTTCCTACTTGAATTTAAAGGATGATGTTTTATGAATTACAAGAATATAAATCAATGTTTCGTACCTAGGACACCATTTTCTCAATGATATAAAGTATTAATTCCTAATTTAGATGGTTGTGAGATTCAGTGTTAAAAGTTATTTTGCAAATGAAGTGAAAAAAGGCATGATGGTAATCAGAAAGTTTTATGGGACAACAGGATGGATAAAAATCAATGATTTTTTTTTCAAATACAAAAATCTGATTTTTTTTTATTTAAAATTGGTTTTTTTGATAAAATGCTTTTTGAGGAAAAAGCATATCTAAAGACAGTTTTAATTAAGATACATTATAGCGCAAATATATCTCATCATGGAATAGGGATTATAAATTCTAATTCTATAGTATGAGACAACACACCTCTACCCAGATAGAACGCGATCCTCAAGAGACAAAAAAATCTCACCGTGTTATAGGTGAGACTGTGTTATATTGAATTTGCTTTGGCCCTCCCTGTTCCTTGTTCCCTGACCACCTCCTTCAGAGACCCCCCATCCCTAATCATGCCCAGGACCCCACCCACTACCCCTCCTCCCTGTCCCCTATCCACACCCCACACCCCGACAGTCACTCAACGGTAGCAGCAGAAGAGGAGTAGCCCGGCCTCAGCCCGTTCCACTCTGCCACCTCCCAGCTGCGGCGCTCCGCGTCCCGCCACAGGTGAGTGTGGGGAGGTTAGGGAAAGGACGGCCCCATACTCACCTGTGGTGGGAAGCGGAGCTCCACGGCTGGGAGGTGGCAAAGTGCAGCAGACTGAGGCCGGGCTGCTCCACTTCCGCTGCTGCCAGTGAGTGCGGGGAGATCCCTTCGCCCAAGGCCCCTCCCCTGAGCAACACAGCTGGGGCCGGGGTGATGGAAGTGGGCAAGCTGCTCCCAGCCCCCTACTAATCCTCAGGGACACTCTGGGACTGCGGAACCCCCAAAGGTGCCCCCCTACAGCTCCTGCTTCCCAGACTCGAGGGGAGGGGGAAGAGAGCCCCTGACCACCCCCGAGACCCTCTGCCCCTTAACCAACCCCTTAGCCCCAGCCTGGCCTGGCACCCTTAACACGCTGCTCAGAGCAGAGTGTCAGAGCTTTACCGCCTTGTATGTGAACCCCGTGTTATATCGGGTCGCATTACATCAGGATAGAGGTGTATATTCATGTAATGTTTAAGAAAAGTTTTGTAAATGAGCTCCAATAGTTCATGGATTAGGGTATTCCAGAGGCTTCTGTATAGATTATTTAGGTTAATCTTTCTATCTACCCAATTGGACTCAGTGCTCAGTCTAGAAGATACATCAGAGATGCTTAGTTTTGCAGTTCTTAAATTTGTGTCTCCAGAGGTAACAAATGCTCGTTAACAGCAAAAATGTTTTAAATAAATAAATAATATAGAGAGGTGAGAAATAACAGACCTCAACCCTATTGTCCCTCTGCAAATTTGTGTACACAGAGTCAATCCCTTACCTTTCTCTAAAAGTGCAAAGTTTTTAAAAATTCAATGAATAGAAGATTGTTGGAAGCGGAATAGATCTGGACAAGGAGAAGAAGTCTGGATATAAATGTGAGAAGCGAGGGACATATGCTGGTTTTGTTAAAACACTGTATGTTTGCTGTTGAAGAAAAAAAATCCAGAATACCTAACATTGTTGTTTTAGTTAAATAAAACAATTTAAATGTCTGTTTGGTGATGTTCTTCTCCTAATACAGCATGGCAAGAAAATCCTCCAAATATTAATGATTAACCTGTTGAATTGGAGATAGTTCATCTTGCAGTGACTTCATAAATATCTGCTTCAATTACCTTTGGTAAATGAAATAACCAAACAATCATGCATTTTCTGATATAGCTGTAAAACTAATCTGAAAAATTTTCAAAATAAATCACTGTTTAAAAATGTATAGTGTGTACTTTCTAAAAATGAAATCTCTGAATTGTGAAGAATATGTATTAAGGTTGTAACAACCAACAAGAACGCACTTTTATGTAGAAAACCATGATTAAATTGAGTCTTCTGACTAGTGATTTAAATCAAATCCACCCTGTGGGACAATATCTCGCAGTCTGCCAGGGCTGGAAATACTTGGCAGGACTAATGCAAATGATTATACAACCAATAAATTTTTCTTAGCATACGTCCTGAACCAGCCAATGGAAAAGAAAAAAAATTAAGTCCATGTATGTTTATGAGGCCTGGAAGAG
Source organism: Chelonoidis abingdonii (assembly GCF_003597395.2). Lineage (NCBI taxonomy): Eukaryota > Metazoa > Chordata > Testudines > Testudinidae > Chelonoidis > Chelonoidis abingdonii. The sequence goes on along the minus strand of NC_133769.1, from coordinate 157,291,157 downwards.
TGAAACATGTCTTCATTACTGCACGCCTAGCCTGAGGAAACCCTACTGAAGTTTCAAAGACTCCCTATTGTGTTAGTTCTGGAACACAGGAAGGCTGAAACAGAGTGAGATATTGGATTCTGCTCATTTGCATATCATTACTCAGAATGGTTTTCCTGCTCACAGCTGACTCCAAACAGATAAATTTGACTTAAGGAATCTATGAATTCTTTCCAGTCTAATTTCTTTTTTTAAAGTGCAGATATTATAATAAAACCTGGGTGAATCCTGACTCAAAACCAATACTGACATCTCACAACAGAAAGTAGTCGCAAACAAAAATGGATTTACACCAAACATACTTTACCGTTCACAGAGTTGTAAAAAACTGCCCGTGTGCTTTTCACGCTACTAGCACTGCCCACTGAACCGCCAACATCCCACAGCTCGATGTAGTAAGTCTTCTCTTCTGGGGTCCCCTCTTTGTAGTCATGAATCTGAAAAAAAAAAAAAAAATCAATCCATAAGTAACCAGAAGGCGATCCACACAATGCTGACCTCAGCTGGAAGGGCAAAAATTCCCAGTGTTGGAACAGTAACTTTTAAATCAGAGTACATGGATCCATGTCACTTTTTATTGTGAGGCTATCAGATCTCACAAACTATACATCCAGACCAGCTTAGTAGACCTGCAATGGACACCATGCAGCTTCAGGAAGCAGTCTTGCTGAGCCAGTAGAGGGCCTTCTTCCTTCAGAGATACTGGTGAATCTAAATCCTCACTGTGATGCTTAGGGGCACTCTGCTGCTAGAGCAGATGAAAAAGTGAGGTTCTGACCTCTTGTGGTAATTAAAGGACATATGGTAATAGTTGCAAGATTAAGATTAGCACTGGTGTCTAGTTATTTATCTTCTCTTGAAGTTTCAATTCAATTCACTATCCGTCACTTTTCCTCCTAAAGTCTGATGTGTAGTTTTGCTCTGCACTATTAAAAACGAATGCCACATTTCTTTTTCCCAAAAGCTGGAAATGTGCGCTGGGATTCTTTGGAATGAAAGATGCTGTTCAGACATTAAGACAGTATCATCACTAGCCTCAGGCAAAGCATGACACCTTGGAAAGAATGAAATTTACAATAGGCTTGGGAGGGGATGTTTTTCACCACACCATGTGGATGGTTGCTCATCACTGAAAACTTCCTCATAAATTTCTAGATTCCCCAAGCCATTAGCTTCTGGTGTCAGCAGCCTGTAAAAAAGGCAGCATTTCACAGACATCCTGCTCTTTAATGACATGAGCAAAACATTCTTACATGATATAAACAAATGAAATTAAATCCTTTTCTTTTATATGTTTGGCTGGCAGCATGAGTGTGGAATTAAGCTATAAGTGGCAATTGATTTCCAGGGAATTTTGAAGAGTTTAGTTTAATTTAATGCATTCACCTACTGATACTGAATTCACCACTCAATGAACGGTGATAATAATACAGTTATATCCACTACAATATGATGCTTCTATAAAGGACACATATCTAGGATTCTTTAAATGTACCATTGTAAAGCCTAATTTTTGGGAGCAAAAATGCTCAATGTATAATGAGAATATCTTACCTTTCTTTACCACCTTTTGTCCCAAAGTGTTAAACAATTTACATACATCATCACTGAAATGCAACTACCTAAGAGGTGGATGGCAGCTGTTAGTTCATTATAGGTAAGTGAGAGAAGAGGAAATTTTAACCAAAGACGCCAGGTAAACCTCTTCCATTAAGAGAATGCCATGAGACCCTTTAATGTCCATACAAAATAGACAAGACTTAAGCATAAATATTTAAGATATCATTTGAAAGACCCATGCACAGTAAACTTAATTTAGAGGCCTTGGAAGTATCCTGCTGAGATCTGAACCTTTGACTTCAGAGAGAACTGCCCACAGTGTCAAGATTAGATGGTTCATTTCTTTTAACTTTTGAAGGACAGTTGCAGTACACACTACAAGTTTAGAAAGTTTTACCTACTCGGACATCCACTGAGCAGCCCACTGTCCAAGATGGGTTTCCCAACACCTGGTTCTGGCACAACAGATGAACAAGTGAAGACTTCCCAACACCTGAAAAACAAACATAAATAGAAGCTCCATAGTTGGCAATGCATGATCTTTACATTTACCAGTGATACCATAATAAGAGCATGGTTAAGACTCAAGAGTGATGATAGCATAATCTTAGGTCAACTGAATGATCTGGAATAGTCTTGGTAAATCAGGCAAAAAGGCTCCACTGCTGAGTGGAATTCTAAACATAACACATCTTAGTGTAAAATGATGCACTTGGGTAGAAATAGCATTCATGCTAAATATAGCTTAAATGGCAATGAACTAATTACTAGAGCAAAGGATAGCGGCCTAGTTGTATTGTTAGACACATTTAAATCTATGATCACCTAAGTGCAGCATCAGTAAAAAAATATTGATGATAGGAACACCATGGGTATCTCTACACTGGAGTGGAAGGTGAAATTTCCAGCTCAGGCAGACGTACATTTCCTAGCTGATTGAGCTAGTGCGCTAAAAATAGCTGTTTAACTGCAGCTGCATGAGCTGTGGGATCCGCTAGTTGCCTCAAGCACAATCCTGTCTGAAGCTCTACATATGTAACCAGGGTGGCTAGCCCATTCTGCTGCCTGTACAGCCTCAGCTATACTGCTATTTTTAGCACACAAGCTCCACCAGAGCTCTCACAGGTACCTGAACTGGAAATTATACCTCCAGCTCCACTGTAGACATACCCTATAAATACTGAGGTTTGTAAAATGAAGGATAATAGCACACGGGCTTTTGTCAAGGGGAGTACATAAGTCTGAGAACATTGTGCTATTGCATATATAGAAATGGGTACGTCACGTCTGAACCATAATATCTAGTGCAGCCTATTTGAAGGAAGATTTAACTGAATTGGAGAGAGTGCAGCATTAGGCAACTAAAATGGTAAAGGATTAGTGGTTGTTAAATAGCAGTGAGCAGTAACACTGGGTGAGGACAATGAAGGGACATGATTAATGCATTTAAACTAAGTTGTTATAAAATTAAGCTTACATCTAAGAATTTAAACCATGCTCATCATTCATGATATCTGATAACTTAATATAGGCCATAGCTTAACAATCTACTTGAAATTTCTGGACAGACCAGAACAAGACAAAACAGAATTTTATAAGGCAGTGGTGAACAGATGGAATGGATTTTCAATCAAAGATAGTGAAAATATGTTTAAGCAAAAACTGGATGACTATGGAATGTATAAAACTAAAAGCATAATTAGTTACTTTTGTACTTGATAGTGGCTGTCTACATCCCTATCCTCTGGTTGTTCCCATGGTTTTTGTTGGTTTGTTTGGGTTTCTTTTGCTTGGAAAGGTTTGTCCTCCTCTGACTCAAAGAATTTTATTTTTTTAATTTAAATACACATCTACTCTGATATAAGGCTGTCCTCGGGAGCCAAAAAAATCTTACCGTGTTATAGGTGAAACTTTGTTATATCGACCTTGCTTTGATCCATCGGAGCGCGCAGCCTCGCTTCCCTGGAGCGTGGCTTTACTGTGTTATATCTGAATTCATGTTATAGCGGGTCGTGTTATATTGGAGTAGAGATGTATTTTCTTGAGCGTCATTAAACCATTCCAGCTAGTCTAATGGCCTGCATGTGGTCTTATATGACTATGTAACAATATACATAGTGGAACCTTTAGAAATCAGAATGATAGGATTTTGCCTCTTACAGTAATTCTCATTTGCTACTCAACCCCATTAGACCTGGCTTCCCACTCAAGACTTGACTTGTACCTTCCTACCATAAGAAGTTAAACCATGGTATCAGGACACACCTGATACAGCTAGCCAATCGCTGCACCCTTCCATAGAGAGATCTTGAAACTAATGGGATTCTTCTGGAGATCATGAGCTCACTCAAGGGATGCACTAAGAAAAAGCCAATCTGGACACACATGAATTTAGTGAACAGTGGGAAGAACAAAGGGGCTGTTCTGAAGGCTAAGATGAGGAAACATCAGGGCAGAGACCACAGGAAGGCCGAAGGAGTTTCCACTGTCCAGCCAAATTCTCAGCCCCTTTTCGCTTTTACCAGAAGTCTCCTCTGGGGCTAGAATTGCCCCGTTTCCCTTCCAGCTCCAAAGAAGAACCAGTCAGCGCCGGGGCTGAGCCCTTCCGCTGATCCGAGGCTTTGGAAAACTGCTGAACATTCACACTAGAAACCGGATTCTGGCTTTTTCATGCACAGCCACAGCTCAGAGGGGAGCTCTGTGCAGCGCCTCCCGGCAAGGGAGCCGGTGGGGCCGCTCTGGGCACCGCCTCGGCCCCAGGCGTCTCTGTAGGACACGCGCCAGAGCTGCGCAAAGGCACGTGCGGCGGCTGCCAGGGCACGAGGCAGGGCCTGGGACGCGCTGGCGCGGCGAAGAGGGGAGGGCGGGGCCGCCGGGAAGGGGGAGGGGTGGGAAGGGCCCTCACGGAGTCACTCACCTGAGTCCCCCAGCACCAACACCTTCACCCTGTCTAACGCAGCCATTTTACCCTGCCCAGCAACAGAGCCTCACACGGCACCGCCCCTTCCCGGCGCAGCCAATCATAACCCCCTCGGACCATTCACTCAACCAATTGGGTGGCCTCTCCCTTCCGCGCCCCACTATATTACCGTCTTCGCTTTTGATTGGCACACGTGGGTTGAGGCGGGCCTAGTGCCCCGCTTCAGAGAGCGATTGGTGCGCTGCCCTCTCAATCCCAGTCGCAGCCGGGGATGCGTAGCGGCTCCCCGCCCCCTCTCCAGCTGGATTGGAGCAGATCTCCTCGCGCCCCGGCGAGGGTGTGTTACCTCGTGTTTGTGTCAAAGGGATGCGCCGCCGGGTGGGGTAGGCCGGCGGCGTGATTCCATAGGTGTGCGCCGAGGACTGTGTATTATGACGTCAGGTGACGGAGTTCCTGAAAGCGCCGCCTGGAGACAGAGCCAGCGTGGAGCGGCCGGCAGGTCAGTCCCGTGCCCCGGCGTGGGCGGCGGGAACGGCTGCAGCTCCCAGCGCACTTCCCCCGGGCACGCGGGTCGGCTTGCGCCGAGATCTTGGGTTCCCCCTCACGGCCCCGACGCTGACGGTTGGTTCCGGGCGGCGGTGCCCGCACCCGGATCGAGCCGCCGGGGGAGCGGGGCCGCCTCGTGCACCGGCTGTTAAAGCCGCACCGCGGCGCGCGCGGGGAAGGGGGTTAAACGGCGCGGGGGGGCCTCGGGCTGACGCGCCACGTGCTTTGCACCGGGCTGGCCGGGCGCTCTGCTGGGAGCGGGCTTCGGCCCAGGGTCCTCGCGGCCCCGCTTTGGGCCCGATCGATGCAGCGCTCATCATCCGGCCCAGCGATCAGTCCTGCACGTGCCTGCTGGGCCGTGAACTCTGCCTTACATCAGGCTCCCCCAGCTCCTGAACGTTTTGCGTGGGGGACTGGTCGCTTTCATACCAGATCCTTTCCTAGTCTCTGGTTACACCTTCCTGTTGTAGAAACGTTCCAGATACAAAATTGAGGCGTTTTCATTTAAAAATAAACAAAACTACAACATCAGACATGTAAAAAGCAGTGGGACGGGACGGGAGGGAAGACATAGTCGGGATAGAGAAGTTATACTAGGGGATCTAGGCTGGGCGACTAGAAACATGGACTGAAAACTCAAAAGATTCCGTTTAGGAAAAATACAGCTAATATAGTGGGGTGGGATGTGGGGGCCGGGTATAATCAGAAGCAATACACAATAGGGGGAAGGAATCCGATAAAAGACCAAGAGGCAGTGATAGAAAGCAAAGGAGGCATAAGTTTGCAGTATGATGTTGCTGCAGAAATGCATGTCTGGAATTCCAAATGAAAGGACATACCCTCCCAACTTCCTTGGGAAACTGTGCCTAGACCACTCTCTCTAAATAGGTCTTGTGATTGGTACAGTCTCGCTAATAGAAACAATGACATGAAATTAAGACTGGTAGCACATCTTTTCAACCATCTTAATTTTCTCTCCCTTCTTTGTGTTTACACCCACTGTTCATAAACTGTTGTTCCTCCACTTAGTTGTTGATTAGCTACACTAAATATTAGAAGAGTCAAATCATTTCTCACACAATAAATAAGTCAGTCCCTTTAGTCTCTTGATCACTTTTGTTCATTTTTTCTGGCATCCCATCAGTTTGTCAATTTCTTTCTGGTAATGTGGTGCCCAATATCAAATAAAAAATTCTAGGTCCAGTTGCGTCTGAGACATGAAAAACAGACATTATCTCCCTGCTTGTCAGAAGCTGTGCAAGGAGAATGTATTAAGCCCTTTGGACTGTGATGGTGAAATCATATGAGTTTTTAGAAAGGATTCTGAGATTTGTATGAGAAACATATTACTCAAATGGACCCACCAGCTTGTTAATTTCATTGGAAGTAATTAATTTATTCCATTGTGGTCCCACAAGTTATACTTCTGGTGGAAGAGGATTAGATTCTTCTGCTGGCATCTACTACAGTAACAGTGTAATTGTAGGTACTCCTGGATTCCTATGCAGTTATATAATCCTTAGGAACATATACATATCCCATGTCAGACTACTGGTCTTGTTAGTTTGGTAACCCGTGCTCAGTGGCTGCCAGTATTTGCTGCAGGAGAAATAGGCAATCCCAGTCATGCAAGCTGGTCAGTTGTACAGTGTTGCAGGGGAGTAGAACACCAAAATAAGAATATGAATACTTGGGTTCTGTTTCTTGTTTCTCCTAGTAACTCAATGTGGCCTTGAGCAAATCTCTCTCTCTCTCTCTCTCCTTGTGTCCATATGTGCAAAATGGTGTAATGTTTCTCCATCATTGATGAATGCTTTGAGATCTGTGGAATGAAAGGTGCTGCATATGTGATGAGCATTACTGTTACACAGGGTTGAAAGAATTACACTCTGACCCTGAAGTGTTCAGTTTATGCCCTGAAATGGGACTTCATTACCTTTGTGTCATTTTACTGCCTCTGGTTCCAAATGTTAATTGCAAAATAGTCAGGTGTTTCTTAATTCCAATCACCATATTGGACTCTAAACACCTTCTTCAACGAATCCCACAGGCTCTTTATGTACTGCAGTGAAAATATCCCCTTTTATTTCCTCTAAAATCACACACCATTAACTTAATTACATGACCAATTGCTTTTATATTATGAGATGTGAGACTTAAAAGAAATTGATCTGTTTTCACTTTAATCTATTATTTCCCCCCCTCTAATTTACACTTCGGCTGAGAGGAGTCCTCTAGTAAAAGTAAATACAAAAGGGCATGTCAATTCATCTCGCACAGTGTCTAAGGCAAAGCAGGAGAAAGGAGGTGCAGTGATCACATTTTGAAGAGACTGAGCACAGGGTTTCCTGGAGCTTCCAGGGAGTAGGATTTGGAATGCTCCAGGAAGTATCAGAGAAAAGCTATAGGATTTGAAATTAGTCTGATGTAGAGGCAATTTTTGTATGGTAGGAACAAGAAGAAGGATCCATAGCTCATGGTGGAGAAAACCAGGCTGATACAAACACCCAGTGGAGTATCTGAAGTTAGGCCAGCCTAGGTGTAGAGATTAGGAAGGATGGTCATTTACTTGGTTCTGAAATAGACAGGCAGCTGGTGGAGGTTTGTGCTTGAGAGTAATATATTGATGTTACACATCCTAATTAGACATTTCTATTAGTGGAATTTTCCCCACTGCAGTTCTGTGGAATCAGCTTATTTTCCCTCTTTTTACTCCTCCTTATGAAGCAGGATTGAAAAATGGTCACATCAGCTCCAACTTTTCTTCCACTGGAAGACTTAATGCTAAACTTCACCAGGTTTGCTGAGCAAGAAGCTAGCAATCAAATCTGGGACTCTTGCATGGCTGCACAAGTAGGATACTGGACAACCTGGATCACAGAGGGAATGTGTATTGTTATCTGTGTAATGCCATAACTTGGCATGTCAGTTGTCAAAGACTTTTAAACAGACACTGTCCCCGGCCTCTGGGTTTTTGATCTATATTAGACAAACCTAAAATATGAGTATAACAGATGCAGAAAGCAGGTTGTGGAAGATGGGGAGAGGATTAAAATAAACTGTGAGTCGTATAGTGAGTCAGTCATAAGTTCTAATATTTATAAGCAGAGACTGAAGTCTAGTGGTTAGCGGAAAAATGGACTTTGGACTTTGGGTTCTTCTCCCTTTCTCACAGTGTCTCGCCCCGTGACTGGACAAGTCATTTCATCTTTTTGCCTCAGTTTTCCTCTTCTGTTCCCTCATATGAGCATCATGAGGCTTAATGAATGAGACCCCTAGGTGAAAGTCACTAAAGGAATCTGTATAACTCTAGTATTTTATCAACATCAGTGAGATAGACTAAAATAAATGAGAAGTTACAGGTGTAGTAACCAAATAAAAGTTGAAGATAAAAATGGCCACTTGACTTTTAAAATAAATATATTTCTTTTAAGGTTACAGACCTTGCTGACAGATTGTTTTCCCAAGTTTTTGGCTTCTAAATGCTGTTATCCTCACCATGTTAGTCAAGTAGAGTGGGAAGGAAAATGGATCAGGCATCACTGGTAGAAATTCTGTTTGGCAAAGAGTTCTTGAAATATTTGTTGTGGCTGTGTATAAGGTGAAAAAGAGTTTCATTGCTTTCTGCATAGCTTCGGCAAAGTCCTGGGCGGTGGAACTATTCCATCTGGTTTACATACTGGCTATTCTAGGCTCTTTGCACCCAGTGACAGTTCTTTGCTATGATGGTTAATGGGCTAGCTGTGCATCTCTCCCCTTCTGGTTTCTCTGAGTGCTAGATCTCATGTCTTCACTTTTCCTGGGGGAGAACTCCACAATTCTTCCACTCTTAGATTGGGTCCTGGACTGCAGCACCCTGTGTATCCACTAGGCCTACCCAACAGGTCCTGCTGGGTTAGGCTTCTGTGGTCTTATAGATTCATAGACTCTAGGACTGGAAGGGACCTTGAGAGGTCATCGAGTCCAGTCCCCTGCCCTCATGGCAGGACCAAATACTGTCTAGACCATCTCTGATAGACATTTATCTAACCTACTCTTAAATATCTCCAGAGATGGA
>NC_133769.1:157248565-157281058 GCF_003597395.2 Chelonoidis abingdonii | reverse complement strand
GAGACCGTATCAAATGCCTTACTAAAGTCTAGGTATACCACATCCACCGCTTCTCCCTTATCCACAAGACTCGTTATCCTATCAAAGAAAGCTATCAGATTGGTCTTCCCTTTGGGCATCTGTGACCAATGGTATTTATAGTGACCAGACAGTCTTTTTAAACAAAATTGTTCTTACTGTAAGAATAAACAAAGCATTTAGAGTAAAGGGGGATTTTAAAACAGTCTACAAGCATGTCTGTCATACCAAAGGCTTACTATCCCCTGATGATAACCTAGGCAGGCCTAACTTCAGATACTCCAGTGGGTGTTTGTATCAGCCTGGTTTCCTGGAACAGCACACTAACAACTGCCTCCCTCTCTTTTGAGTCCCTTTTTAAACTTCTAGAATGCTTTTGATTTTGTGTTCCCATGTCTCTTCCTGTCCAGCATTGTTTCTTAACCTGCTTACCAAGCATTACCAAGCAATGACCTATCTGCAGCTATTGTTTTCTTGCTTGCTTGTTTTTCCCAATAGCCCTCATTATTAAATCAACAGATTTATATGTAAACATCCCCAATAATTAGGTTTGCATACAGTATTCATACATTATTACAAAACAGATCAGTGTCCATCATGCTTGTCATGAAATGTCTTCAAATTTCTTTGCATGTATAATGAATTCAGGCTTAGCTTACTCTTCCACTCCCAGTTCTCAAGTGTACACATGCAGAGTCTTGCTCACTTGAATTTTAGTTTGTGATGGATGTTGGGGCTTTGGAGGTACTGGGGATGCATGTGCTACCACTTGTGAGTTGGATCCATATCCTTTGAGTAAGTTACAGTCAGCAAGAAGTTGGGGACCATTACTAGAACTGATAGTTATTTGTGGCAGGAGAGCAAGGTGCCAACTTCTCTTAAAGAAGAAATTCATTAGACCCTTAATGAGTTATCTTGATACTGATACGCTCTCTGACTGTTGCTCTATCTCAAATCACATATATTTGAGGCAAGATTGAGAAAGCTGTGGCAAAATAACTCCAGCTGCACGTAGATTCTTCATGTTCCTGCCTATAATCAGTTTGGTTTTAGGGCTTAATAGAAAATGAAAGTTGCGTTGGTGGTGGTGGAAGATCAAGTGTCCATGATTATTTTTAGGTCTGTCATCTGCCTTCGATATTGTCAACTAACTTGCAGGCTGTAGTGGGGGTTGAATAGGTCTCCCTTTGGTGATATTATTTCTTACTCTCTGGGTCTTCTCTGAAAGAGATACAGGACAATTGCTTGTCTACTACAAAGGTGCTGTTCTGCAGAATTTTATTTAGTCCTTTTGTTAACCATTTTATTAGAATGGGGGTTAGTGAGGAAGAGTGTGGGTTGCAGTGTATTCTGTATGCTTATGTCTGAGCTTTATATTTCTGACTGCTGTTGCATTGAAATAGTTCGTCTAAGACTATGTCTACACTACAGTGGCACTTACTACAGCAATGGAAGGAGTCTCCCCACAAGGCAGTAGCTGGCAGACAGAAAAATACTTTCACTCACCTAGTGATGTCTATAATTGGATGTCGGTTGGCTTAACTACGTCTCTCAGGGATGTGAATTTGGGGCATAGAGGAGAGTTAAGTGGGAGAGGTTCAACCTACACAAAAGTGTATTTGCTAGATGAGAGGTAGTAGTTAAAGGAAATAGTGAAAAATCTGCTGGCCCTTCTTGGTAAATTAAGTCCATCATTTTCAGTATGTATAATCTAGGGAATCTTGTTGGATCCCTAGTTGCTTCTGCATATTGAAGTACCAGCGATTGCCACGTGCATTTATCATCTGTACTTGCATTCCTTTAGAAAGGCTGTGTTTATTTGGACATTTGTCAGCTCTAAGTTTAAGCTACTGTATTTAAAATGTAAGCACTACATGAGGCTGTACCTTAAAAGCATTTTGAAACTATACCTAGCACAGAATTCTGCAGAACTGAACATGGTCTGGAGAGAAAATGTCTTTCACCTATGCTCTGTGATAATCATAGGGCAGTGTTGCAGTGTTTCTCAAACTGGGGGTCCTGACCCAGAAAGGGGTAACAAGGCTATTGTAGTTTGCGGTGTTGCCACGCTTTCTTCTGCGCTCTCTTGAGAGTTAGGCAGCTGGAGAGTGATGGCTGCTGGCTGGACGCCTAGCTCTGAACACAGTACCACTGCCAGCAGCAGTGCAAAAGTAAGGGTGACATGGGGGGGTTGTCATATAAGGGTGTGACGACCCCTCCCAAAAATATTTTAAAATGTGGGCCCAGCAAAAAACATTTAAGACCCCTCTGCCATAGGGTATGTCAATACAGCAAGCAAAAACCCATGGTTGGCCTGGGTTAGCTGACATTGGCTGGGGCAACAGGGTATAACACTGCTGTATAGCCATCCGGACTCGGGCTGGAGCCTGGGCTCCAGAACCATCCCCCCTTGTGGGCAGCCATAGCTGGGTGAGGGGGCGGGTTCCAGAGCCCAGGTTCCAGTTTGAGCCCAAACTTCTGCAACGTAGGTTTACAGCCTTGTAGCCCAAGCCCAGGCCTGCCATGGGTGTAGACATCCATAGAGTTGAAGGCCGGAAGAGACCACTAGACCAGCTTGTCTATCCTCCTGTATATTACAGGCCACCAGCACGCTAAACCCAACAATGGAAAAGACACCCAAGTAAATGAGGCCCACAGAAGACTAGACTATTATGTGGTACAGGCAGGGAATAGGAGAGACTGAGGGGCACCCTGAGGCCCTCCAAGGACAGGGAAATGATTAAATGAGCTATACCCAGATAAACCTGGCAAGTGACCCACACTTTCACTGCAGATATGTTGATTCAAATGGGAGGGGGGCTAGTGGCAGGATGCTTTAGGTGAGGGGTTCTTGTCCCTGGAACTCCGTTCCCTCCTTCTTCCACAACAACCTATATTTAGTGACTTTTGGACATGTCACAAGAGACTTCCCCTCCCCACTAGGCTTTTGCTGACAGGGGGATGATTATGAGAGCAGACATTTGAGGTCAGTATTTTTTGCGGGGGGGAGGGAAGAATTGTTTCTTTTGAAACTATGGGTTTCGTCCTTGTTTGGGTGTTCAGCTCTGACATGCTTTATTTAAAATATGTCTTCATAGAAATGTTATAGGATGCCTGTAGCCTGAAATAAGCACAATTAATGAATTTGAATAAATAAAGGCCTACAGCCAGCATCTTCCTTCACATGCACCCTTGATTTACAATGACTTAAGGGACAACCTGTGCAGGGTGGATTGATTGAAATCAAAGCTATTTAAATCACCAATTTTAATTATGATTTAAGTCAGCAAGCAGGAAACATTGATTTAAATAACCAGTTTTGTTTTGCATTTATACTTTTTAGTTGCTTTCCTATTGGTTCTCATTAGTTGGTAAACCATTAAATGTTGATTTTTTGCAGCTGAATATAGCCTTTACACTAAAGTTTGGTGCTGCTTTTTACTAACCAGGAGGATGCATTATAGGGATGTAAAAGTTTAACCAGTTAACTGGTAAGGAATAGTCTTACCAGTTAACCTGCCTTAACTCTTAACCCTGTGCCGGCCCCAGTGGCCCTAGGCTGGCTGGAGCAGGCCCCAGCCACGCCGGCAGATCGGCTCCAGTCGCAGCTGCAGCAGCTGGCAAGATCTGCCCAAGCTGCATATTTCAGTTGTTTCAGTGGTTAACTTTTTAAATGATGTTTACATCCCTAATGCATTATACCTGAGCACATTTATTTAAACAGTTTAACTTACGTTTATTTAGATTCTTAAATTTTACTTTCATGTTTTGATGCATTTCTTGTTTACTAGATTGTTTTCATTATTATTATTATTTGTGATTATTTTGTGTCAAGCTCTGTTTGGATGGAAATTCAAATTCAGTCAAATGCGCAAAAACATTATTTTATTTCTTTATTTAATAAAACTACCTTAAAAAGCTGGGCACATAAATTGTTTTTATCAAACACGTTTTCATTTAAAACTAACTTATTAAACAAGGGAAGTATTATCTGTAGTTAATGAGTTAAACTGATTGTTTCTGGTCACTGTTTCCTTCAAGATTTTAGAACTAGTGGATCTCATCCTCTCGCACTTCGTTTTTATTTTTAGATTGGAAAAGGAAAATAAGCTTTCCCACTTTTTCAACTCCTAATCAGTTTCTTAACTCTGAATGAATTAGTCATTGAACTGAACTGCTTGAATAAACTGAAATGAAAAAAATATTCTTTCTGCACCCGCAGAAGAGGCTACTGCTATCAAAAACTGGGCTAGCACTTCACCAAGCTCTGGTTCAAGGTGCTTAGCCAGTGACTTCCCACCAGTTCAGTGGTTTGGTTTTCTTTAAAATTTGGTAGCAAAAGTACTGCTTAATATTATTTTTTATGTTTAATTTAAATGATTTTAATAGATTATAATGTTAGGCATTAATGTAGCTTGTCAATTTCAAATTTAATTTTAAATTGGTTTATTTTTAAAAAATAAACCTGTATTAAATTTAAAATCTGATTTTTTAAAAATGTTGTTTTAATCTATTTTTATCCACACTGAGCTTGGCTGGCTCATCCAAAAGTAGAGTTTAGTCCCATTCAACTGTAAAATTGTCTTGAAAAATCATTCTTGTTTCACATATGCAACTTTTTCCTACTTTTCTCACTTTAAAACAACCATGGCACAGCCCAGTTTTAGGGATTGTTTAGCATTTTATTGTTACAAAATATTTTGCTTTCAGTCTACTTATTTAAGGAAATTTCTGCCTGAAACCTTTTAAAATATGTCACTAAACCCTGCAAAAACTGAGACATTAATGGGAGTGACAGTGTCACTTTCACTAGAATATCATAGGTGGTCTGATGTTTCTTGCTTTCACTCTCACCCTTTAATAAGGAAAGTGGGAGATTGTCTGATACCTGTTTTTTATCCTCACGTTCAGAGAAATATGCTCTAAGCATTGAAAGCCATGAATTACCCCTACCCTAAAGAAGCAAGTTGTTGATTATTCCAGCAGAAATCTACGTTTATTATAATCTGTATCTGAGATATGAGGTGCTTAAAATGCATTAAATATTTCAGTTAAGGTTTCAGCAATCACCTGAATTCTACCACCTGTGCTCCTGCCATACTCCATTAAGAGACCTAAACTCGTGTCACACACACACACCCCCCGCCTCGGCCCCTCACTATTAAGGGATCTTCTTTTAATCTGGGAATACTGTGAATAGGAGGCTAAATAGGGATTAAAGTGAGTATGGTCTGTTTGGGTTTATGAACAGGGCTGGAAACTCCCCTTGGTAACCTGTCTAACAGTAAATTCAGTCAAGTGCAAGCAAATTACTGTTAGACAGGTTTCCAAGGGGAGTTTCCAAGAGCCCAGTTATATTCCTCCTTCACCTCTTTCCCATTTTGATGAGTGAATGACTGGAAAAACTCTTCAGTAGGTGACTTGGAACACATGTTGTCATCTCCTTGGAAAGGGCAGAGACTTCATTTCTACCATGGATTGGAAATGCTGGGTCACCACTTTTGCGTTAGTGGCCTGACTTTGTATTGAAAGATTGCCCGGCCTCCCTGCTTTTTGGGAAGGTCGGCTCCAGCCCCCAGTGCGCCAAGCGTGTGCTTGGGGCGGCATGCCGCGGGGGGCGCTCTGCCGGTTGCCGGGAAGGCGACAGGCAGCTCCAGTGGACCCTACCGCAGGTGTGCCTGCGGAGGGTCTGCTGGTCCCGCGGCTCCGGTGGAGCATCCGCAAGCACGCTTGCGGGAGGTCCACCAGAGCCATGGGACCAGCGGACCCTCCGCAGGGACGTCTGCGGGAGGTCCACTGGAGCCGCGGGACCGGCGAGCAGCAGAGCGCCCCCTGCGGCGTGCCGCCGTGCTTGGGGCAGCGAAATGGCTAGAGCCGGCCCTGCTTTTTGGTACCCATAGGAGGGGCTGAACTTTGTAGCTCTGTAGTTGGTATAAACCAAGCTATTTCACTGGCTTCTTCAAGCGTTCACTCTCTTCAAAGACAATATTTCTTCCCCAAAGGAAAAATATCTTGCATGGCATCTTTCCTTGCCTTAGTGACAATGTCATGCTGACATCTCTGCATCAGGTGGCTGCAGTTCTTGGGAAGTGTGTGTGCGCGCGAGGGGAACTTGTATTGTCACATGCTGAGCAGGTTTATTAAGATGGAAAAACAGTGTGGAAGGGGATGGCGTAGAAGAAATCAGGGAAAATGGCACTTGAGTAGGTGGGGGTGTCCACTGAATTATAAAGAGTCAAGAGTCTGGATCAAGCACAAACTGATTTTCTATAGAGAACAGATAAAATGGGAATGAACACAGAGAAGGAGGACATACAAAGTGAGTTCTACATATGCATTTATGAGAATAAATTACTTTTTTCTCCCCTTTTGACTCCATGCTGGTGAAATGAGCCCTGAAGTCTCTGTTTATCCCCAAAATAGGCATGGTATAGGCAGTGCCAAGGAAGATTCCCTCATGCCACCTCTTACCGCAGTATTTTACTACTGGAGAAACCACCACTGAGGTGAAGGGGAAGTTCAATCTTTGTATTCTGGTCCCCTTCAGCTAGCCTGTCTCCCTGTGAAAACAGCTTAGTTACCTGACAGACCATAAGGTAACTAAATTGTAAACCACATATTTCAGATCAAACTCCCTAGACTCTGTTTACATCATTACAAATACTGGTTGAGTTTCACCGGGGAATTTTTTCAAAGCTTTCCTGCAGCTAACTCTAATTTAGCTGCACTGTGTTATTAATGGTGAGAGCCCAGTCTAGATGCACTGCCAGCGTTTGTAAGCGGCCGGTAGCCATGCTAAAATCAGCTCTAATCTACAGTGTTAAGAACACTGATAGCCAGCGGCGGCTCCAGGCACCAGCGCTCCAAGCGCGTGCCTGGGGCGGCAAGCCACAGGGGGGCGCCCTGCTGGTCCCTGCAAGGGTGGCAGCCTTCGGCAGCTTGCCTGTGGGGGGTCCGCCGGTCCTGCGGATTCAGCGGCAATTCGGCGGCGGTTAGGCTGAAGCTGCGGCACCAGCGGACCCTCCGCAGGCAAACCACTGAAGGCAGCCTGTCTGCCGGGTTTGAGGCAGCAAAAAAGCTAGAACCACCCCTGCTGATTGCCCATTTACACTGAGACTCTCATCAATGCTAACTAGTGGAGATAAATAATGTTAGTAAGAGGAAACTTTTAAAAATTTACTCAGTGTAGTACTTCTTTTTTTTGTGTGGGATGTGGAGAGTTAACCGTTAAAATGCCCCATCTGGTTGATTTTATGGCATCGGCTTACTTTTCACAGAGGAGTTGGAGATGGATATCCAAGCACTGCCTTTCTTTCTTCTGCCATTTGCAGTATGCAGCCTATTCACATTGGTGGGCATTTGGTATCCAAGCTGAGGACAGGATACAGCCCTGCCTGAGCCAGGAAAAAAGCATGGGGGAAGGTAGTGCCAGGAGAGAATGGGGGAATGAGTTGTTCATTTTTGTTTTTCACTCTGCAAGCATGGAGGAGAAGGAAGGAGGCCAGGGATAGACCAATTTTAACTTCTTTATTATTGAGCTGTACCATATAAAGCCTAATTACTCAGCCACCAGGATCATCAGGTCAGGTAACCTGAGAGGAGCATAATCTTCAACTGCAGCAAAGAGATGAAGGAGGGAAGGGATACAGTGGGGTTTGGAGGGCAGTTGAAAAGAGGCAAAGCTTGAGTTGGTAATGGCAGAAAGGCAGCTGTCACTAAGGATAAGGGGTCTGTGCCTGTGTCCGGTACTAAGTTCTCACTGTTTGCAGGCTCCTCTTGGGCAGCAGAGCATCTTATCATTTTATAAATAATTGCTAGCAAAATCCTAAGCAATCTCAGTTGACAGGTGATTCAGCAGCTGCTGAGTCACATATAGGGCTTGGTGATTGCACAGTGATGGCTCATTAGTGTGCATAGATGAAGAACATCGAAGGGCTTTTTTGCTGCCAGGGTGATGGTGCTCCCTGTCAGCTTTAAAGAATGTGAGTTCTGGAGCCTGTGCTTTGGAAGAGTAGCGGTTTGTGATAGTGATGACAAGACAGGATATTAGTGCAGTCTTTCTCCCTCTGTATTTCTTCCCCCTCCCTTACTTGTAGTCTGTCTGCTCTGGAAGTGGAAGGTGACAGAGAGGACTCATGGAAGTGAACACCAAGACAGGTAAAACTGTCTACTGATGAACTATCCCAATTTAAATTCCCTGGGATCAGGAAAATATGTCTCATAACATGCCAGGTCCACCCTGGGAAGGGGCCCATAATGACTGTAGTACCAGGCTGCGGCAGGAGAAGGGATACAGAGAGCTCCAGCCCTAGGGCCATTGTTGGGGGTGCAGAGACCTTTATCCTAATTAAGTTTATGAACAGCCATCAGCTGGAAAGTAGCTGTCCTTAACTGGAAAGAAGAGGTCTTTATGAGCAAGGCTGGATTAACCTTTTGTGGGCTTGACGCCAAACATATTTGTGGGCCCCTTAGGGGAATGAACGTGGTCCCTGGATCCCACTTCCAGTCCTGCCTTCGATAGTGGGGGCTTGAGATGTCCTCCAATCGGGGTTGCGTGGGAGCTGACAGGTCCTCCGGCCCTGGGGCTGTAGCAGGGAGGCAGAGAGAAAGTGCAACTTTCAAATGTAGATTTTTTTTCCCCCCCATAACTGCACTCAAACATAAACCAGCGTAAAATGTCTTATTTACCTTGCAATGCTGGCTTCAAAAGTACCATGTGAATGCCTGTTCTCGCTTTCAGGTGATGTAAATAAAGAAGCAGGCAACATTATTTCCCGTAAATGTAAACAACCTTGTTTGTCTGAGCGATTGGCTGGAACAAGAAGTAGAACTGAATGGACTTGTAGGCTCTAAAGTTTGAGTGCAGTTACCTAACCAAAAAAAAAAAAAAAAAAATCTACATTTGTAAGTTACATTTTCAGGATAAAGAGACTGCACTACAGTCCATTGAAAAATACTGTTTCTTTTGTTTTTTCAGTGCCAATATTTGTAATAAAAAAATATAAAGTGAGCACTATACTTTGTATTCTGTCTTGTAATTGAAATCAATATATTTGAAAATGTAGAAAAACATCAACAATATTTACACTAAACAATAGAATACCAATTTAAATGTAATAGTGCAATTAAAACGGCAATTAATCTTGAATAATTTTTTAATCAAGTTAATTTGTTTTGAGTTAATCACTTGAGTTAAGAGCAATTGACAACCCTAGCAATAGTCAGTTTAGACCATTTTGTATGTATAATTGGGATTATGTTTTCCAATGTGCATTACTTTGCATTTATCAACATTGAATTTCATCTATCATTTTGTTGCTCAGTCACCCAGTTTTGTGAGATCCCTTTGTAACTTTTCACAATCTCTTTTGGCCTTACTTGTCTTGAGTAATTTTATATCATCTGCAAACTTTTCCGCCTCACTGTTTACTCCTTTTTCTGTTGAACAGCACTAATCCCAGTACAAGTATCAGAGGGGTAGCCGTGTTAGTCTGGATCTGTAAAAGCAGCAGAGAATCCTGTGGCACCTTATAGACTAACAGACATTTTGGAGCATGAGCTTTCGTGGGTGAATACCCACTTTGTCAGATGCGTGACAAAGTGGGTATTCACCCACGAAAGCTCATGCTCCAAAACGTCTGTTAGTCTATAAGGTGCCACAGGATTCTCGTCTGCAATCCCAGTACAGATACCCGGGGGACCCCCCTTTTTATTCTCTCTATACTGAAAATAGCATTTATTCCTGCTCTTTGTTTCCTATCTTTTTAATCAGTTAGTGATCCATGAGAGGACCTTTCCTCTTATCCCAAGACTGCTTACTTTGTTAAGAGACATTGGCAAGGGAATTTGTCAAAGGCTTTTTGGAAGTCTCAAGTACACTATAGCCACTGGATCACCCTTATCCACATGTTTGTTGACCTCTTTAAAGAACTCTAATAGATTAGTAAGACATGATTTCCCTTTACAGAAGCTATATTGAATCTTTGCCAACAAATTGTGTTCAACTATGCGTCTGATAATTCTGTTCTTCACTATAGTTTCAACCAGTTTGCCTGTTAGTTTGTGTCTTTTTTGCTAGTTGCCCTTCAAATTCTTTTTTGGGCTGCCAAATAAATACTTTTACACTGGACTTGCCAGAGTTTATGCAACTTTCTGTTTTCCTCCGTAGGATTTGACTTCCAATTCTTAAAGGATGCCTTTTTGCCTCTAACAGCCTCTTTTACTCTGTTTAGTATTTTTCTTTTGGTCCTCTTGCTGTGTTTTGTTTTTGTTTTTTTAATTGGAGTATACATTTAATCTGAGCCTCTATTATGGTGTTTTTAAAAAAGTTTTCATGCAGCTTGCAGGCATTTCACTCTCGTGAATTTGTTTCCATTTAAGTAGCTTCCTCATTTTTGTGTAGTTCCCCTTCTTGAAGTTAAATGCTGCTGTGGTGGGTTTCTTTGGTATCCTCCTAGGATGTTAAATTTAATTACATCACAGTTGCTATTACCAAGCTGAACAGCTACATTCACCTCTTCGACCAGATTCTGTGCTCCACTTAGAGCTAAAATGAGAATTACCTCTTCCTTTGTGGGTTCCAGGACTAGCTGCTCCAAGAAGCAGTTGTTAATTATGTCTAGAAATTTTATCTTTGCATCATGTCCTGAGGTGACATATACCAATCAATGTGGGGATAGTTGAAATCCCCCGTTATTATTGAGTTTTCTATTTTTGTAGCCTCTTTCATCTCCCTGAGTATTTCATAGTCCCCATCACCATTTTCGTCACGTGGTCAGTAGTATGTTCCTACTGCTATACACTTATTGTTGAAACGTGGAATGTCTGTCTATAGAGATTCTGTGGTACCGCTTGATTCATTTAAGATTTTTACTATATTTGACTCTGTGCTTTCTTTCTCATATAATGCCACTCCCCCACCAGCACAACCTACTCTCATCCCTACATATTTTGAATTCTGGTATTAATGTCCCATTAATTACCATCATTCCACCAAGTTTCTGTGATGTCTATTATAGCAGCATCTTCATTTAATACCAGGCACTCGAGTTCACCCATCTTAGTATTTAAATTTCTAGCATTTGTATACAAGTACTTATAGAATTTGTCAGGCTTTAGTTGTCGGCTTTCATGTGATGTAATTGAATGGGACTCCTTTTCATTTGACTGTTTCTCTTCAGTTCCCATTTGTACTCTATCAACTTCTATCCTCTCTTCGTTAGTAGGATCTAGAAGATCCCTATTAAGAGTTCCTCCCCTAAGGGATGTCTCTGTCCAAATTGTGTGCTCTTCTGTACCCATCAGCTTTCCCGCCGCCCTTAATTTAAAGACTCCTCTGACCCTCTTTAATTTTATATGCCAGCAATTATATGTCAGTGGAGCCTATCTTTCCTGGATAAGCTCCTCCTTTCACAAAAGGTTCTCCAGTTCCTAATAAATCTAAAACCCTCCTCCGTACACCATTGTTTCATCCACACATTGAAGCCCTGCCGTTCTGCCTCTCTAACTGGCCTTGATGGTGGAACTGAATGCACTACTATGGAGCTTCTGGACTTGAATCTGGACTTGAATCTCTTATGTAGCAGATTTGGCCTTTAGGACCTCTCTCCGACCTTTCCCTATGTCATTGGTACCTACATGAACCACGTTACTGGCTCCTCCCTAGCACTGCACATATATTTGTCTGGATGTCTTGAGAGATCTGCAACCTTCATACCCAGCAAGCAATTCACCATGCGGTTGTCTTGGACATCACAAACCTAACTATCTATATTTCTAATGATCAAATCCCCCGTTACTATTACTGGTCTCTGCCTAACAAGTGAGGTCCCCTTCCCCAGTGTGTGAAGATACCATGACATCATCTGGAAGAAGGATTCCAGCTATGAGATCGTTTCCCTCTGTTCCACTTTAATGTTCTCCTTCCCTGAGACTTTCATCCTCCTCAACAGCACAGAGGCAATGGAACCACTCTGCTGTGTCCCGGAAAGTCTCATCTTTGTACCTCTCTGTTTCCCTTAGCTCCTCCAGTTCAGCCACTCTGGCCTCTAGCCTGTGACACAAACTGCTTCCTTGACTCCATACATATCCCACCTGCCCATAAGGCAGGTAATCGTACATGCTGCATTCAGTGCAATAAACTGGGTAGGCCCTGCTCTGCTGCTGGGCTTCTGCCTGCATTAGTTATAGTCCTGCAGCTATTTTTGGGGTGTGGGGGGACCGGTAAGGGGGAAGGTGTTTATTGGCCTAAATTTAGGGCATGTTAGATATATCGGGCTCTCACACTCCCTCTCTAAACTCCCCTGCTAGCTCCTCTGGTCACTTAAAAGCTGGCTTTTTAACCCTTAATTCTCCCTGAGTAGTTTCGTCCCCTTGTTTACAGATCCTAAAGGATTTAGGGATCAAAGCCTTATTAAGATGCTCTCAGCCTTGCCTGGCAGGCCTTAGGCTCAGCACATGGGGCCCTAACCAGACCACACTATAAACTTCAGGCAGGCAGGCACACTGCAAGCACACGGACACACAACAAACTCACCCCAAGCATCATGTTGTTGCTCCTCCTTCACCTGGAGAACTCCCTCATTAAACTTCCCAAATGTCAAACTATGATTTATTTCTGTGTAATGATATGGCTCATTGTAGACTTTTGGTGCTTGTTTCCTAGTTGTAAATCTCGACTGATCATGTAGCTCTATAAGAGCTCAAAGGCAAGAGATATTTAATGTTACAGCAGAGCAGGTGGAACTGAAATCTATTAGGTATTATGGTAGGAAAAAAATCACCACCATTTTCCCATTTTGCAGTGAAAACAGTGCACTGTCTAATCGTACTGTGCTGTTAGTTGCATTATTAATACCTGAAGAGAGAGTTGAGGGATGGGGAAGGGGAAATGAGAAACTTTTATCTTTAGTGGTCCTTCCTCTTTAGCTTTTGGTAACCTGAATCAAAACTGTTTAAGTGAGGGAAAATAATTTATAGTCCATCTTCCTTTCCTTGCAGTATACATGAAGCTTCAGTGTCATACCTGATATGACGGACCCAGACGTCCTCACTGAAGTCCCAGCGGCTCTGAAGCGCCTTGCCAAGTACGTGGTGCGTGGTTTTTATGGCATTGAACATGCTTTGGCTCTGGACATCCTCATCCGGAATCCCTGCGTAAAGGAGGAGGACATGTTGGAGCTGCTGAAGTTTGATCGGAAGCAACTGCGGGCAGTTCTCAACACCCTCAAAGGGGACAAGTTCATCAAATGCAGGATGAGAGTGGAGACAGCTCCGGATGGCAAAACCACCCGGCACAACTACTACTTCATCAATTATCGCCTGCTGGTCAATGTGGTGAAGTACAAGCTGGACCACATGAGGAGGAGGATTGAGACTGATGAGAGAGACTCCACCAATCGTGCCTCCTTCAAATGTCCTATTTGTTTCAGCACCTTCACAGACTTGGAGGCCAATCAGCTGTTTGATCCCATGACAGGTATGGTGCAAGCATCAAATACTTCTGTTTTTTCTTTCATCATTTAGACTCCAGAATTTCAGGAAATTCAGTGCTTTTCAGTAGTGAAACATACTTTGGTGATTGTGTTTCTCCTGGATTATCCTGGAGCTGTGAGCACTATGGTTCAAGAGTTGCTAATATTAGAATGAAACACAAAATTCAAACCCAAAGTCCTAATAGTTTGTAATCAAAGATTCCGTGTTGCTTCTTGAAAGAGTAGGAGTGTTAGATCCTCAGACTGAGCAAATTTCAACATGGATAGTTACATGGTCTTCTTAGTTTTCCCTTTCAGTTTGAATAGAACAGGGTATTCTTTGCTTCCTGACCTCAACTGTTCTGCAGTGTTGGTGAGAGAGATTAAACAACTGCCACCTGCCCCAGTGGTTGGCGGTGTTTTGGTGATGGATGCAGTATTACTTATATAGTTGTACAATTCAGGAACAGTGTTCATAAAGTAAATACTTGTGGATGTTTGGGTAAAAGGCAGTATAGAAATGAAAGCTCAGTATCACAATCAAATTCAAAGGAGAAGAAAGCAGGGCGGCTTTGTTGATGGTATGCAGCCTTTTATCACATGCTGCTCTTGCCTGTACATAAGAATGGCCATACTGGGTCAGACCAAACGTCCATCTAGCCCAGTATCCTGTTTTCCAACAGTGACCAATGCCAGTACTCCAGAGGGAATGAACAGAACAGGTAATCATCGTGATCTGTCGCCCTTTCCCAGCTTCTAGCAAACAGAGACTAGGGACATCATCCCTGCCCATCCTGACTAATAGCCGTTGATGGACCTATCCTCCATAAATTTATCTAGTTCTTTTTTGAACCCTGTTATATTCTTGGCCTTCACAACATCCTCTGGCAAGGAGGTCCACAGATTGACTGTGTGTTGTGTGAAAAAATACTTCCTTTTGTTTGTTTTAAACCTGTTGTCTATTAATTTCATTTGATGGCCCCATGTTCTTGTGGTATGAAAGGAGTAAATAACACTTCCTTATTTAATTTCTCCACACCAGTCATGATTTTATAGACCTCTATCATATCCCCCCTTAGTTGTCTCTTTTCCAAGCTGAAAAGTCCCAGTCTTATTAATCTCTCCTCATATGGCATCTGTTCTATACCCCTAATAATTTTTGTTCTTAGAGTGCTGTCCCTGTGGGTGCTCCACTGCACCGTCACCTACAGTGGAGCACCCACAGGGACACACATCTTGAAGAACCTCAGTTACTGCAAAGTGAGTAACTTTCTCTTCTTCTTCGAGTGCTGTCCCTGTGGGTGCTCCACTGTAGGTGACGGTGCGTCCCAGCACCGTTGATCGGAGATTTTCGGTAGCAGTGCCTGGTTGGGACGCATGCACTCAGTTGGCATCTCCCGTCTCATTGGAATCTTCCTGAGCGCGTGCGTCCCGCACCCTCCTCAGTTCCTTCTCAATCGCCCTCGGCTGAAGACGGGACTCGGAGCAGTGCTGATCCTCTTCCCTGGTTTTTGAACGAAACAATTACATAGAAATAGTTAGTTAGTAATATCCTAGTTGTTTCCCTTCCTTTAGAATAATTACTTAGTTTAAAAAAAAAAGGAAAAAAAAAATTTCCTCAGGTTTGTCTCCCACTGAGACTCTCTCCCCTGGCATTACTAGTGCAATAATGCCAGGGGCTTCAGAATTCAAGGAAAGTGCTTCCTGTCAGGACTTTATGCCAATGTCCAATGAGCACTCGTGCTGTGTGAAGTGCCTTGGCGAGACACATGTCTCTGCCAAGTGAGTCCACTGCACGAGCCTCAAAACCAGGGCTTGTCCTGACAGGAACCTGCCGCTGAAACTGCTTCTCATGCAGAAATCCCTGCAGCCACCTCTGGAGACAGGTAATGGCAAACCCTCTCCTTCACACTCCCCGGCCAGGTCCGAATGACCGGGAGCATGGCTTCACCCTCTTTGGAGCAGAGGCAAGAAGCATTGCAGCTGCCTATGGAGCAGGGCTGTAAACTCTCTCCCTCACGCTCCCCTGCCAAGGCAGAACTGACCCGGGAGCATGGTTTCACCCTCTCTGGAGCAGAGGCAAGAAGCATTGCAGCTGCCTCTGGAGCAGGGCAGTAAACCCACTCTCTCATGCTCTCCTGCCAAGGCAGAACCGACTGGGAGCATGGCTTCACCCTCTCTGGACAGAGGCAAGAAGCATTGCAGCTGCCTATGGAGCAGGGCAGTAAACCTGCTCCCTCATGCTCCCCTGCCAGGTCAGAACCGACCAGGAGCCCGGCTTCACCCTCTCACGTGAAGAGGCAGGAAGCCCTAATGTCTCCTCTCATAGACACTCAAGAGGGTAATTGATCTCCCACAGAGTCTTTACCTTTGGTGCTGTCACCTCCGAGAGCAGGCAACTCTGACCGCCCCTACACTTTACAAGCAACTCTCATGGGGCTATAAAGCAGGGACCCAACTTCCTGCAGCGGGAAGCTCTCCTCGGCACCGGTTTCCCTGGCACCGGCAATGGACCCGGTGCCAACAACGAGGTCCACCTCCGGCACCAAGCCTGCCTGCTACCCCCAGCAGATTCAGACCCTCTGCGAGGCTCTCACAAACAGCTCTCGGCTCCTGCCAAAGTGAAACTAAAATCACTCCGGGCTGCCGCTCAGACTTCATGCTCTGCAGCACACCAGCCTACGGAGCAGCAACAATTCCTGCATCAGCAGGATATCTCTGTGGCCCCTAGGGCTGACTCTCTGCTCTGGGACAGGGAGCACTCATTGTTTGAACAGCAGCTCTCCCCACGTGACCTGGATACTTTCACTGACAGTGAGAACGGCACACAGCAGCAGGCAGGGTTCTCCCTGCCTGAGTCTCCCCACGCCCCCAGCACCGGAGCCATATATACCCCAAGACATGGGGTATCATAAGAATCAGCCTCAGTTTCCCTACTTTGTCCCCCAGTGGCCAGGACCCATTTTTTTTTCCTACCCGATGCCCTGGCCTCAGTGGTACCCGTGGTTCGCTCCTGCCACTGCTTCTCCTTGCGCGCCTTCTACCAGACTGCAAGCTCATCCTATGCCTGTATCCCCAGCTCTATCAACATCTAGAGCTCCTAAACCCCCTCCTGAAGACGTGGGCTATGACCCCCTTCCCTGTTTTACTGGCTCCTCCCTCGCCATGAGCTGAAGAAGTTGCCCTTATGCCTCCACCTCCACAAAAGATGGACGGCTTTATGTGATTCCACGAACTCAGGACATCCCTTTGGAGGAAGTCCAGGAGACACAACGTAGGCTTCTCAAAATCCTCCAACCCTCTGCACCTTCAAAGATAGCACTACCCATAGAGAAAGCTCTCCTAGAACCAGCTGATACTCTCTTGCAGACCCCACCTCCATTCACCAACATGCAAGAAAGCTCAACATGAATACTACATGCCTGCGAAGGACATTGATTTCTTATTTTCCCCACCCACAACCCAATTCTATTGTGGTTGATGCAGCAACACACAGAACAAAGCAGCCACACTACTGGCCCACTCTGCAGGACAAGGACCCCAAACGTCTTGACCTCCTGGACCGCAAGGTTTATACTCTTCTACTTTGCAATTTAGAATTGTAAATTTATTCTACCCTCCTTGCAAGCTATGACCATGACAACTACAACAAGCTCTTTGATTTGCCTCCCATATACCGAAGGACAGGAGAGCAGACTTCCAGTTAGTCCTCGTCGAAGGTCAGTTGGTGTCTAGCATGGCACTATAAGCATCCCTGGACGTGTCTGATCCAGCAGCCCGCACCACAGCAGTAGTGATGTGCTGGTCTTCTTGGCTCTCGGCATCCAATATCCCCAAAGATTTGCAGTCCAAAGTGGAGAGTCTCTCCTTTGACAAAGATAACCTCTTCTTCCACAAACAAACATATAAACACAAACAAACAAACCCAATATGAAATCTTTCACACTATGAAAGACTCTAGAGCCACTTTCTGCACATTGGGCACTTACCCGTCCCTCCCCAGGAGACAAGGGTATCAACCTTACCAAACGCCCAGCACAGAACAATATCACCAACCCCAGTCTACACCATATGACGCTGGTAAAAACCGCAACAGACCTCTTAGATGCAGGCAAAACAAGGCACAACCAACTACATCCCACCATTGGGTAACAAACAATTTTTGAAGTGCTTGTCCGGGGTAGATGCAACCACCCCTTGACTCTACCGCCTATTTGCCCATTTGGCTACTGCCTCCAGACTTTCCACCATGTCTGGCAACAGATCACGCAGGACCGTTGGGTCCTGGAAATAGCTCAGTCAGGTTACGCCATCCCTTTCCTATTTTCCCTGCCTATCCTTTCTCCTTCTCTGTCCCTCTTAGGGACCCCTCTCACAAGCACCTTCTCTGCGTGGAGGTGGCTCATCTTCTCCACCTTGATGCAGTCAAACATGTGCTGATGCAACATCAGGGGAAAGGATTCTACTCCCAAAAGAAAGGCGAGGAGTGAAGACCTACATTGAATCTACGCCAACTGAACATGCTTGTACAGGTGCAAAAATTCAAAATGGTCACACTGGGCACAATAATACCCACACTGCACAAGGGGACTGGTTCACAGCTCTCACCCTACAAGATGTCTATTTCCATATATACATTCATCCAACCCAGCAGACATAGTTTTCTGCATAACACTGACTCCGCCACTGAACATATTGGCCTCCCTACATTGGTAGACAAGACCAGAGAACCTATGCACGGACGTTCCCTTCCGTCCACACTCCCCTGTACTCATGTTAACCGTGGTCGCTTCCCAGATAGATTGCAGAGCGCACTTAGGCAACCACAAGGCACGGGGCCGCTGGTCCCTTTAGAGACATGTCCGCACATCAATCTCCTGGAACTCTGAGCTGTCAGGCAGGGAGGAGCACAATCTCACTCCCTATGCCAAACGGCTATTAAACTATGGAACTGGTGCATACATCATCACATAAAAGTCACCGCTTCCTACCTGCCCACGTGTCACAACGCTACCGCCGACACACTTAGCAGACAGTTCTCCGAGAAACACAAATGAGAATTACATCCATCAATACCCCAACAGCTGTCTTCCCACTGAGGCACTCCATTGATAGACCTGTTTGCCACTCCTCAAACTGCAAATGCCATCTATTTTGCTCCAGAATAGAACTCGGAAACACACCTCATTCCTTGGAATAACTCCTTCATGTACGCTTTTCCACTGATTCCACTCATACACAGGGTTCTACGCAACATCACAGAGGACAAAGCCCGGGTCATACTTTTTGCCCCAGCTTGGCCCAGGCAGACATGGTATCCTTACCTGCTACGCATGTCCGTCCATCCATCCTCCCCGTACTCTCCCCGACAGACCACATCTCTTCTCCCAGAACTACGGTCAGCTTCTTCATCTGCAGCTCTGGAAACTCCATCTGATGGTGGTGTTCTTTCAAGGTTTCAATCCCACGAATTAGCCTGCTCAGAACAGGTCCGACATGTCCTCCTGCACAGTAGAAGGGACTCCACTCCTAAGACTTACCTGCAAAAGTGGAAATGCTTCTCCATCTGGTGCTTCCACAGATGCTTAATACGCCAGACTGCAACCTTCCCTGACATCTTAGACCATCTTTTCAAACTAAAACAGGACATGTTTTCACTGTTTTATCACAGTACGTCTCGCGGCCCTTACCACCTATCGTGACACTCTGGACGGCTATTTTCTTTCTCACACCCCACCATGAAACGCTTCCTCACGGGCCTGCAAAACCTCTTCCCTGAGATTCATTCACTAGTAGCCTCCTGGAGTCTCAGCCTAGTTCTCTGCGCTCTTATGAAACCTGTTTTTGAGCCCCTGGCCACTTCATCCCTGCTCCACAGGTCCAGGAAAGTGGCTTTCTTGGTTGCCATAATGTCAACAAAAAGGGTTGGTGAAATAAGTGCCTTGATGGCCTACCCTCCCTACACCATTTTCTCTAAACACAAGCTTACCATACAAACCTGGCCCAAATTCCTCTCCAAGGTGGTGTCTACCTTCCACCTTAACCAGTCAATACACTTACGTGTATTCTATCCCAACCCTCACATGACTCCACAGGAAGCTGCATCACATACCCTCGATGTCCAATGGGCTCGTGCATTCTATCTTGACAGAACTAAACCATTTTGTGAATCCCCTAGGCTTTTGTTTCTACTACCAAGAGATCAAAGGGTGATGCTATCTCTAAGCAAAGACTCTCCAAGTGGATCTCCACCTGCATCAGATCTTGCTATCAGACTCAGAATATTCAACCACCAGAGGGTGTTAGGACTCATTTTACTAGAGCAATGTCAACACCCATTGCCTTCTTCCACAGCGTACCTGTTACAGACATATGCAAGGTGGCCATGTGGACATTTGACCACACATTTGCCAAACATTATGCTATTGCATGGGATACTACTGCAGACACCATAGTGGGCCATATGGTACTTTCTACCTTTGTTCCTCACACAACTCCAAAATCCCACCAACCATAGTGGGTACTGCTTTACATTCAGCTACAGTGGAGCACCCACAGGGACAGTACTCGAAGAAGAAGAGAAAGTTACTCACCTTGCAGCAACTGAGGTTCTTTGAGATGTGTGTCCCTGTGGATGCTCCACTCCCCACCCTCCTCCCCTCTACTTTGGAGTATTAGTATGATTTCTCCATGGTAGAGAAGGAACTGAGGAGGGTGCGAGACACACACGCGCTCAGGAAGATTCCAACGAGACGGGAGATACCAACTGAGTATGTGTGTCCCAACCAGGCACTGCTACCGAAAATCTCCGATCAACGGCACCGGGACACACCATCACCTACAGTGGAGCACCCACAGGGACAGCACTCGAAGAAGAAGAGAAAGTTACTCACCTTGCAGTAACTGAGGTTCTTCAAGATGTGTGTCCCTGTGGGTGCTCCACTGTAGGTGACGGTGCAGTGGAACACCTACAGGGACACACATCTCGAAGAACCTGTTACTGCAAGGTGAGTAACTTTCTCTTGCCCTTTTCTGAACCTTTTCCAAGTTCAATACATATATATATATTATATATTTGAGATGTGGTAACCACATCTGTACGCAGTATTCAAGATGTGAGCTTAACA
The DNA here is from genome assembly GCF_003597395.2 of Chelonoidis abingdonii. NCBI lineage: Eukaryota > Metazoa > Chordata > Testudines > Testudinidae > Chelonoidis > Chelonoidis abingdonii. Next base: position 157,260,441 of record NC_133769.1, on the reverse strand, counting down.
TAGATTTATATAGAGGCAGTATGATATTTTCTGTCTTATTATCTATCCCTTTCTTAATGATTCCCAACATTCTGTTAGCTTTTTTGATTGCCACTGCACTTTGAGTGGATGTTTTCAGAGGACTATCCACAATGACTGCAAGATCTTTCTTGAGTAGTCATAGCTAATTTAGACCCCATCATTTTATATGTATAGTTGAGATTGTTTTCCAATGTGCATTACTTTGCATTTATCAGCATTGTGGTTGGTTGTGTGTGGTTTACTGTTAGGATCTATTGGGGTAACAGTGGAACCAATCAGGAAAGAAAAAGAAATGTATTACTGCTTAAGGTCAAATATTCATTAAATAAATCTGCCAGATTTGTCCATGATTGAGGGTAAACAAGATTTTTCTTTGCGTGATTACCCACATGGTATTCCACTGTTGATGCGCAACTTTTAAACAGGCTGGGGGTTTTTTTGGTGGGGGCTGTATCTTGGGGACTCTGGTTCAAATGTTTCCAAATTTAGCACGTTAACAGAATCCCATATGCAAATAATGCACATCGAATTTCAAGGCAATCTGAGTAACGCTGTTGATTTTTAGAGCACTTAGAAGAGTTAAGCTTTAAACAGAAAGCTGGTCTTAACCTTAACTATCATGGGGTTGTCGCCCTGCTGTAATATAGCTGGAGATAGAGATGGAAGTGGCAGATAACTAAGGTAAAGCACTATCTCTTACAGAGGCCTCTGGGGGGAAATGTTAATCCTTTGTTCTGTGCCCTTTTAAAACGATGCAATCTGCAGAAATGTACTTTCTACAGGCAAAGTGTTGCAAGATTGTCAGAATCTAAATAACTCAGTACCATCTCTTCAAATGGATTTTTTTTTAGTACTTAAGAGAAGCACAGGGCATTAAATACCCACAAGTACATTCTGTTGTTCATGTGGGTCAGCCACATGCTATATGTAAGAGAGTAGAAGCTTCAGTGTTTTCTTAACCAGTAGAGGGAGATGCTCTGTTCTGTCTGCAGACAGTGGTTAGGGAAGATGAATTTGTTAACCGTTACCAACATAGAAAGCATTTGATAGCTTTGTTTTCTGTAGCTCAGGTTAATCGAGTCTGGATGGGTGATGCACGCCTTTGATGTTTCTTCCCCCTTCTCATAGCCCAATCATATGAACCTGACATAGTGTAACATTCAGTTGTCAGATTCAAGGTTAATCTGAAAGAAAAATTACGTGACTAGAAACTGCAAGGGAGAGTGGGTTGTGGTGAGGGAGAGACAGAAGCTAGAGCTCCCACACTGAATTTAACAGACTTGCGTTGGGCTCTGTTAATTATAGTACTCAATTGAAATATTGCATTTTACTGAAAAACTAAACTGTGTCACAGTATTTACCAGAATAATATTTGAATTTTATTTTGAAGCTTAGAAAGAAAACAAATCTAAGGTTCCCTGTGGTTGAAGAAAGATATCTTTTTCTCTTCTTCTTCCCCCTTCTCTATCTCCCCTCACCCCCATCATATTCACATAATCCTTTTATTGTACCGCATTGCTTTCTGTTTCTATTATTGTAAGAAAAATCTTAAGGTAAACATATTGCATTTATTATTGGGTTGGCTTCATGTTCTAGTACAAAATGGGACATGCATCCATAGCCTGGGCAATGGCTTAGTTTAAAAATTAGATTGAACAAGACACTAATGAGAAGGTACTATAGAGGGTGGCCGAGCTTTGGAAAAGGGATGGAATAGATGCTTTGATAGGTTTCTTCCATCACTATATTCTCCAGTATATGAAATCACAAGTAGTTAACCCTTTCCTCCCTGACTGTTTGCTCTTGCATTCCTAATAATAATCTCAGTGCTATTTTAGTGTTGTCAGTTTCCTGCATGGTAGCAGTGGCATATTGTTAATATAGTTAAATGAAATTTAAGCTGCATAAGGAAGAGGAGATGTAAATGTTAAAATGAAAATCAGTGGAGTTGGGTGTTTTTTATTTACATTTCAGTCCTGCACTGCATATTCTTGTGCTTAACAGCAATATTCCACTGTATAACACACTTAGTTTGCTTTTCTCTAGCATCTTTCAAACTCCAGTTGTCTCAAAGAACTTTGAGCTAAGGTAAAGTAACTGTGGAACTGAGCTCTCATGTGGCCTGGCATGTCTTACTGAGGAAAAAAATTTTGACCAAACTCCTGTTGTGCCTTGAAAATCTCATATTGTAAAATCCCATAATTTTTCTGGGTGCCCAGCTTCTCTCTTCATCTCCCTCCAGAGTATTCTAAATACATCTGCCAAAAGCCTCTGTCATCTCTCACTATTCAGTCTCCCCACTTTCTCATTCAGACCCTGCACTAACTTCCAGTCTTCTACATCAAGTAGATATTACATGCTCTCACTTTCAAGGCTCCACATAACTTGGCCTATCCTACACTTTTCCTAATTTGTTTTCTCAAGCCCACTCACCCTTTTCCCTTTCTTGTGCTGCCCATTTTCATCTCTCGTCTCTTCTCATTTTTGATGGTCTCCATTGTCCACTTCTCACTCCGCATCTCTTAATTCTGCTCTCTCCCATCCCACCTTCAAAAAAAATAACTTAGAACCATGTGTTCCATGAAACGTACAAGCTCTGTAACTACCCTTTTCTTTGACTGGTATAGTATTGAATCATAATCTGAGACCACAAGATCTTTGGAGCAGGTTTTGTGGCTATATTTTCTCTACTGTACGGGGCCATGTACCTATTATATATCAATGATTTAAAAAAACCAAACCAACTCTACAACCGCAGGGCTCAAAAATACATTTGTTTGCTCATCACTGGTATGTCAGAAATTTTTCCTGGAAAGGGCCCTAATCTTTTCCCTTCTGAAGAACTTCAGTTTCTATTTTTACATTTTTCACTATCATGGTTGCAAAGATAGCTTTTCATTTGTGACCTTAATGTAAACTAATGCAGTGTTACCATCTTGAATCTGCAGCCACAGCTTTGAAGGTCTTTGTCACTGCTCAGAACTATGTCAAGTAGCAACAAAATGAAACTGACCAGACTCTGCTCACTTTCACTGTTGCTCAGAAATGAAATTGGTAATCATGTCAGTTTCACTCTGCTTCAGGTTAGCAAATCTCTGAGCTACACCCAAAGACAAATGGAGAAATTCAAACTGTAGATAAGGCGCAGACACACATTTAATAGTAATGGTAATGTTTAGAATGACTCATCAAGGGACGTGGTAGATTGTCCATTACTTGAAATGTTTAAATCAAGATTGTATGTCTGGCTGAAAGATATACTTCAGTTTAACCACAAGTTATTGGACATTGGTGCAAGTTTATGGTTAGCACTATGCAGAATGTCAAATGAGATGATTATAATTGTCCTTCTTGGCCTTGCAATTATGATTCACTGGAGCTGTTGCTCCTAGAGTCCTGGTGGCCATCCTCTCCTATTTAGAACTGACATCTGTGACATTACCTAGGACACAATCTGGACTGATTAACAGCTGTGTCCACCCAGTTCTCCAACCTGGGGTGCCTTTTACACTGCTTTGCTGTGAGAGCAACCACTCTTAGTCTGCTCATACGAAGCCTCCCGTGTGTAATTTACTCCCAGTTATTGTATATGAGTGCTATAGCCAGCTACTCTTGAATTACACTGCAGCGTAACACCAGCAAGCTCCAAGTCCCAGACTTTCCCCAGAAATGTATGTCTTGTACTGCCAAGCTCTCTCTTGAACAATAAATCCTGTTATCTCAAATACTTTCCCAATCACTTCAGTAAAAACATACTGGTTTAGCTAAAACAAATATATTATCTACAAAAGATAGATTTTAAATTAATATAAGTAATGAGGCATAAAAGTCAGAATTGGTTACAAGAAAATAAAGGTAAAACACAACTAATGCCTAACTTAACAAGCTAAGTGAATTCAAAGCAAAGTCTCTCTCACCTCATGTTTCTGCAGTCTTACTGACTGACTTTCTTTCAGTCAGGATCCCTCTCCTGGTCCAAAGCTGTTTCCTTTCTTTTTTAGGTGTTGTGGATGCCGTGGGTAGAGAGAAAGGGAGGAATAATTTGGGGCGTCTGCTCTCCCTTCTTACAGTTCTTTCTCTTCTTTGAGAATCATCTCCAGCTAAGGTTCAGGAGACAGAAAGTCTGTGTGGACATGAACCCCAAGCTGTTTCTGTGTCAAGATGTAGATTTTTTTGTCCACACCCTCTTTCCTGTCAAAGAATGGCCACTTAACCAGGTGATGGTTCATTTGATTTTGTTGACACCTGGCTGAGGTGTTGGCCTGCGTTTTGCCTCTGGGGAACTGTTTTTTGACTGCTCCCCAGATTTGAAACATGTCTTTCAGTAATAGCATGCAGTAGAATCTTACAACTTTGTAACAGCATTGCCATACACATTTTACCAGGACAATAATGGTCAGCAAATGATGAGTTTTCAAATGATACCTCACATAAAGACAGCCATACTGGGTCAGACGAAAGGTCCATCTAGCCCAGTATCCTGTCTTCCGACAGGTACTTCAGAGGGAATGAACAGAACATTAAATCATTGAGTGATCCATTCCCTGTTGCTCACTCACAAAGCATACTTTATATGAAATATATCATAGTCCCATAAAAGGGGTGAATATAGTGGTACAGACTGTCACAACATGTGGCTGGTATGTCTAATCTTCCTGGCTATTAAGCATCTGCTAAATTTTTCATGCCATGACCTACAGTGCTCATGCCATGTCTATCTGGGTGAGTTTTGTCAATACAAGCACAGAAAATATTTGCCACGTACACCCCTCTCTTGGCTTTACAAATCCAAACACACACAAATGGAAAGACATCCCTAACCCTTTTGTGAATATTGCTAAGCCTTTGCCACTTCAGTGGAAAAGGTTGTTCCTGCAGCTTTCTTGCCTTGTATTCTGCTTATTCGCTGTTCTTTTGAAGGTGCATGCTTGGTAATACTGTCTCCCAAGTGTGTCATCTTTTTAGACATGGACATCTGTTTAGATGTCAGATCAAGAATACATGTGGAATTCTGTTACTTGTGTTGCAGTAGATTGTATTGTTGGATTCATATTCAAACTTAGCATGCAAGCCTAGCCAGTGTCTGCGCTGATGCTAAAAACTTACTCTGCTGTGAGGGCTTAGATTTGGGGGACAGGACTAAAGAGCTAGATTTTAGACAGTAGTGGGGTCTTTTGTTGCAGTGGTATATATTTGAGCCAGCATTGGCAGCAGGAGGAAGTATGGGAAGCTCCTGAAATACAACACACCTAGAAAGGATGGCAGAGTCAGGATTATAGCATCTTGAAATTTAAAGTAAACCTATAAGGGAGTAAAGCATTGGTTAGGTGAGCTCACCCTATATAACATGGTAAAGGTCTAATCTTTATATAGTGGATGATTGATTAGCAATGTATGAGTTATATAAAAGTAGGTTTTGTAGGCCTGCATAATTGTGTGGTTGTTGTAATCTTTTAGAGATGAGGAAAGTGCAAACACTGGTTCCAGGGAAAGAAAACTAACATTTGGTCATTCTGTTACTGAATTTTTGTAGTGTCTAAGGTAAACAAGGAAAGTCCCTGTCAAATAATAGGATTGATAATTTTCTTTATGCTAAAAAGGGGAACAACGCATTATGTAAGTTATTGTGTAATTTGTAACATCATGTGTGGCAATAACCATTTCCCAATAGTAAAGGAAAGATTTTGGAGTAGTGAGTGAGGAGGAGTGTTGATAAAAGATTGTATAATATTGCATATAAAAGATCATGTCATAAACTGGAATCTCTGCCTTTCTCCTTGTAAATATAGCCAGCTCGCTGGCCTAGTACATTCCACCTGGTCGTTGGAGTGTAGCACTCTGTACCTGTGTAAATACAACCTGGTCCTTGGATTTAAGAACTCACCGTAAGCAGTGTTTTTTCTGCTTTCTGTGGGTTTGGTGAGGTAACCTGTGGGCCTGGTGGAATTGGTCCTGAAATATCCTTACAAGACCCATTGAATTCCATTTCCTCTCTTTCTTCGTTGTCTCCATTACGGAATCTCCTGGCAAGAAAAGGGCACAGATGACTATAATGGTGATAAGGTTCATTGTGCTTGCATGTCTCCTGCTCTGAGATGGAATTTGAATTGTTCAGGCATGTAGGTGTATACATGTGAATTTGGGGATCTTGCTGCTAGATCTTTTTGTGGTATTTGATGCGGTTGATCACCAAATTCTGCTGGGCAGTCTTCAAGAGATTGCAGGGTGAATGGAAATGGCTCTGGTTCTTCTCAGACCAAACCAAGAGAGGCTTATAGTAGGCAATAGATACTGTATCTTCGAAACCCTCTGTGGCATTCCACAAAGCTTAATTTTCTCCCCTATATTTTCAGTACAGGGTATGAGAGGATAATGTTGAGGCAATGGATGACACCTACCTCTAAATCACCTTTATACCCAATATAATCAGCACCATCTTCTCACCTAGGCATCGAGAAAGCTGAATTAGCACCTGTATGAAAGGCAAGTGTCTGAAACTGAGCTCAGACAAGTGGAGCAAGGGAAGCATTTGTATTTTCCTCTTCTATAACAGTTCCCTCTGTTGAGGGCACGTGCTGTCAGATTACGTCTGTTCAGTGTTGGTGGGCTTTTAGACAGTGCTGTTATAGCCCACATAGCTACAACTATAAAAAATACCCTTTTCCGTCTTCGGCTCTCCAGAAGGCACTACCTCTCCCATCCAATGCTATTATACTTCATCTTGGCCACTTTGATCCATGCCAGGTCCCATGGGTGTCTGCATTTAAAAAAAAAAAATCACCACTGCTTATGGACCAGTTGGGGAAGTTTTTGGCCCCCAAACCGAGGCTAAGAAATGAATGGCAGATGCAGACAGATCTCAACTGGAATCCCTATCGATAACGTCTCCAGGTCAGGAGTGAGGAATATTTAAAGGATGGCATATAGGTAGCTTGCCCTGCTGCTACCCATGGGACACCTGTTTTGAGGCTAAGTAGAGGGGCTTTGATCTCCAGGGCTGTCAGTCTGAAACTTCTCATGGACAGTAGTATCACAGGCCAGGGGAGGCTGAGCCTTCCCAAATAGCCAGGTGTGGCCATGCCCACACCGTGCTACCAGGCCCCCTCCTGCTTCCTGCTCTTCCCCCATGGCTGGGGCTGGGCCACCCTCTCGACGTTCCAGGGTTGGGGGTGCTGGGGCCAGGCCAGTGCTCCAGTGTTCAGGGCGCTGGGGCTGGGGGCCATGCCATCCATCCAGAGCTGCAGGCTGCGCTACCCATCCTGTGCTCTGGAGCTGGGGGCATTAGGGTGGCCTAGGGTATGGAGAGGCTGGCAGCTACTCTCGGGGGAGGCTTCTGGGCTCTGCTGGGGGACAGGCACAGGAGAGGCAGGGCCTTGGGCAGAAGGGGTGGGCCCGGCAGCTGGCCTCTCTGAGCCAGCAGTTCATGTGCCACCCATGAAATTTAGTGTTCATAATTAAGGCATATGTTTTTAATAGTGATGATAACTAACTACTGAAAGAATTTAGTAAGGGCTATGGTGGATCCTCCATCATGGACAATTTTTAAATCAATCAGATATTTTTCTAAAATATCTGCTTAGGAATTACTTTGGCAAAGTTTGGTGGCCTGTGTTATACAGGAGGTCAGACTAGATGATCACAGTGGTCCCTTTTGGCCTCAGAATCTATGAATAAAAAGTTCTATTTTAGCCCATCTATTTAGGTATTTCTAAATTGCCCATCACAAAGGTATGCAAGCACCTAATTTTATAAAAAAAGATGCCTGTTCTGCCCATCTAGCAAGTTGATTGCCCACATGCATAGCACTGAATAATTAATTAAATTCAGTAACAGTTTCAGATAGGTTGCTGTTCCATTAGTTGCATAACAGAAGATCCTTCTAAGAACTTGGCTTTATTTTGGGAGCGGAAGGGCAGTTATAAAAATCTTGGTTTAAATGTACTTTATTACTTTATTTCATGTTTTTTATTTACAAGTTGCTTGTTCTTCACTTTCTCCATATTTTGTCTTAAATTGCTAAAATGAACATTTTGTAAGTTTTCTAATTAGTTTCCTCAATGTTAGGAGAGACACTCTATAAAAACTGAAATTGTGTAAAAATTTCACACACACAAAGTTAATTTATGTTGAAAAAAAAATAATAATAATCCGGGCCCTCATTTGTGTGAACAATACAAACCAAACAAAAATTGTAACCAGGTTGCCTGTGCTATATTTGCAATGAACACCACCTATTGATATATTCAACTTCAGCAAGTCAAGAAACCAAAATTAGCTCTATTCCTTCGTCAGAGTTTGCAGTCTGAAGTCAGTGATTCTTGTTTTTGTACATCCCGCTCTTACGTGCCCATATTTAGACATTTAGGCTCCTGTTTTTGAAAATGTTGGCATGTATATAAAAAAGTCGCTTACTTGAATATATTCAGTCTAAATAATTTTTCATCACCCTGAAGAACTTTTGTTTTGAAATGACAAAGATTTTATGACACTAAAAGATGTTTTTAACATATAAAATTTTTGCTCCTGATCCTGCAAATACTTACGCAGATGCTCAATTTTAAGCACGAATGGGACTATTTTGGGGAGTAAAGTTCTGTACCTGCTTAAGTGTTTACAGAATCAGGGCTTTAATTTTCAATATTTTCAATATTTTTTAGCTTATATTAATTTTGTAAAATTCATATACCCTATCAGTCGATTAAAATGTATAACAAAATTATCATAGAATATCAGGGTTGGAAGGGACCTCAGAAGGTCATCTAGTCCAACTGCCTGCTCAAAGCAGGACCAATCCCCAGACAGATTTTTTACCCCAGTTCCCTAAATGGCCCCTTTGAGGATTGAACTCACGACCCTGGGTTCAGCAAGCCAATGCTCCTCCTTTTAAATGATGCTGAAGTTTCAGTAGTACATGTTTTCAAATTAGTTTTACAGGGTCTCAATCTGATTTAAATAACAAGTTTTTTAAATTGTTCCACCCTGCTTTACGAAGAGAGAGCCTCTTTGATCCTGAACAGATTACTTTGGTCATCCCTTTCCTACAAGTAAAGTGACATCTTTTTTTAGCCCAGGGTGTTTTTCCTGAAAGTTTGGTTCCTGGCTTTGGGAAGCCAACCCTCTCTGCAATAGTTTTTTTTTTTTTTTTTTTTTGGGGGGCGGGGGGGTTGGGGGGAGAAGCTTGCTTTACTAGATAGGAAAGATAACTCAATAAGTGTAGGTCTTAGTTCATGTTTTATGATTTTGTTTTATATTGTAACCAGTTTCCATCACTCTTTTGTTTCTAGTGGAATCTCGATTCTTTCTTACAATAAAACAAAAGCTGTAACTTAAGGTAAAACTGGTGTACACTGCTCCTTTGGGAACAAAGGATCTGGGAGTTATGTGGGTTGCCAGTGTCAAGGGCTGAGGAACATTTTGAGAGGACTGGGGTGCATCTCTTGTTAACCTGCAAGGCAAAGACAGAGCTGGCATAGCCCCAAGGAGGGTGCTTGAGTGGCTGAAAGGGTGGTGGTGTTAGGGAGCTAACACCCAGTTACCACAAGCAAGACTCCCTCATACTGGAAACGGGAGATAACAAGATGACTGTCAGTCTGGGTATCCCGAGAACTGTCACAGGGTGTTTTCCACTACTGATAGAAACTACACTGCACCCCATCCCTCCCTTCCTTCGTCTCAATCCACCCACAGGGTGTCCAAATGCTTACTCTACCAGTCCTATAGAGTTTGATCTGAACTTTCTTCCCCATGTGGGAGGGGCTAAGTATGCTTCCATTCCACCACTCTGCTCTTTAACTCTTTCCATGCTGTACTTCTTTGCACTTGTGTGAGCAGGCGCTTTTAAAAGGTGAAACTTGCTGATGTCCAGCCTTTGCCAAAGGGGTTCTTGTGTTCCTGAATGCAATAAATTATGACCCTTGAAGGCAACTGTGTCAAGAGGAGAATTTGTACCTGATCATAAACTGAACATGTGTTCCATGAGCCACACCCAGTGATTTTAAAACCAGAACCCCCTGTCTTTTTACCCTGGGGAGGAGGTAGGAGTCTCTCCAGATGCCTGCCTCCTGCTTCTCCTCTATTCCCAGGAGCAGCTCTGGGATGAGCTAGCAGCACTCTGAGCAGCTGCTGTCCTCCTCCTGCTGCAGCTGCTCAACCGCTCCACAACTTGCTGCCCGCTGCATTGCAGGGGAGGGAGAAGAGTTACTCTTGCTGTTCTGTTGCCTGCTTCTCTGTTTGCTGCAGGAGCCCCAGAGAATGTACTTTAAGTATGGATTGTCATCTTTGGACTGTGGTGACCTAGTATGTTTGGCCTTTGGGCTGGAAAGATTGGGGACAGCTGGTATACCATATCACTAGTGAGATGGTACAGTAAGCTGCACTTTCTCTCCAGGCATAGCCATCGTAATGGAAGTTACAGGCCTTAGTCTTGGCTTACAACACAAAGTGTGCATCCAGTTGCCAGACATGATGGCAGTGTGTTGTCTGTGTTGATTGGAGGTGGTTAGACATTATTGTACTCAAGAATGATACATTATAATGAGATTACTGTGGAAATAGAACAGGCATCTGCATTAATCCTTCATGAGTTCATAAGTATTCATTATAATATTGAGGAATAGGAAGTAACTGGGTCTTTACAGTAAAATATTTCATGCTATAACTTTGGTCAGCTTTAGTTCAAGCTACTTTTAAAATTAGAAGACGGAAGAAGAAAGAACAAGCAGTTCTGGTCAGAAACTATTTTTAATTGAATTATTTGGCGCCCAGAGCAATCACCATATCTTCCAATAAGATGTAAATCTTAGGCCCTGACCCACTTGTCATTAAAGTTCTCCGGCACTTTTGAGGGCGTTTTATTCCTAGTGTACTGAACAGAATCCATTTTAAATAATTATGGGCTGCCATAGTTTGAATTCAGTATAGGATTTTTATGCACTTCTATCCTAAAATGTTATATGATGTCTGTTTCACCATAGAGGTGGCTGCAATTTTAATGGTAGATAAAGTGTTTCAAGTGTAACTTGAAAATGTTGCCAACTCTTACAATTTTAATAGCAAATCTCACTTTTTTATTTTTTAGGGATGTTGGTTAATCACAGTTAGCTCATGTGATTAACTTAAAAAAATTAATTGTGATTAAAACAATCACGATTAAGGCTACGTTTTAGTCACAGGAATTTTTAGTAAAAGTCAGACAGTAAACAAAAATTCACACCATTGTCGATGACTTTTACTAAAAATATCAGTGAATAAAACTTGTGGGGGGGGAGTGCTGCCCAGGAGCCCTGTGAGTGCTGAGGGAGGGCAGCCTGGCTGCTGGGGGGTGGGGAAGAGGGCAGCGGTTGCACATGTTCCGGGACCCCCTGCTGGTATGGAGGGGGAGGGGGCGAGCTGGTTGGTGGGGCCAGCAGGCTCCCTACCTGGCTTCACACCTCCCTCCCAGCAACAGCAGCAGAGTTTGGGTATGGAAGGGGTCAGGGGGTTGGGACACCAGACAGGGTGAGGTGGGCTCTGGGCAGCTTTTACCTGGGGGTCTCCCTGGAAGCGGCAACATCCTCCCTCATTCAGCTGCTAGGCAGAGGTATGGCCAGGCAGCTCTGCATGCTGCTTCTGCCCAGAGCGCTGGATTAGCAGCTTCCATTGGCTGGGATTAGTAGGAAATGGGGAGGAAAATATTACACACAAAGCACTTTTCCAGTCATCCAGCATCTCTTAAATGTGCACATCTGCTGCGTAAGGATAGGAATACAATTTGCCTTCTGTTGTTTAAGTACACTTGGGTAATATTTTCAGATTTTTCTCTACAACCATGAGGGCTATACAGTTAGCTTTTGTTTAAAAAAAAAAAAAAAAAAAAA
>NC_133769.1:157238608-157245946 GCF_003597395.2 Chelonoidis abingdonii | reverse complement strand
CTTCTTGTTCAGCCAATTGTTAAGACAAACAAGTTTGTTTATATTTATGGGAGATAATGCTGCTTGCTACTTATTTACACCACCACCAGAAAGTGAGAACAGGCATTTGCATAGTACTTTTGTAGCTGGCGTTGGAAGGTGTTCACATGCCAGATATGCTAAACCAGGGGTCGGCAACCTTTCAGAAGTGCTGTGCCGAGTCTTCATTTATTCACTCTAATTTAAGGTTTCACGTGCTGATAATACATTTTAACGTTTTTAGAAGGTCTCTTTCTATAATATAACTAAACTATTGTTGTGTGTAAAGTAAATAAGGTTTTTAAAATGTTTAAGAAGCTTATCTAAAATTAAATTAAAATGCAGAGCTCCCCAGAAAATCAGCTCGCATGCCGCCTTCTGCACCTGTGCCATAGGTTGCCTACCCCTGTGCTAAACATTCATATGTCCCTTCATTCTTCAGCCACCATTCCAGTGGACATGCCTCCATGCTATGATGCTCATTAAAAAATGTGTTAATTAAATTTGTGACTGAGCTCCTTGAGGGAGAATTTTATGTCTCCTGCTCTCTTTTATCCTCATTCTGCCATATATTTCATGTTATAGCAGTCTCGGATGATGACCCAGCACATATTCTTTTTCAGGACACTTTCACTACAGATTTGACAAAACGCAAAGAAAAGGTACCAATGTGAGATTTTAAGGCTAGATACAGCACTTGACCCCAGGTTTAAGAATATGAAGTGCCATCCAAAATCTGAGAGGGGCAAAGTGTGGAGCATGCTTTCAGAAGTCTTAAAAGAGCAACATACTGATGTGGAAACTACAGAACCTGAACAACCAAAAAAGAAAATCAACCTCCTGCTGGTGGAATCTGACTCAGATGATGGAAGTGAACATGCGTCAATCCACTCTGTTTTGGATTGTTATCAAGCAGAACCGATCATCAGCATGGACACATGTCCTCTGGAATGGTGGTTGAAGTTGGGTGACCAGATGTCCTGATTTTATAGGGACAGTCCAGGTATTTGGGGCTTTGTCTTATATAGGTGCCTATTACCACCCTCCCCCCCCCAACCCATATCCCGATTTTTCACAGTTGCTATCTGGTCATCCTAGGTTGAAGCATGAGGTGACATATGAATCTTTAGCACATCTGGCGTGTAAATATCTTTGACACTGGGTACAACAGTACCATGCAAATGCCTATTCTCACTTTGAGGTGACATTGTAAACAAGAAGCAGGCATCATTATCTCCTGCAAATTGTAACCAAATTTCGTTTGTCTGAGTGATTTGGCTGAACAAGAAGTAGGGCTGAGTGGACTTGTAGGCTCTAAAGTTTTACATTGTTTTATTTTTGAATGCAGTTTTTCTTGTACATAATTCTACATTTGTAAGTTGCAGTTTCATGATAAAGAGATTGCAGTACAAGTACTTGTATGAGGTGAATTGAAAAATGCTATTTCTTTTGTTTTTTATAGTGCAAATACATTTTGTATTCTGTGGTGTAATTGAAATAAATATATTTGAATATGTAGAAAAACATCCAAAATATTTAAATAAATGGTAATCTATTGTTTAACAGCACAATTAATTTTCAGTTAGTTTTTTTTTAATCGCTTGACAGCCTTAACTTTTTTAAAGCTCAAGCTATTGGAGTTGTGACAATATGAGTGTCTCTTTTTTTTTTTTTTTTTTTTAAGTGAAAGCTAACTGTATAGCCCTCATGGTTGTAGAGAAAAATTTGAAAACATTACCCAAGTGTACTTAACACCAGAAGACAAATTGCATTTCTATCCTTACGCAGCAGATGTGCACATTTTAGGAGATGCTGGATGACTGGAAAAGTTCTTTGTGTATAATCACTTGTCTGAGGAATGTATTTGGTTGGTAACACACCTAGTGAACATATTCATTGCTTTTTTAAAATGTCCTAGTAGAATGTTGCTCCAGAATAAGGTTGCAAATAAGAGGGAATGTGTATTCTTGAGTAAGAAGCCACTGATAGTTGTGTAATTCTGAGCATAAAAACCTCTGTCCTATTTGTTGAAAATCAGACATCAGGTTTCATGAGCTGTTAATGTCACTAAGTTTGCTTCATGTTGAAGCAGCACAAATTCCGTATTTTCAGTTGCTAGACTTATAGGTAGTAAAGAGAGAAAAGATCTGTGTACTCCACCTCCAGTCAATATAAGATTGTCCATTAATGCACATTTTCTAGGGTCCTGTCCCGCCTTGTTTGAAATGTTTCAAGTGCCAAGGTAGGGATGACATCCACCACTTCCTTTGGGAATTATCCCACAGTCTAATAGGTCGGACTCTCATGAAGTCTGTCCTGTTGTACAGTACTAAGTTCTTCAGTTGTACTTCTGAAAAGAAGTCTTTTTGGTGTCATTGCCCCTAACTAGGGTGACCAGACATCCTGATTTTATAGGAACTGTCCTGATTTTTGGGTCTTTTTCTTATATAGGCTCCTATTACCCCATCACCCCCGTCCTGATTTTTCACATTTGCCGTCTGGTCACCCTGCCCCTAACTGCATGCTTAAAATGAACTTAGGGAAAAACTGCCCCTGGATGTCTGAGCTTTGGTGGTAACTGGGCAACTTCAGAGGATTTTGATGGGTAAATTCAAAGCAACAGGAATGGGTGGCAGGGTGACGATGAACACCTGCCAAATGGCTTGCACAACTTATATATATTGCCAATATGATTTGTTTGAGCAAGAAAGAACCCTTTATATTAGTGAGAAATTCATCTAATTGAGACACTAGTTGATGCTAGTCCTGCAATCCTGTTAGTCCTGTAGTCCTGCTGCAGTCATCCACTATACCTGCCCCCACGGTCCCAACAAAAAGGCTGAATGTTAAATGGAGGCAGGATGGGGAGTGAGCAAATAAAGAGAAGATGGTGGAAATCCCCTTTTGGGCATGGGAATGCCTTGCCTTGCTCTGCTGCAAGCCGTGTGACTGAAGGGTTCCATAAGAGAATTCCTTTCAAATGTGAGCTTACACGATAGGATCTGATGTGGGGGCGGGTTGGATTCTTCATTAAAGAATCCAGAGGACCTCTCTTTTTCAAGGGGAATAGAAACTATCAACCAAGTGTACACTTTTCTGTATCTTAAGGCTCTGGAAAATACAAAATGAATGGTCAAAAAAATTAGTTTTGATGATAGTTTTTTCTTTCCAATTTAAACTACCAGGTTCAGTGGGATACACTGCCAAAATTAGTAAACATGAATTGAGTTAAAATGGGGAGGAGTGGAATGTTAAATATTCTCTGAGATGTTTCAGTTTTACAGTGGTCACAGGGATACTGTCAACCCAAGGGGCTGTGCTGTAACTCTCCCATGTGTGCTGTAGGTGCAAACTAAAAGGTTCCTCCTTCACATTCCTGTAGTCCTGAAGAGCACTTTGATACATGCTGCTATTCACACCTCCATAGTTCGAATTGCAGAGCACCGGGCACGTCAACACTTGCCATTTAAAGTGGGAAAAGTCCCTTTTTTGCTCAAAAACCATGGGAGCGTCTACCCTTGCCAATAACATTTTGCAGTGAAACTCAAAAGTTTCACCGCAAAAAGAAAACCACCTCCACAAGAGGCGAACAGCTCTTACCGATGATGCTTTTCCAGTGATGTGCAAGTGAAGACACATTCGTCCTGGTTACAAAGCTTTAGCCTCCGCAGAATATCCCACACTGCCTAGGTGACCACTCTGGCCAGCAGCTCTGCTGCTCTGATGCCAGGTAAACAGACATCCACCCCTGCCCCTGTAAAGCCCTGGGAACTTTGAAACTCCCTTCCTGTTTTCTTGACAAGTGCTCACTTATCTGGCCAGGTGACAATGGCTGTTCCATGGAGCAAACAGTCCCCTGCTTGGAGCAATGCTGAGCTATTGGAGCTGATCCATGTTTGGGGAGAGGAGGCTGTGCAGGGACCCAGGATGACCTGTGATCACCCCCTTCCCACAAGACCTATCATCAAAATGGAGAGAGCTGCACTGTGGGATAGCTGCCCTCAGTGCACTGCTCTCATCAGATGGAAGTGCTGCGAATGCAAACACAGTCTGATGCCTGTGGAAGTAAGTGAATACACAAACCAGCACTTTTCTTTCACCGATTCCCTATCACTACTGAAACTGACAGGGCAAAAATTCTGCAAGTATAGACATAGCCACTGTAGATAAGCCCTTGGAAGAACAGTTAGAGGTATGGGGGAAAGACAGTCTGACATGTCACCTTTACCAGGTTCCTTGCTGTGTTGAGTGGGGGCTAGCTGTGCTTTACTCATTTATTCATTCCCTAAACTAAAGTGTTAAAAGTAGGGCACGAGAGAAGTATTGAAAGCCTAAAAGTGCTGCTGATTATTGCTTCCCCCTCCAAAGGTTCTTTTCATTCCTAATGAAGGTTTATGAATTGCTCTACTTCAGGGGTTCTCAAACGGGGATCGGGACCCTTCAGGGGATCACAAGGTTATTACATGGGGGGTCGTGAGCTGTCAGTCTCCACCCTAAACCCCACTTTGCCTTCAGCATTTATAATGGTGTTAAATATATAAGAAAGTGTTTTTGATTTATAAGGGGGGTTGCACTCAGAGGCTTGCTATGTGAAAGGGGTCACCAGTAAAAAAGTTTGAGAGCCAGTGCTCTGCTTTTTCCAGAACATGTTCATTGTCCTGATTTTGGTAGTGGAGAGGCACATTAAGGAAAGGAGGCAGTTCCATTGATTTTTACAAATTCTGGAATGCAGATTTGCCTCCTGCTTAATTGATAGGTCCATCAGTTTAGTATTCTCATTTCTCCTGTTAGACTACTAGTATATCCACTGCTGTAGCATTCCATGGTATTATAGACTTACACCCTCTTTTTAAAATTGAGGCCAACTCCCTGTCCTTAATTTTTTTTTAAGAAGTATGTGTTAAAAGGGATGGGGGGGATTTTTCTGTTAATAATGTGAAAAGAAATTCAGTGGTTTAAATGTTTACTCCTTTAAGGTCCTTCCAGGTAAGTGTCTTTTAATGTTTGAAGGAAGAAATTCTGCAGAAGCATGCTGGCTGTGCAGATAAGAGAATTAATGACTCTATTGCTGAAGGATCAGCTTTTTTTTGTCCTGAAGTAATAGACAATTTCTTGCTTAGAAACAAAAGACAGTGAGGAAAGAAGGGAGAAGCGTAGGATGAGGAAAATGGCTGATTAGGAATCTCAAATGCAGGGTAATATTCATTTTAGGAGAAGATAAGCAAATAGTTCCCAGTTCCACTTAACATGGGTTCTTCAGGGGGAGGTGACAACAGCAAGAGGCATGAAACCCAGTTGGTGATGATTTGCATTTCAAAAGGACTGGCACAGCTATTAATTCCTTCCATGGACTGTCCGGAAAGGCATTTCATCAGGACACGACATCCTGTTTTAAATGATTAAAGGAACCTGGGTACAGGAAGAAAGCAGGCAGCTGCTTTGGCAAAATAAGCAAGAACTCAATAATATAGAATAGTTAAGAACCATTCTGAAGCTGCAAGTGTCTGTGTCTTGTGGCACTCTTATATGTCTTCTTCATAGACTGCTTGACAGCTGTATGTTGTCTCATTTTCTGCTTATTGCTGTGCTCTAAATGCACATAGTAGAATTAGTTAAGTCAAAGCTGGAGTCAAAAGTCTCCCTATTTCTTTTGCTATCAGTGTGAGACTGTGGAATCAAACTGGCTTGAGTCCAGGCTAGGAGAAAAGATTAAATTAATCTGACCCTGCAAACACTCTTGCTAATTACATTTACTTTATAGTCAATAAGTATGTTTCAAGATTTGGGGTAGACTCTGGAGCCTTTTGCTGAACATGCGACTAATACATAAGGTAGCTGCCAACGGAGGATACAGTCTCTGCAAACTCTGCTGAAAAGACTTCCTTTTTGGTTGGGAGATTTTTTTAACTTTTTTTTGCTTCGAAAAATAATTGCAGTGAATTTAGTACTGGTGAAAAGGTGTTTGAATTCACAGCCCTGAAGTCTGAAAGGTAGCAGATCTAGGATTGTGCAGTGTGAGTGAGACAAGCGTACAAATGAGCATGTAGCGCAGTGGTTGTATATTTGATGCTTCAGTCAAGCAAAATTGGAGCTCTGACTGTCTTGCAAAGTGGACCCTTGCACCTTTTGACAAAGATCAGATGAGCACCTAAGATTTATTGTTTAAAAGGGACCTTAACAACTCCATAAATCACACTTTCTGAAAACTCTCTCTGTAATTACACTGATCCTTAGTGTTACTTGTAACTGAAAGAAGTCAGGTGCAGGAGGGTGAAATAATTCTCTCTTCAGTTTTACTTTGTGCATTTGGTAGCGCTAAGACCAAAATTTTCAACCCTAAATTTTTCCTTAAGTTAGGGTCCCAAAGCCATGTTTAGGCATCTGAAAAACGTAGCTTGATTCCCCTTCACCCAAAGTATGCTGAGCCACATAACTCAATGGAAACTGTTGGTGTTCAGCACCTCTGAAACTCAAGTCACTTATTTTTCTGCCTAAATACATATTTGAGAGCCTAACGTTAGTTACCCAGATTTGAAAATTTTGGCTGAGGAATGCCTTCCATTGGTGGCTGGTTTTACCTCTTGTGACACAGATCTTATCACTGTGATTCATGCTTTTGATGTCTCCAGGGTAGACTACTGCAGTTTGCTCTACCTGAGGCTGAGGATGACAAAAGCAGTAACTTGTACAATATACTAAACCCTGCTGCTCTTAAAAAACAAATGCCTGTGTGCTCCTCACTGGGTCCCTGTTTTTTTCAGATAAAATCCTCATCCTAATCTACAAATGCTCAATGTGTTTCCGACTTGGTAATCTCAACCAGTTATCCATCCACAACCCATCAAGAGAGCTGTGCTCCAGAGAGAATGCAGTTGGGGAAGCCCAGCAGCATTTGCAGCTGTGATGGGAGTGGTGCATTATGGGCAGCTATCCCACAGAGCACTTCATCCCATTTTGGCGCCGTGGGTTGTGGTAAGGGGGCGGAGGATGCGGGTCATTCTGCTTCCTGTCTCAATGCCCCATGATGCATCGCTTCACGTCCCAGCAATCCCTGTTTTTCCATCCATGTTTGGCGCCATCTTGACTCTCTCAACAGTTTCTGTGCTGCACAATTTCTGTGGGAAATGGAGCCTGAACTGCTGAGGAGTATGCTGACGAGTCTCGCCAGCACATCAAGTTTGGCAGTTGAGCTATTCCTTAAGATCCAAAGTGATGAGGAGTCCGACAATGATAGCGAGTCGCCTGATGCGTATGTCTGTGGTGTTCCACCGCTGTCTGAGGGCCCCCCATTTCCATGAATGCCAGACGCATTTTAGTGTG
>NC_133769.1:157232562-157234560 GCF_003597395.2 Chelonoidis abingdonii | reverse complement strand
TTCAGTGGGGGTTTGGCATGGCAGGGAGCAGGCTGGCCGAGTGTCTCTGTGGGTGTCTGCTGGCCACACATAGGCATGGTCCTGCCCTCCTCTTGCCCTGCCCTTGGTTCCTCTGTGGCTTTTAAGCCTTCCCTTGGAGCTGTCAGCACCAGCCGCCTCTGCTCTAGGTGCCCAGAGGAGGAGAGGGTTAGGGTTAGGGTTAGGAGCCTCATCTCCTGGAACTCGGCCAGTTGTCGCTTGATCCGGTCGTACAGTCACATGCTGACTGGCTCCCCAGCCTGGATGATCTTGTGGAAATCCCAAAGATGACACTGCAGGACTTGGCACCACTGGTTTCTTTAATGTTGTGGTGTTTCCCTGGCTGCTGGAACAAAGCCACCAACTCCTCCCTCATTGACTCCCATCAATCCCCTGGTTGCCATAGGACCCTCTGATGCTTTTCGTTCTGCCAACACTGCCAGGCCACGCCACCCTGCTCCTTTATCTTGCAAGCTCTGGATGTTCAGCTTCCAATATCCTCTGCCCTGGGTCAGGGAATTGCCCATATTGAGCATACAGTGAGAGCTGTGGGATCCGAACAGTCCATTGGCACCACCCTGCACTGGGCTGTCGACGTGCTCTCCTTCACGTAAATCCGGTCAATGCGACTCCTGGCCTGACCCCACAGAAAGGTGTACCCCTCTGCGGCTGGTGTGAGCTCAGGTCAAAGGAATAGGAGGTTACTGCCCACCCTCCACTGGTTCCATTGTGCAGAAACACGTTCTCTAAGCTGACCTCGCTACAGATCTGCACCAGGTAATGGTCATTGTAAAAATGTTTCCTCTGACGGTCGGGAAAACAGGACCAGCAGCCCTCAGGCTGGCTGACACCATTAAAATCCACCCCCTCAACACCAAACACCGTGCAGCCCAGAGGAAGGGAGCCAGTTCCTACTATAGATCTTTCCTTTCACACCTTAACTGGGAACCATCAACACTAATATAGCGGTAACCAGTGCCGTGGAGCACAAAGTCCAACAGTAATTAGCTCCCTGGTTAGAGCTCCACCACCTTCTGTACTTGCACCGCGAATGTGAAGAACAAGACTCCAACCCCATCGTTCTTCCCTGGCCCAGAGTACCAGAAAGACAGGCCCTGCCCATCGAGCTACCCTAAAGTCATTTATGTGCATTTCCTGAACGCCTACCATCTCCAAGTCCAGCTGCTCCAAGGCACTGAACATCAAACACCTCCTCCTGGCCCCTGAATCCCTGCAACATTCCATGTGGCCACTTGAACAGATGCCCCTTCCCCAGTACTGCCCTTCCTCTGCTTTGCAGAGGAGCTTTTCCTCCCCAGTCCCTGTCCCGTCTGGCATCATTTCCGAGGACCGCCCTGTCTCACTCTCTTCCCACCATATCGACCAATAACTCGTGTAGAAGAGACAGCTCCTGTCCCTCATTGTTAAAGGTCAAGTGGGCCAACCAGGGGCAGAAGCCCACAGTATCTTTTCCTACTGCAGAGCCCAAGACCTGGGATTTGCCTTGGGTGCAGGCACCACTGTGCTCCCACAAAACAAGCCACCCCTGGACAAAGATGAATGAAAAGGCCTTTTAGATCCTCAGTCCAACGCTCTCCCAACTGAGTTACTTTGGCAGCTGCATAGCACCTCTTTGGCCTGCTGCTTCTCTGTCCAGGATGTTTTTGCAGCAGTTGCACACAAAAAGGATGTCACTGTGAGCAGCCCATGAAGACGAGACTTGCTTTTGCCTGCCTTGCTCAGCTTGACTTGCTGCCTCACCCCATTCCTGTCTAAGTTCCCGGGTTGACCTGGTGGTGGAAGGGGTCTGGGGACCAGTGGTGCAGGGAGGAAGTTGAGTTGGACCATGAGCTAGACTAGAACCTGGCAGTGAGAGTCTGGCCACCACTTGCCACCCCACCCTGTTGTCCTGGCTTCCCTCACTGGATGTCATTTTGGGAGGGAAGTGGGACTTCTGCATCCCCTCCCCGATTTTCACAC
>NC_133769.1:157029227-157232462 GCF_003597395.2 Chelonoidis abingdonii | reverse complement strand
CTCCCTTTCTCTGGAGGTGATAGATTGAATCGCCTTCCTAACAGCTCCAGATTGCCTTATTTCAATATGACTAAAGAGGGCCTCAGACTGTCACAGTGAGAGAAGGCCCTTACACAGATGGACAATGATTTTGATTCTCTTTTATACCTCTATAACTAGCTGAGTGATAAGAATACACCTAAATTCTTAAAATATAGGCCAAACAGGCTTGAATATCTATATCCTAACAAGCATCTTCAGTGAAATGCTACGGCGGTGCAACCACAACGCTAGGGCTGTACAAGAAGACAAGCCCTTAGTGTGGACAGTTCAGTGCATCAGTCTGTGTTTAGCTCCATTCTAACTTTTCATCTTTATAGGTAACCTTTTAACTGGAAGAGACAGATGTAAATCATATGCTTTGGAATTTTCTAGTATTAGAGCTCTCTAATGAAGTAGGTTTGGTTTAAGAAGGTTCAGTTATGTCTGGCTAACTTGAATCTTCTTTACTCAGCCCCTCTTTCTCAGGAGTAGAAGTGATTTGAGTTTATGACAAGCTCAGCCCATTTTGCTGCTGATTTTACTACAAATGTGAAGGAGTTAATGCTTATTTCTACTAGTCAGTTTTCACTTTAATTTTAACTGAAGACATTAGGTCACTTTTAAAATACACTATTAAGTAAAGTAAATAAAACCAAAATTGGCGCACACTTCTGTGTGCTTCTCAGGAGAATGGAAGGAAGTTTACTGGCCTCCTGGGACTTGTTTAATTTTGCTTGCTCTGAAAGAAGCATTTATGGTACCAAACTTTAGTGACTATTGCGGGAAGAGGGAGATATACAGAAGGCACATAGTACTATGTAAAATTTCTCTTGTAAGCTCAGGAATTTGCCATTCTGCTTGTTTATAAATCGTCTGGTTTTTTTTCCTCATAGTGTTTTAAAAGAGGGTTGAGATTCTGCAAGCTTTTGAAGGTTTGTTTACACAGCAGCTGGGAAGGTGCTTCCCATATTGGGTAGACAGACGTGCACTAGCTTGGCTCTAGCTAGAATGCTAAACATGGCAGCACGGACAGCAGTTCAAGCTAGCCACCTGAGTACAAACCTGCCCCACGCCATGGGTGTGTACTCGGGTGGCTAGCCCTAGCCACTGCAGCCATACTATTTTTTGGTGCACTGGCTGTGCTTACGCTGTAGTGTGTCTGTCCACCTGTGCTGGGAAGCACCTCCCAGCTGCTGTTGAGAAACTTTGGAGTCTCAAGCTGGCCTCATCAGAAGAATTTTACTGACCTTTTATTTTTTATTTTTTAAGCTGCCCATTTGAAATAAATTTCTTTTCTATAACAAGAGTGTGCTAGTTATGTATGCTATTTGATAAGGCTTGGCGGAATTAATAATTTTTATTCTTTCTAATTTTGATGAATAATACCAATGTTTACTTTAAAGCATTTTTTCCTGATGTTTGTCAATTTAAATTTTCAGTTGCTCAAAATTATGGGTTTTAAGCATTTTTTTGATTTTTAGCCATTTAAATGTTCAGTTGCAGGAGATTATGGGGATCAGACCATAAGGAGGCTGAGACAATATTTATTTAGGGCATAGCTGCACTTGCAGATGTAGAGCGCTGTGAGTTAAACCAGCCCTCGGAGAGCGCAGTAGGGAAAGCACGGCCCTGTGTTCACACGGTCAGCTGCAAGCGCACTGGCGTGGCCACATTTGCAGCACTTGCGACATTGGGAGCGGTGCATTATGGGCAGCTATCCCACAGAGCACTTCTTCCCATTCTGATGCTGTGGCTTGTGGGAAGGGGCTGGGGGTGTGTCACGCGGCGATGCTCACCTCTGCGACGCCTCCTGCTGGCCGTCCTGGGAATTGGCTCACCAGCCCCCAGAGCTCCCTCTGCCAGCCAGTGTCTCATCTGTCGCTGGCCCCCGGGTCCCTCCCAGACCCCAGTGCCCCTTTCCCTTGGGGCTGCCCCCTGGCAATACCCCACCCACTATCCCCACCTCGCCTCACTATCAGGCTACTGCCAGTCACCATCTAGCCCCTGTTCACCGGGGCAGACTGCAGTATACAAGCCACTCATCACAGACAAGGGGAGTTTGGACCTGCTGCCTTGGCCTACCCCTGGCTGCCCTCAGTACCCTTCTGGGCCTTTAATTAGGCCTGCAGTCTGTGGGGTTTCCAGGCTGGAGCTCCCCAGCTCCTCTGGCCTTCTCCTGGCCCTGCCCCACTTCAGGTACCCTATGAGCTCCTAAGCAGCCAGGCCCTTCCCTCTCTACAGGCAAAGAGAGACTGACTCTTTGCTCCTGGCCCACTGCCCTCTTATAAGGGCCAGCTGAGCCCTGATTGGGGCGTGGCGACCGCTGAGCCTGCTTCCCCAATCAGCCTGGGAACTGCTTGCTCCCAGCCGCAGCCCTCTCCCGGGCTGTTTTAAGCCCTTTAAGGCTGGAGTGAGTGACCACCCCACTACAGGATGTGTGGGGCATTCTGGGTCCTGTCCAACACTCCGTGATGCATCACTTTGCATCCCAGCAATCCCTGTGCTTCCGTCCACATTTGGCACCATCTTTCCAAGTTTTTTTGTACTGCGTGCTCTGTCTTCCCTTTTGGTCTGCGGGAATGGAGCCTGAAGTGCTGAGGAATATGCCGATGTGTCTCGCTAGCAAATCACGTTTGGCAGTCAATCTACTCCTTAAGCTACAAACTGACAGTGGGGAGTCCGACGATGATGTCGACTCGCATAACGCATATGACACAAGATTGTTTGTGGCATTCACGGACATTCTCACCACCAAGGAACGCCGCTTTTGGGCTCGGGAAACAAGCACTGAGTGGTGGGATTACATTGTCATGAAAGTCTGGGATGATGAGCAGTGGCTGCAGAACTTTTGGATGAGAAAAGCTGCTTTCATGGGACTGTATGATGAGTTTGCCCCAGCCCTGTGTCACAAGGACATGAGATTGAGAGCTGCCCTGCCGGTGGAGAAGCAGGTGGCTATTGTAGTCTGGAAGCTGGCAACTCCAGACAGCTACCGATTGGTCGCTAACCAGTTTGGAGTGGGAAAGTCAACCGTTGAAATTATGTTGAAGCAAGTTTGCAGGGCCATTAATCACATCCTGCTCAGAAGAACTGTGACTCTGGGTAACGTGCATGACATTGTGGCTGGCTTTGCACAAATGGGTTTCCTTAAGTGCAGAGGGGTGCTGGACGGAATGCATATTCCAGTTCTGGCACCAGCCCATCTAGCCTCTGAGTATGTTAATTGGAAGGGGTATTTCCCTATGGATCACCATGGGCATTTCATTGACATTAACGCAGGCTGGCCTGGAAAGGTGCATGATGCACGCATCTTTCGGAACACTGGCCTGTTAAGGAAGCTGCAAGCCGGGACTTTGTTCCCAGACCAGAAGACCACAGTAGGGGAAGTCAAAATGCCCATTGTGATACTTGGAGGCTCCGCTTACCCTTTAATGCCATTGCTCATGGAAACCCTACACAGGGAGCCTTGACAGCAGCAAGGAGCAGTTCAACAACAGGCTGAGTCAGTGCAGAATGACTGTGAAGTATGCTTTTGGTGCTGTCTGTATAGGAAGCTAGACCTGGCCGATGACAACATCCCCATATCCATGTCCTGTACTCTCCATAACATTTGTGAAGGGAAGGGTGAAAGATTCACTCAGGTATGGAACTCGGAGGTTCAACACCTGGAGGCTGAATTTGAACAGCCAGAGAGCAGGGCTATTAGAGGGGCCCAGGGCAGGGCTGCAAGGATTAGAGATGCCTTGAGGGAGCAATTTGAGGCTGAAAGCCACCAGTAAAGTTTGGTGCCCTGCACAGGAGTGAGGAGCAGTGGTTCCAATGTAAGTAGGAATCTGTGTTTGCTATACTGACTTGCGGTGCCTGTTGCTTTCCTGGGCTAAGGTATCTTTTACTTAATGCAGTAATAAAGAATGTTTTCAAAGCCAAAAAATTCATTTATTGAAAAGAAACACAACTGCTTGGGAAACAGAAAAGGGCAAGGGGGTGGGGTGGGGAACGGTTCAGTCACAGATTTGCGTATGTCCTGTTATCATACTCGGCCTTCCTGTCTGGAGTGCTGTGCAATGAGTGCTGCACTTCAGGCTGACTAAAATGCATGGTGATGGGGGTTGAGTGCAGTGGATAACAGACGTAGTTTGCAGGGCAGGGTGGTAAAGCTGCGGGTGTTGGAGGCAGATGTGGCAATAAGAACCCAGACAAGGGGGGAAGTGGGTTGGCGGTGACATGGGGCCACAAGAGAGAGAGTTTTGGGACAAAGGCTGCATGGGGGGCCCTGCACGGTAGTGCTCTGCCTGCATTGCTACGAGTGCCTGTATCAAGGGCGCTCCAAAATGCTTAGCAGCTGCTCAGTTCTTTTGTGCCAGTGAGCCGCATTCTGCTGTCTGACCCTCCTTTCGCTCTCCTGCCACTCCTGCGCTTTTTGACTTTCATTAAGGGACTGCTGTATTACTTCATGCAGTATGTCCTCTTTGCTTCTACGTGGCCTCTTCCTAATTTTTTGGAGTCTTTTGGCTAGTGATAACAAGTATGGCTGAAATCTCAAGGTTGCATCTGTAAAAGCAAAATGCAACACTTAACAGAGACACCATTGTTTATACCAGACAGAGCA
The DNA here is from genome assembly GCF_003597395.2 of Chelonoidis abingdonii. NCBI lineage: Eukaryota > Metazoa > Chordata > Testudines > Testudinidae > Chelonoidis > Chelonoidis abingdonii. The sequence goes on along the minus strand of NC_133769.1, from coordinate 157,227,832 downwards.
ATGATTCCCCCATACTTAAAGACAAGCACAGCCTACACAATAGCAGAATTTGCCCATCCCAAAGTGAGCGCACATAACCCACAGGAGCCCCAAAATGGTGAGTAAACACGGGGGCAAGGGGGACTGATTGTTTCAGGGCTGTACTGTCCTCTGGGTTTCTGTTCCTTGGGGAGAGCTAACAGCTGAAGGGGACCCCTACACTGAACGCTGTCCCCACATTTTCCACAGGAGTTCATCCTGGAAGATATCTCACTGCTGAGTGTGACCTAGGAAGCAAGGGATGGTCTTCTATCACAATGTGGCTTCTGCCCTGGCCCATATCCAGCTTGCCTGTGTGCAGCAATGGTCGCCTCACCCCTCACGACACAGTGGCGCGGACATGTTAGCCTGACTGGACAAGGAGCACGGTAGCTCTCTCAAGGAATCTGCGCAAGCGAATTGCCCAGCTTCTGCATGAGACCTTTGAAAAGATCACTGAGGCCAATTACTGCAATGTGAGAGCACATCAACGCCCTATTCTGCATCTAGGCGTGCACGCAGCCCTAACCCTCCTCGCCCCAAGAGCCCGCACCAAACAACTTCCTTCTCAAAATAAAAGCTGCTTACCAGGCACCTCCTCTGGTGTTTGTCCTTCCCCAAGCAGTGGCTGCCACAACTGGCTACCTTCCTCCTGGCTTGAGAACAGCTCCTGGCTGCATGCATCTAGGGTTGCTGGGGTGTCTCCCTCGTCAGCACCCTCGCTCCTGCTTTCCTCCTCTTCCTCCTACCTTGTTGAACTTGGCTCAGAAGTGTCCATGGTGATCCTCGCAGCGGAGGTGGGGTCGCACCCAAGTATTGTGTCCAGTTCTTTGTAGAAATGGCCAGTCGTGGGGGCAGCACCAGAACGGCGGTTTGCCTCGTGGACTTTGTGGTAGGCATTCCGCATCTCCTTCACTTTAACCCTCCACTGTAGTGCGTCCCAGTCATGGCCCCTTTCCATCATGTCCCTTGATATGTGCCCAAAGGTATCATAATTCCTACGGCTGAAGCGTAGCTGGGAATGGACAGCTTCCTCCCCTCAAACACTGATGAGGTCCAGCACCTCGCCATTGCTTCATGCTGGGGATCGCCTGGCGCATGGAGGCATGGTCACCTGGAAAGATTCGCTGAGAGCACTCCACGCCTTGCTGAGCAAACAGGTAGGGGATTTTCAAAATTCACAGGGAATTTAAAGGGCAGATCTCAAGTGACCAACCGTCAGGGCAGGGCAGTAGAGTTCAAAGTGATGACCAGAATGGCTAGAACAGGCATTGTGGGACACTTCTGGAGGCCGATCAGAGCACATTAACAGACCAGGGCATCCACACTGGTGCCGCAGTGCTCCAGCTGAGGTGCAGCAAACGTACCGTTTCTCATTGAGGTGGATTACCAGAAGTGCTCCAGCTACGGAGTCCGGGTGCTCTATGTGTCTTGCCAGTGTGGATGCATTGTGAGTTAGGGTGCCCAGGGCTGCTTTAATGCACTCTAACTCGCAAGTGTAGCCATGCCCTTAGTGACACTAGATGTTGAGATTCAGAAAGCTAAAGCTTTATAACTGTTAAAACTATGGTTGACAAACAAATAAAAAAATGAATCGCTCGATTAATTGCACTGTTAAACAATAATAGAATTTATTTAAATATTGTTAGATGTTTTCTACATTTTCAAATATATTGATTTCAGTTACAACACAGAATACAAAGTATACAATGCTCACTTTATATTTATTGTTAATTACAAATATTTGCACGTAAAAAAACAAAAGAAATCGTATTTTTCAATTCACCTCCTACAAGAACTGTACTGCAATCTCTTTATCGTGACAGTGTAACTTACAAATGTAGAATTCTTTTGTTACATAACTGCCCTCAAAAACAAAGCAATGTAAAACTTTAGAGCCTACAAGTCCACTCAGTTCTACCTCTTGTTGATCCAATTGCTAAGACAAACAAGCTTGTTTAAAATTTACGGGTGATATTGCTGACTGCTTCTTATTTACAGTGTCACCTGAAAGTGAGAACAGGGGTTTGCATGCAAGGCTGCCGGAAGGGGGGGAGGGAGGGGCAAGTAGAGCAATTTGCCCCGGGCCCCGCAGAGGCCCCCACTAGAATATAGCAATACTATAGAATACAACTTTTTTTTTTATGGAAAGGGGCCCCCAAAATTGCTTTGCCCCAGGTCCCCGAATCCTCTGGGCGGCCCTGTTTGCGTGGCACTTTTGTAGCTGGTGTTGCAAGATATTTACCTACCAGATGCACTAAAGATTCATATGCCCCACCATTCCAGAAGACATGTGTCCATGGTGATGATGGGTTCTGCTTGATAATGATCCAAAGGAGAGCAGACCAACAGCTGTTCATTTTTATCATCTGAGTCAGATGCCACGAGCAGAAGGTTGATTTTCTTTTTTGGTTGTTCAGGTTTTGTAGTTTCCACACTGGAGTGTTGCTCTTTTAAGACTTCTGAAAGCATGCTCCACACCTTGTCCTTCTTCAGATTTTGGATGGCACTTCAGATTCTTAAACCTTGGGTCAAGTGCTATATCTATCCTTAGAAATCTCACATTGGTACCTTTTCTTTGCATTTTGTCAAATTTGCAGTGAAAGTGTTCTTAAAAAAACGTGTGCTGGCTCATCATCCGAGACTGCTCTAACATGAAATATATGGCAGAATGTGAGTAAAAGAGAAGAGGAAACATACAATTCTCCCTCAAGGAGTTCAGTCACAAATTTAATTAACACGTTATTTTTTTAATTAACATCATCCACATGGAAGCATGTTCTCTGGCATGGTGGCTGAAGCATGAAGAGGCATATGAACATTTAGCATATCTGGCACATAAATACCTTGCAATGCTGGCTACAAAAGTGCCATGCGAACACCTGTTCTCACTTTCAGGTGATGCTGCAAATAAGAAGCAGACAACAGAATCTCCCATAAATTTAAACAAACTTGTTTGTCTGAGCAATTGGCTGAACAAGAAGTAGGACTGAGTGGACTTGTAGGCACTAAAGTTTTACATTTTTGTTTTTGCGTGCAGTTATGTAACAAAAAAAATCTACATTTGTAAACTATACTTTCATAACAAAGAGATTGCAGTACAGTACTTGTATGAGGCGAACTGAAAAATACTATTTCTTTATCATTTTTACAGTGCCAATATTTGTATTAAAAACAATAATATAAAGTGAACAGTGTGCGCTTTGTAATCTGTGCTGTAATAGAAAGCAATATATTTGAAAATATAGAAAAACATCCAAAATATTTAATACATTTCTGTTTGGTATTCTATTGTTTAACAGTGCGATTAATCACAATTTTTTTTAATCACAGTTACTTTTTTTGAGTTAATCACGTGAGTCAACTGCAATTAATCGAAAGCCCTGGTTAAAACACACATTGTCAACATCTGATGTCAAAATATGCGCAGTAAATATCCTTAAATCAAATTCTAAGTTCTCAAGCAAAATTTTTTGTCTTTGCCTGTCTATTATTTTTGATTATTTTCAATGGAAATTTTTTTGTCAGTTTGTATATGTACAGTGAAATCCACGTTTACTGATAAAATCCTAATCCTTCCAAGCCCTAGACATTTTTACATAAGAATGGCCCTACTGGGTCAGACCAAAGGTCCATCTAGTCCAGTATCCTGTCTTCAGACAGTGGCCAGTGCCAGTTGCCCCAGAGAGAATGAACATGACAGGTAATCATCAAGTGATCCATCCCCTGTCACTCATTCCCAGCTTCTGATTTTTCAAGATCATAATGTTGATTCCTCAGTTTGTGCTTGATTCTTCATTTAAAAATTGCTATCAGGCTATTGGTCATGTGGTTTTAGGTAAAATCCTGCATTTTTTGTACTTTCCCTATTCAAATGGATAACAATTATAGCTATGATTTTGTACATTCTATTCACTGTCTTCATCTTAACCAGATCTTAACCTGTTGCAGAAAATTTCACTAAGATTATGTGAATGTTGCAATTAAAAACCCATGGCTGGTCCATGCCAGCTGACTTGGGTTCGCAGGCTCAGGCCGATGGGCTGTTTAATTGTGCTGTAGATGTTCTGGCTAGGACTGGAGCCTGGGCTCTAGGACCTGTGAGGTAGGAGGGTCCCAGAGCTCAGGTTGCAAGCCTGAATGTCTGCCCCACAGTTAAACAGCCCCTTTGCCTGAGTCCGCGAGCCCAGGTCAGCTGGCATGGGCCAGCACGGGTGTCTAATTGCAGCGTAGACATACCATAAGGGTTCAGTGTCTAAGAACAGATGCAGTCACTGATTTAATCTCTCTAGGGACTTGTGTGACCCTTATTATTGAAGTACTGGAGGTATGGTACTCTGCTTCCAAACCTCTTTCCCTATACCGGCAATTTCCAAATTCCTTACTTGCCCTCTCTTCCCCCTAAACCATTGTTGTTTTCTTCCATGTGTGAGTTGAGCAACAAAGTGAAGCTGATATGTGTAAAAAGTGCCTACATCTCATTTGCAGGTGATTTAGGCACTTAGATGCTTTTGAAAATTGTACCCATGGCCTTAGAAAACCAGTAATGTCATCTTTTTATGAGTGTGTTACTCATAGCTGACTTATGAAGTAACTGCTTTAGCCAGAGGACAGATAAAATAGTGTTAATTTATACTATGGGAGTACCATGAGCAGTGAACTTGCTTCTAACTGCTTCTCTTGGAACTTCACAGTAATTGGTTTCCATGGGGAATACAAACAGTTATTTCAAGGCTGAATTAGATTCTGGATTTGTTTGGGTTTATGACTTTGAAAGGTAATTATTAGTCTTGTATGGAAGATGTGTCAGCTTTAATATAGTAGCTTGAATCTTTGCTAAATTGCTTTATCAGAAATCTGTATATCTATCGCCTTTTGCTGGCACTTCAGTCTCATCTTGTTTTCCTTGACCCTGAAATGCAACCTTTCTAGGCACTGAACACTTTCTCACACAAAGCAAGGACACTTGTATTCTTCTTGTGATTAGTGTTACCATCTTTTGATTTATTTTTCTGGATGTGTGTCGTGCCGATAAAATTAGGATAAATAAAGTACTGTTTAAATGATGGCCTCTGTATTTGAAACCAGTTGAAAGTAAGTCCTTGGACAACACAAAAGATACCATTTAACTTAAGAGCTCTCCTCCTTCCTATAGCTAGGGTGACCAGACAGCAAGTGTGAAAAATGGGGACAGGGTGGGGGGTAATAGGAGCCTATATAAGAAAAAGCCCCAAATATCAGGACTGTCCCTATAAAATCAGGACATCTGGTCACTCTGCTTATAGCCAAGGAGAATCTCATGAGATTTCTGGTTTGGGATTGTACTGATAAGGGGCTGACTTCTTGCAGGTTTCATGTTCAGAGCTCTTGTTTATTGTCTTGCAGTAAGTGTTTGGTGTGGGGTACTGGTGGAGGTTTTTTGCTAGCTCCCATTAAGTGTGGATCTAAGTAACAATATGTTCCAGATCATTTAATTTCAGAGTGAATTGCTTCATCCCCCCTGACTGTCCAGTTCACAGTGAGATTAGTGTGATGGGATCCCCAGGGTGTGGCCTGGGACTGCTGTGCCCCCTGAACTCTCTCCAGCCTGGGCTGTCTCTCACAATGCATTGCTAGTGACCAGCAGCAAACCTCTCCAGGTGCTGTGATCACTCAGCACAACAGCATGTGGATTCCCACACCCAGCTAGATTGCATGAATACTCCCAGAGCCACTCATGAATGGCACAGAGAAAGGCACCAGCCCAATCCCTCCCCAGCTCCCAGCACTGTACCCCAGGAATACAGTGCTGTCTACTCTGCTCAAGAGGAGCAGTGCAAATTTATCAGTTGGTTCACCACTTCAACAATGGAAAGTGGACATAGACCAGCCTTCACAAAACCTGAGCAGATTTGCCCCACACTTCATACAAACTCACTGGTAAAGATAAACAATTAAACAAATGTATTGCCTATAAAATGTAGATTTTAAGTGATATTAAGCAGGGTGGATTTGATTTAAATGATTAAGTGATTTAAATCGCTAGTCAGGAAGACTGGATTTAATCATGGATTTCTACATAAAAGTGAATTCTTGTTGGTTGTAATAACCATAATATATATATTCTTCACAACTCTCTGAGATAGATGTAGGTTTCATTTGTAGAAGGTACACATTATACATTTTTAAAGTGATTTATTTTGAAAACTTTTCAGATTAGTTTTACAGCTATATCAGAAAATGAATGATTGTTTGGTTATTTCATTTACCAAAGGTAATTGAAGAAGATATTTATGAAGCCATTGGGAGGTGAACTATCTCCAATTCAACAAGTTAATCATTAATATTTGGAGGATTTTCTTGCCTGTTGTATTAGGAGGAGAACATCACCAGACAGACATTTAAATTGTTTTATTTCACAAAAACAACATCATTATGTATTCTGGACTTTTTTTCCACAGCAAAACATATACTATTTTAACAAAACAAGCATATGAATTTTTGAATTTAGTTAAACATTCAAGGTTTTTAAAAACAAACCTGATTGTAGTTAAAATTGTTTATAACTAAAATAGTTAAATGAAATTGGAAAAAAAAAATTAAATCAAGTATGTCAGCCAGGTCAATATGAGAAACTTAAAATATTGGCTTCTGCAGCTAACTCAGTCATCTTCACCTTCATTTTCCTGTTTGTTCATAATCTGGAAAAGAAAAACTAGCTTTCCTGATTTTTTAGGTCCCAAACGATTTCTAAATTTGGAATGAATTAGTCCAAAGGACGAACATATTCTTTCTACATCAGCAGAAGAAGCTAGTGCTGTTAAAAATGAGATTATCACTTCAACAGTCTCTGAATCCAAGTGCTTAAGTGATTTCCACCAGTTTACTGGTGTGACTTTCTTTAAAACATCATCAGCAAACATATATTTCTTGAGTGGATCACCCTTAGCTCTGAAGTTTATTATAGTTGGCATTATGGAGGGATTATTGCTGGATGTCCATGTCATATCCAAGTCCTCTTCTTCAGCAGTTTAGATTTGACCCTGATACTAAGTACTGAGAATATTTGCAAGAAAATAAGCTGGAGATAGTGCTTGTCCCATTCGTTTTTTTAATGCGTGTAATTTAACTCTGTCATTGCGTATTTCTCTTTTTAAGATCTCACTCAATTTCTGCCAAAGTGGTTGTTAGGGAAGTATTTTGCAATTTCAACCACATTAGTCTTTATTTCTGGAACACTGAAGTCTTTGGCTAGGAGGTACATCAAACGAGCACTGGAACTGTACGTTGTTAGCTTGGGACTCTCTTCACATCTAAATAATTTCTTCTCATCTTGGATACATTTGCGGCATTGTCTGTGACCAAGTTGCATACTAGACATTTGAATTTTTTTCTCACTTTGTTATAGCTTTTACTGTTACTTCTTGTAAATATTCTATGGCTTGTGCATTTCCTACTGTATCAATTGTTGCCACAAAAGCACATACAACAGGATCATTGTGGACATTGCTCCACCCATCCAGACTCAGGTTAACAATTTTACTCTCTAGACCTTTTGCACACTGCTCAGTTTCTCTTTCATACACTTTATCCAGCAATTTGCCTGTGACATCTCTTCTGTTGAGAGGACTGTATCCTGGTCTTAATGACTGAACCATGTTAATGAAGTGTGGGCTCTCAGTCATACAGAAAGGAGAGTTTGTTGCATAAACCAGTGGGGCAATTTTTTCATCAGTTACCTCTATTTGTAATCTGCTGGTTCTTATCACAAGCTTACCTTTGGTTGTTTCTGGATGATGGACATTTTTTTTCTTTTTGCTACAGGTGATATACTGTAGCTATGTGACATACATTATGTGACTGAAACACTATCATTGGCAGATAACTCTGAAACTATAGAAAATGATTGTGATCTTGAAGGTGAATAGTCTTCAGAATCCTGTATGTTGAGGATGGATTCTCCTAAACAAAATAAAACAATGCAGTTATTTAATTATTATTCCCATAGTGCTCATTTAGTAATATTCATTGCATTCACTAACACTCAGTACTACTTTAAAGGTGAAATTATAAAAGGAAGATCTGCCGATTTCAGCTATTTATTGTTATCACAACTCCATCTAAAATGATAGTAAGATAGAGTAACAGCTATATTTTTTGCTCAAACATGGGAATTCAAGAATAGTCCAGAAGGAAGGCAGCCAGTCCTTAAGAAAGAAATATGAAATAAAGAAGTTTACGAGCCTGAAGATCCTGCATGTTCAGACATGTTCCTTTCATCATCTTCAATGCAGCTTCCTCCTGAGAAGAACACTTCTCATGATGTTGTTTCATTCCGGTAACCAGGCCTTGCATTTCTTTGTTGCACTTTTTGCATTTTGCATGCATGTCTGTGTTACCCACAGGTAGAGGAACTTCATTAAAATATACCCAAACTAGGTCTCTTTTATGGCCTGCTGCCATTATAGGTTTTCCCTTCTAGTGAGAGAATGTCATGGTAGATCTCAAATCAATGAAGGCTACACTCAGAAAGACCTCAATACTTCTGGAGTATGCTGCTCAAACAGTTTCACTTTTGTTTCTATTCTCGCCCATCTCACATTTGTCTGCAGACTTCTCCTTGTCCAGATCTATTCCACCCCCAACTATCTTCTGTTCGTTGAACTTTTGGAAACTTTGCACGTTTAGAGAGGGGTAAGGGATTGACTCTGTGTACACAAATTTGCAGAGGGACAATAGGGTTGAGATCTGTTATTTCTCACCTTTATATATTATATATTTATTTTAAAATATTTTTGCTGTTAACAAGCATGTTATCTCTGGAGACACAAATCCACAGTTGGAGAACTGCAAAACTAAGCATCTCTGTTGGCATCTTCTAGACTGAGCACTGAGTCCCATTGGGTAGATAGAAAGATTAACCTAAATAATCTGTATAGAAGCCCTTGGAATCTACCCCATAAGATTGAGTCCCTGATCCAAGAACTATTGGAACTCATTTACAAAACTTTTCTTAAACATTACATGAATATATTGTCTCATACTATAGAATTAGAATTTATAATCCCTATTCCATGATGAGATATCTTTGAGCTATAATGTATCTTAATTAAAACTAACTTTTTGAGGGAAAAAATTTATCTAAAGAATTTTATCAAAAAAATCCGATTTAAATAAATCCAATTTTTAAATTTTTTTTAAATTGATCTTTATCCACCCTCCTGGAAAAAGTGTATCTTACACTTTTAGCTTTATCTTTGGCCACTCTCTTGTAGGAATCTAGGGTGACCAGATGTCCCAATTTTATAGGCTCCTATTGTCCCAATTTTACAGGCTCCTATTACCCCCTACCCCTGTCCAGATTTTTCACACGTGCGGTCTGGTCACCCTATAGGGATCTCTCCTTTAACCCCTCTTCTCTTTCCCTCCCCTCCTTTCCCTCTTCTCCCCACAAAACAAATGCTTATGTGGTTAAGAACCCTTCACTGTGGTATCCATCTACTGATACTGTGGTATCCATCTACGGAGCCATGTTTATGGTGATTGTAGCACTAAAGTATTGTTGAGAGATAATTTAGGTTGACATTTCAACTTTATTGGCTTGTCAAAAGGATTCCTTCAGTTTCACTTGAATTGCCCCAGTAAATATTTTCATAGAAATGTAGGGTTGGAAGGGACCTCAAGAAGTCACTTCCTCTGCAGCGAGACAGGCCAAGTATATCTAGAATCTGATCATGCAGGTGTTAGTTTAACCTGTTCTTAAAAACCTCCAGTGACAGGGATTCCACAACTCCCTTGGTAACCTGTTCCTGTGCTTAACTACCCTCATAGTTAGAAAGGTTTTCCTAATATCTAACCTAAATTTCCCTGGGCTGCAGATTACTTCTTGTCCTACCTTCAGTGCACATGCAGAACAATTGAACACCATCTTCTTTATAACAGCCCTTAACATATTTGAACCCTGTTATCAGATCACCCCTTAGTCATCTTTACTGAAGACTTAAACATGTCCAGTTTTCTTAATCTTTCCTCAGAGTCATGTCTTCTAAACTTTTTTATCATTTTTTTCCTGTCCTCTGGTCTCTCTCCAGTTTGTCCACACCTTTCCTCAAGTGCAGCACCCAAAAATGGGCGCACTACTCCAGCTGAGACCTCACCATCATCGAGCAGGATAATTACTTCTTGCATCTTGTATGCAGCACTCCTTTTAATACACCCCAGAATATTAGCCTTTTTTGCAACATATATCACATTGTTGGCTCATATACCACTTGTGATCCCCCATAACCTCCAGATCCTTTTCTGCAGTACTATTCCCTAACCAGTTTTATTTCTGCATTTTATATTTCTGTATTTGATTTTTTTTCCTTTCTAAGTGTAGTACTTGCCACGTGTCTTTATTGCATATCATCTTGTTGATTTCAGATCAATTCTCCTATTTGTCAGGGTTATTCTGAATTCTAATCCTGTCCTCCCAATGCTTGCAACCCTTCCTAGCTTAGTGTCATTCACAGATTTTATAAGAATACTTTCCACTCCATTATCAAACTCCAGACCCAGGACAGACCCCTACAGGACCTCACTGGATAAGTCCTCCCGTTTGGACAGTGAACCATTGATAACTGCTTGTTGAATACAGTCTTTCAACCGGTTGTGAACCCACCTTGTAGTAATTTCATCTACCCCACATTTCCCTAGTTTATATAGGAGTATGTCATTAGGGACTGCGTCAGAAGTATCAATAAAATCAAGATATATCACATCTGCTGCTTCTTCCCTGTCCTCTAGGCCAGTATAGTCCCCAACCTTTTTGTGACCAGTAGCACGTTCATGTTTTCAGAAGTGTGTGGCAGGCGCCAACAGTTTTTCAAGGCTTATTTTGTATTTGTACATTAAATAATACCAAAAAATATATTTAATATGAATCCAGAGAGAAGCCAGAGAGAAGCTGCGAGGACAGAGAACACCAGTGTCCGCAGCCCCAGAGTACTTTGTTCCCAGCAGGCACGGGGGCCCGGATTCTCTCCTCTGCTGGCCACTAGGCGGGTCCTGCGCCTGCCAGGGACCGAGAACACCAGCGCCCGCAGCCTGCAGCCCTGGAGCTCTCTGTCCCTGGCAGACATGGGGCCCCAGTTTCTCTCCCCAGAGGGACATTAGGCAGGTCCACACCTGCCAGGAACAGAGAACACCGCACCCGCAGCCTGAGTTCTCTATCCCTGGCAGGTGCAGGGCCATGGCTTCTCTCCCCTGCTGGGCACTGCATGGGCACACATAAATGCCCAGGCGGGCGCCATGGTGCCCGTAGGCACCACATTGGGGACCACTGCTCTAGGCCATACTGTGTGACAAATTGCCGGCACTACTATGATGAGTCTCACACTTTCTCTTCTTGGAGGATGGGAGTTCGGGGCACCGTTTCTTGCCCCTGAACTGGGATATTAACTGCCCCACTAGTGTCCTAGAGGAGGGGAGTGGAGAGGGAGGGACCCAGGCCCGCCCTCTACTCCAGGTCCCAGCCCAGGGGCCCTAGGGATAGCAGTAAACCACTTGAACTAGAGGTTCCTTCCCCTGGGCTACTTCCCTCTCCTGTCCTTCAGCTTGTGGGGGCTTCCTGCCCTCCCTCTGCACAAGCCAAGTGTCCCTTTACCTAGGGTCTTGGTCGTCTTAGCTCACCACAGCACTTCTCCAAACTTTCCTCTGCTTCCCTCCAAACTTCTCTCGCTCCAACACCAATCCAACTCTGCTTCAACTCCTCTCCCTTGGCTTCAAGTGCTTTATTTAATCTATAACAAACTGTCTTCCCTCTACATGGAACAAGGCTCCCTTCTAACTCTCTCCTGCGGCTCTTTGGCCATGTTGTATCACAACTTTCAAAGAAGGAAATAGGGTGGTTTAACAGATCGTTGGTGGCTGTTACATATAACCCTATTATTCTCTGAGACATACTTACAAATTGATTGTTTATTCATTTGTTTCAGTGTCCTTCCAGAAATTGAAGTTAGGCTGACTGGTCTATAATTCACTGGGTCCTCTTTGTTTCCCTTTTTAAAGATAGGTACTATGTTTGCTCTTTTCCAATCATCTGGGACTTCACCTGTCCTCCATGAGTTCTCAAATATAATAGTGTGACAGACCCAGACCTGGTAGAGGGCAAATATACTGGTCACTGGATGAGTAGTTTTCTGTTCCCTGAGTGACCAGAGCAGGGGCTGCACTAGGGTAATCAGGAACCTGCTAGAACCAGTTAAGGCAGACAGGCTGATTAGAACACCTGCATCCAATCAAGGCAGGCTAATCAGGGCACCTGGGTTTAAAAAGGTTTAAAAAGGAGCAGACTCCAGTCAGGCAGGGGGAGCCAGAGGAGAGGAAGTGTGGTATGAGGAAGCTGGAGCAAGAGAGGCACAAGGAGCTGAGAGTGAGAGGGTGTCTGATGGAGGATACTCAGGCGTAGACAAGCGTGATCAGATGCAGGAGGAGTTTGACCGCAGAGTGTGGGGAAGATCCACTGAGCGTGAGCAAATCTGCCAATACGCTCAGACCCACTAGATAGAGGAGAGACTATATCGCAACTGGGTGGTGAAAGGTGGGATTTTGGTGGCACAGCGCGCCAGACAACAGGAGAGTGGATTTTAAAAAAAAAAACAAAAAGTAGAGGTACCCTGTGCCCCCTCCCCACAATAGATAACTATAAGTATCGGCATTGATACAACGCTATGGTTGCCCCAGCAGGAGCTAACCGTGTCCAGGCAGCTGCCCAACAGGAGGCAGTGCAGCTGCAGCGAGAGACAAATCGCACTGCTGATAGACCAAGGCTTCTTCAATACCGAGCTATGATGCGGAAAACTGGTAAACCGAGTAAGACCCTTAACAGCGCTGAACCGTGGCCCATCAATGGGCAACGCCAGACCATATGGGTCCAGCCATTGCTGCAGAAAATGATGCAGGAGGAGGATTGTAGAGGCATGACCTTCGGCCTAATATAAGAGGAGAGCCCTACGGGAGGCCGGGCCTCAAGATCAGTGGTCTGGCATCCTTGCCCATTCCTCTGGGGAGGCCTCAAGAAGGCTTTATATGAATCTGCCTGAAGAGGCTGCAGCAGACTACCCCCCAGCTGAAAGCATAGAGATCTGGACAGATCTGGTAAATGCACTGACAGTGCTGGGCGGCCCAGCGGTATCACGAGTAGAGGTACCAGGAAAACAAAACCCCGCGGTCCCAATTGTATGACCTCATCCATCTCGCACGAAAGTGATTGCGAACAGAGTCCCAGAGTCCGGAAGAGATACTAGAGGTTCTGGTCATTGACTGATACATGAGGGGACTACCGCCAGACCTTCGTGCCTGGGTAAGCCAGAACGAACCCTCCACCTATGATGAGGTTGTTACACTGGTAGAGAGGCAAAAGATGGCGAGGGAGCTGACCCGACCAGTTAAGGAAGAGGCACCCCGGATTAAACCAGCAGCACCAAGCCCTAGAGCTCGGTGACTGGGCCACCAGGAGGGCCCAGGTGGAAAAAGAAAGGGGCTGAAGGCTCACCAGAAGCCACAAAGAGTCGGAGCACTGAGGGAGAAGAGGATCATGATGTTAGATTGTCCAAACCAAGAGACCGGGGAATGCCTAGGGCTCCATACAGATGTTATGCTTGCAGGGAGTGGGGACATATTGCAGCACAGTGTTCCAATGCTGAGGAGTCAATGCAGTGTAACCTGTGGAACTGGGCAGACCCATGCTCCCTAATCCACCTTGTGGGGGTCTCACTAACCCCACATATGTACACTGGACCAGTAAAGCTAAATGAGGTAGAGATCACAGCACTGGTTGATTCAGGGAGTGCTATCACACTTGTCTCGGGGAAGCTCGTGAAGTGTAGTCAGCTGCTGCGGGCTAAGCGTACGGGGATAACATGCGTCCATGGGACAGTTGGTTATTACCTCACCATCCTAGTAAAACTCGAGATTCCGGGGAACACTGCTGAGGTAGCAGCAGGCGTAGTCCCTAAACTCCCATACCTGGTGCTCAAAGGGAGGGACTTCCCAGGGTTTGGAAACTTACTCCTAGTAGGAGGATTGGAGGAAAAGGGGAATCCTGAAGTTAGTGAGGCCTCCACAGTAGACTGTCAACCCCCAGTCTTCTCTGAAATATCCCCAGATTTATTTTCCATTCCCAGACAGAGTAGAAAGTCGAAAAGGGAAAGGAAGGCAGCTAAAGCCTTGGGAACCCGAATACTAGCTCAAAGCCAGAGGGTCGCTCTCGTAGGCAGGCGGACCCGAGCAGCTGAAAAGGAGGCCACCCAGGAGGGAGAAGCACCCGAGTCTGTCTCCCACTATAACGCTGCTGAACCAGTAGAGGCAACAGAGACTGGTCCCATAGATCTTGGGCAGATTAGCCCCGGGAGAGGAAATTTTGGACGGGACCAGGCCGAAGACCCAAGGTACGACAATATTAGGAAGGAGGTGACTGAAATAGTTGGGGTCCCCGTGGAAGGGAAAACCCAGGGACCAGGACCCTACTTCATAATGAAGAAGAATCTCTTATACCGGGTTGCACCAGTACAGGGGCAGAAGGTACAGGAGATCCTAGTACCTCAAAAACACCAGAATGCTGTATTAAGTCTCGCTTATAGTCATCTTTTTGGGGGACTTTTTGAGGTAGAGAAGACCCTGGCATGACTCCTACGACGGTTCTTCTGTCCCGGAGTACATGAAGAAGTGCGGAGATACTGTGCATCCTGCCCGGAGTGTCAGCTGCACAGTTCCTGTCCCCACCTGAGAGCACCTTTAGTACCCTTTCCCATCATAGAGGTCCCCTTTCAGCGAATAGCCATGGACCTAGTGGGACCCCTGGAGAAGACGGCTCGGGGCCACCAATATATACTTGTTGTTTTGGACTATGCTACTCGTTACCCAGACGCTGTCCCCCTGCAGAACACAGCCTCTAAAACGATAGCCAAAGAACTGATGGGGATCTTTGCCCGAGTGGGGCTACCAAAGGAGATATTAACAGACCAAGGAACCCCATTTATGTCAAAACTAATGAAGGACCTCTGTACGCTGCTCCATATACATACCCTGAGAACTTCAGTCTACCATCCGCAGACTGATGGATTGGTAGAAAGGTTTAACCGAACCCTCAAGGCTATGATAAGGAAGGTGGTAAGTTGGGACTGGAAGGATTGGGATTCCCTACTTCCTTACCTTATGTTCGCTATCCTGGAGGTACCTCATGCCTCAACTGGGTTTTCCGCCTTTGAGTTATTATACGGGAATCACCCCCGTGGCATACTAGATATCGCCAAAGAGATCTGGGAAGAGGAACCCAATGAGGGGAGAAATATAATAGAACATGTAATACAGAAGCAAGACCGGATAGCCCGGGTCACCCCTATTGTACGGGAACATTTGGAAAAGGCACAGGAGGCCCAGAGAACCCATTACAGTCGCCAGGCAAAAGTCTGACAGTTCCAACCAGGGGATCGGGTGACGGTGTTGGTACCCACGTCAGAAAGCAAGCTTCTGGCCCAATGGCAGGGACCCTATGAGGTGGTTGAACATGTGGGGGAAGTAACCTACAAGGTGCGGCAGGCCGGACGCCGAAAACAAGAACAGATTTATCACATCAACCTTCTGAAACCTTGGCATGCACAAGAGGCATGCATAACTGTCCAAAAAGACCTAACCCAGGAAAACAAGTCTTCCAAACAGGTGAGAGTGTCTTCCGATTTAACACCAGACCAGAAGAATGAGGTGTCTGAGATGTTCTTCCAGAACCAAGATGTGTTCTCGACAAAACTGGGTCGAACAACCGAGACATATCACCACATCGTCACAAACCCTGGGCCAGAATAACAATGAGGCCCTACCGGGTGCCAGCAGCCAAAAGGGAGGAGATAAAAGCAGAAGTAAAAAAAATGCTGGAGTTGGGGATCATCAAAGAATCTCACAGTCAGTGGTCCAGCCCAATTGTGCTGGTGCCCAAACCTGATGCACCACAAGGTTTTGCAACGACTTCCAGTGACTAAACGAAGTATCCTAGTTCGACGCATACCCCATACCTCGCATAGATGAGCTAGTGGATCGTCTGGGTAATGTCTGATACTTGACTGCTCTAGACTTGACAAAGGGGTACTGGCAGATTCCCCTTGCGGAAGATGCAAAGGAAAAGACTGCATTCTCTACACCAGAGGGTCTTTTTCAATTTACTGTCCTCCCTTTTGGACTACATGGGGCCCCAGCTACTTTCCAATGCCTCATGGACAAGCTATTATGCCCGCATAACAATTATGCTGCTGCCTACTTGGACGATGTGGTCATTCATACCTCAGACTGGGAAACCCACCTAGAGAAGGTGGAAGCAGTCCTTGATACCTTCAGGCAAGCTGGCCTTACAGCAAACCCTGCCAAGTGCGCTGTAGGGTTTATGGAGGCCAAATATCTTGGCTACATTGTGGGAAAAGGTCTGGTAAAACCCCAAGTGAACAAGTTGGAGACCATCCAAAATTGGCCCCAACCACGTCGCAAGAAACAAGTCCAGGCATTCCTAGGTGTAGTGGGATATTACCAACGATTTATCCCCTATTTTGCCACAAGGGCAAGTCCCCTGACAGACCTAGTGAAAGCCTGTGGACCTGATCTGGTGAGATGGTCTGACGCAGCAGAGGAAGCATTCACAGACCTACGGACTGCCCTCTGCAGCAACCCTGTACTGATAGCCCCTGATTTCACAAAAGAATTTATCCTGCAGACAGATGCATCGGAAGTAGGGTTGGGGGCCGTTCTGTCACAGATGATCGGGAAGGAGGAACACCCAATTCTCTACCTCAGTAGGAAACTCCTTCCAAGGAAACAAAAATATGCAGTGATGGGGAGAGAGTGCCTCGCCGTAAAATGGGCCATGGAAGCATTGCAGTATTACTTGCTCGGGCACAGATCTGTCCTCGTGACCGACCATGTCCCTCTTCAATGGATGCAGCGGAACAAGGAGAAGAACACAAGGGTAACCAGGTGGTTCTTATCCCTCCAACCTTTCCAGTTCCATGTGCAACACAGAGCAGGGAGCTGTCACGGCAATGCTGATGGCTTGTCCCGTGTGCACTGTCTGGCATCCCAAGCTGCCCAGCCCCTTGGTGTTGAGCAGGGGGGAGGAATATGTGATAGACCCAGACCAGTGGGGTACAGGAGTCTGGTAGAGGGCAAATATACTGGTCACTGGATGAGTAGTTTTCTGTTCCCTGAAAGACGAGAGCAGGGGCTGCTCTAGAGTAATCAGGAACCTGTTAGAACCAATTAAGGCAGACAGGCTGATTAGAACACCTGCAGCCAATCAAGGCAGGCTAATTAGGGCACCTGGGTTTAAAAAGGAGCTCTCTCCAGTCAGGCACGGGGGAGCCAGAGGAGAGGAAGTGTGTGTGAGGAGCTGGGAGCAAGAGGCGCAAGGAGCTGAGAGTGAGAGGGTGTGCTGCTGGAGGACTAAGGAGTACAAGTGTGATCAGACACAGGAGGAGTTGACCCAGAGTGTGGGGAAGATCACTGAGGTGAGCAAATCTGCCAATAAGCGCAGGACCCACCAGAGTAGAGGAGGAACTTTGTCACAATAGCTAATATTCCCAAGATTGCATCAGTTAGTTCCTTAATTACCCTAGGATGAATTTCATCAGACCCTGCCAACTTTAATACGTCTAACTTATCTAAATATTGTTTAACCTGTTTTTTTTCCCTATACAGTAACTCCTCATTTAACGTTGTCCCACTTAACATTGTTTCAGTGTTACGTCGCTGCTCAATTAGGGAACGTGCTCATTTAAAGTTGTGTAATGCTCCCTTATAACGTTGTTTGGCAGCCTGCTTGTAAGATTCTGTGGAAGAGTGGCGACTTTACAAGGGAGCGTTGCACAAGTTCTGCTTCTCCGTTGCCTCCTCCTCCCAGCCCTTCCCTCACCACCAAACAGCTGTTTAGCGGCGCTTAGGACTTTCTGGGAGGGAGGGGCAGGAGCGAGGAAGTGGAGAGGAGGTGGAGTGGAGGTGGGAAGAAGTAGGTCTGGAGTGGAGCGGCAACAGGAAGAGGCGGGCCTGGAGCATTCCCAGCAAAATCTGAGCCTGTTCTCCAGGGAAGTTGCCACTGCTGCTGCAAAGGTGCTGCCTAGCATCCTTGCCTATAGGAGGCTGTGCTTGTGTGCGGTAAGCCAGGGACACTTCCCAACCACAGTACAGTACAGTATAATGCCTTTTGTCTGCCCCACAAAAAATTTCCTTGGAACCTAACCCTCTGCATTTACATTAAATCTTATGGGACAATTGGATTCATTTAACATTGTTTCACTGAAAGTTGCATTTTTCAGGAACATAACTACAGCGTTAAGTGAGGAATTACTGTACTGGCTCGTGTTCCTTCCCCTTTGTTGTTAATATTTATTATGTTAAGTATCTGGTCACCATTAACCTTTTTAGTGAAGACTGAAGCCAAGTAGGCTTTTAAACACCTGAGCCTTCTTGGTGACATCTGTTGTTAGCTCTCTTTCCCTGTGAAACTGTAGGTCACTTCCTTTGTCTTTCTCCTGCTTGCAGTGTATTTATAGAAGCACTTCTTATTGCCTTTTGTGTCATTTGTGTTAGCCTTTCTGACTTTGTCCCTATGGGCGAGGTGGGGAGTGAAAAGAAGCCAAGAGCTCAGCTCAGAAACTGAGTCTTCTGGTCCAGTGACCATTGTGGCAAAGTACCTGCTTCTCCTCAGCTGGCTCAGTCCCTTTTTGCCTTGGAGACACAGGCTTGGGCAAAGCAAAGTCCTTCCCGGTCGTGCAGGGTCTGGCTGATCCTTTTCTCAGTCAGTCCCTTGCTCTGTTTTTCTCCCCTTCTGGGGAGAGTGCAGTTTTCCTTCCTGGAAGAGTTCAGAGTCTTGCTGCACCTACTCACTGGCAGCTTCTCTGCTTCTCTCACTCCCCCCTGCTTCCCTGCCAGGGAGGGTTTAAAAAGGTCTCCAGCAGTTGGGGCCAGCTGAACCTAATTAGTTCCCTGGTAACCCCTGTTCCAGCTGAACCTTATTTTCCATGGTTGTCTCTCCTCAATGGATAGGGAGAGGCCTTTTAACCCCTCTTGGACTAATTACTACCCCTCCCTTGGTAGCTGTTTGTCCTGGGTTTGCCACACCTTATATCCTTTAATTCTAAACCATGAAGTGAACAACAGGGATGGCTCTTGTATCCTGGTAAGTACAGTTTGTTCCAACTCAAGATGACTCCTCGGTCACTCTTCTCTAAAATGCCAAGAGATTTTGGAACAGAATGCATGAGCAAACTTTGCTATTGCTATTGATTTTATGTGGAAGGCACTCAGATACTACAGAAATGGGCAGCAGTATGAAATTCCAAAACAGATGTGCTTTTTAGGATTTGGTGAACTCACATAGCTGTTGAAAAATGAGCAGCTCTGTAAGGATATATGATCAATATGCAAATCATTCAGCCATCAACCAATTGTAAAGATGCATTTAAATACTCACAATTATTTTTTCTTTTGACATACTGCATGAACCTAGTGTTAAAGATGGCAGGGAAGGGGGCATGTATGTTCACATGTGCAGCAGCCTGATACCAGACTGATACCATGCAACTGCTGCCATCTTTTCCCTCTCCCACACCTTCTTACCCTCCTAAGGCATTAAACGTTTTCTGGAGAGTTGAAGGGCAATTGGGAATTTTTATATTTGTCGGAAGGAATTAATCAAAAGACTGCCCATATGGAGAAGAGGTAGTTTCTCTTTCTTCTGATCCTGCATTTATCTGTCTGTTTTCCCATCTTCTGTCATGTTCAGAGAACATGAGAATGGTTTCTCTGGCCTTAATCCCCCTGCAACCACCCAGCAGATGAATGGGTCCAAGGGGACGGTGCTGCTCCTGCTGTGCTCACTGGACTGGAGGGAGCAATGACTGGTTTAGAAATACATTTATCTGAGAGCAGATGGTGAGACAGATTATTGTACATCCCAGGGCCATGAGGATGATGGGCCAGCTAACTGCTGGTGTCTAGTAGAATTAATCAGGAAATGTTGTTACACATGATAGATAAGTGAAGCCATTGCTCCACCTGGGAAAAAGGAAGGAAGAGGAGGGAGGCAACCTTATGTGACAAATTTTCAGTGACGCATTTTGCTTTCCCAAGCATGAGAGCAGATGTCCTGTACAGAAAGGACAGTTTAAAAAAAACCCAAATTACTCCTCTTTTTTGCTCACTCCTTTCAGGCTCCCTCTCTTTGGGCAGCTGCCAGGTGTACCCAATTCCTCAATAGATGCTCAAAGGGTAGATCTATTCCTTTTCCTCTTGTTTTGTGGTTTGGCTACATTGCAGAGGCCATGAAGTGCTTAAAATTAAAATGCTTCTAAAGAGGTCTAGATTAAATGTAAAACCCCCTTCAAAGCAGTAAGGGGAGCCAGGAGTACTAGATTGTGGATGTTTTTGTGTTTACTTGCCCTTGTACTCTGAATCGCAGGACAAGGCTTGACACTTATTGTTTTCAAAGCCCTTTACAAATTCCTCACAACACCCTGGCTATGTCTGCACTACCACAGTAAGTATACCTATGCTATGCAACTCCAGCTACGTGAATAACGTAGCTGGAGTCGACGTACCTTAGGTCAAGTTACTGTGGGATCTACACCATGGGGGGTCGACGGGAGAAACTCTCATGTTGACTTTACCTTACTCTTCTCCTTGGGGGTAGAGTACAGAGGACAACTGGAGAGTGATCTGCAGTCGATTTGACAGGTCTTCACTAGATCCACTAAATCGACCTCCGGTGGATCAGTCTGAGAGCATCAGTCCCGGCTGTAGTATAGAGCTGCCCTCTGTGAGGAGAGTAGTTATTTCCCTGTCTTTGTAAAGGAGGATTAGTTTAAGGGCAAGTCTGCACTACAAAATTAAGTTGACCTAAGTTACATTGACTTATAGCCACTACAGTAATCAAATCGCTTTTGCATGTCAGCACTGCACTCCTTGTGTCAGTGGTGCACATCCTCACCAGGAGCACTTGCATGATTTAACTGTCAGCGTGGGGCATTGTGGGACAGCTTCTGAAAGGCAGCAACAGTTGATGTAAGTAACGCAGTGTCTAAACTGACACTGCATCGGCCTAACTACATTGACCTAAGCATTATGCTTCTCTTGGAGGTGGAGTTAAGTTGGCGGAGTGGCAAGTTACATCGGTGGGAGCTACGTTTTAGTGTAGATACTTACAGAGTTAGATCGATGTAAGATGTCTTATGTCAACCTAACTCTGTACTGTAGACCAGGGCTTAGACACTCGTGCCAAAATCTGTTCAGTCGCTGGCAGAGTTTATAACTTGGGAGTTCTAATGCTGAGCTCAGTCTGTTAAACTATGCTGCCTGATTGAATGCCACTGAAAACATGAGTTTGTTTTCTGAGGGCTTAAAAGCTTCAACAAATGTTTGAAATTGAACCAAATTAGGAATGGAACATTCATTTTCGGTTCCCAGTCAAACTCCGAATCAACAGTAAAATTAGGAAATCACTTAGTCCATGTAAAAGAAAGGGAGAAAAGTCTATGTTGTTTAAACCCACTGAAATGTATTTGCTAAACCATATTTCTCTTTCCATCTATTCAGCTTTTATTTTCCTGTTATCTATCTCTCCCTCCCCTAGCCCCAAGCATATCCTGTCAGTATGCACCAAACCTCGTCTTAAAAGATGCATGTTGTTGGGGTGCAGTTTCGGGGAGGCTTATATTTCTACTTCCCTGATACATTCCATTCTGGGAATCAATAGAGGACACCAGTCCTCAGAGGCTGGCTGTCAAGCCAGTAAAAACTGTCTTTAAGTGTCACCTGCCACCCCTTTACCTTGAGATGAAATAAGGTCTGAGACCCCTTCCACTTTTATCTCTTCTGTTCACTTCTTTCCTTGAACACAGCTCTTCCTGTTACACTTTGTATGGAAACGTACTGCAGGTTTAGGGTGTTGGAAAGATGCTGCCTCTGCCAAATAATCATGAGCTTCTGTCTGTTTATAGCAATGAAATGAAAGCAATTCTGCTGTTCCTTTAGGCCCCCCAGATCTGACCTTTCCCATTACCACTGTGAAACAATATAGATAGGAGGAAATTAACTTAGAACAGGAACGTGTCTGAGTGGACTCAAGGGAGGCAGTTTCCATGGGCTCTCAAATTTACAAGTGTCAGGGAGGTTTTTATTGCTTTGTCTGCTTTTGTCACACAAGTCCTTGTGCTGCAGTAATATCTCACTTGCCAGCCTTGTGAATGAAATGGAAGGTCACCAGCAGGCAGCCATGACAGCAGCAGCCTGTGGGCCGGGAACATTGTCAGCATAATCCTCCTGGTTCTAATGTTTTCTTCCCTGTTGTTAACACCGCCACAGATTATTGAGTAATTGGAACAGGAGAGTGGAAGAGGCTGTATACACAGTTAACCACTCTTATAAGCAGAGCTTTGGAGCTGGGCTCCGGCTCCGCTCCAGCTCCAGGCAAAAACCTGCTCCAGGCAAAAACCTCCACTGCTCTGCTCCAGCTCCAGGCGCCGCTCCAAAGCCCTGCTTATAAGGCTGTTGGTTTGGACGAAGAAAAAATCCTAAAGCCTTCGTAAAAAATAGCCTCAGAAAGGTCTTGATATGGGACTTAGTGCAGTTGGAAGCAAAGATGAAAGTATTTATCCAGTAAGGATTACAAGCCAATGTCCATAGTGAGCAGAGGGGGAATTCTCAATGCCCTTCCAGAAGAAGGGAACAGACTCCAGATGACAAGACTTCAACCAGATCAGGACCTTAATTATAATGACTTCCTAGGAGTATTCAGTTATATAGCATACCCACGTACTAGCTTTTCTCCTGCATTACAGACAGATATGCAACTGGGCTTTCAGGAGAAGGATACAAAATGCAGAGAGATGCTTAGGGGGAGGAATATCGCACTTGATCTTTTCTTGTGCTTCTCAGGCTTCAGAGCAAGAGTGTCTGATCTCTCACATGTACAGGCTTAACATCCTTTTAGGCAATATGGCAGGGGTAGGCAAACTACGGCTCACGGGCCAGATCTGGCCCCTCAGGGCTTTGGATCCAGCCTGTGGCCCCCAGGTGGGGGAGCAGAGGGCTCCATGCGTTGCCTCCAGGCACCGCCCCCCGCAGCTCCCATTGGCTGGGAACAGGGAACCGTAGCCAATGGGAGCTTCGGGGGAGATACCTGGAGGCACGGGAAGGGCAGCACATGCGAGGCCCTCAGCCCCACCCCCATCCCCAGGAGTTGCAGCGCTTCCTGGAGTGGCGCAGGGACAGGGCAGGCATGCAGGGAGCCTGCCCTGGCCCTGGTGCACGCTGCTGCCACCCTGGAGCTGCTTGAGGTAAGTGATGCTGGGCTGGAGCCCGAACCCCTCCTGCACCCCACCCCCCAACTCCCTGCCCTAAGCCCCCTGCCTGCACTCCGCATCCCTCCTGCCCCCCAACCCTCTGCCCTAAGCCTCCTCCCGCATCCCTGCCCTGAGCCCCCTCATACACCTCGCACCCCTCCTCTGCCCTAATCCCTTGCCCTGAGCCCCTTCCTGCACATCGCACCCCCTCCCACAACCCGCACTCCCTCACATACCCCTGCCCCGGCCCTGCATACAATTTCCCCACCCAGATGTGGCCCTCGGCCCAAAAAGTTTGCCCACCCCTGGAATATGGTATGCTTGTCACCAGATTGATTATTGCAACTCACTGAAAGGCTTGTTTACCCCTTTGTCATTGAATCATCTCTCGAGCTCTTGCACTTCCTCTGCATAGAGGTGCACTTCACAGATTCATTTGGGGATTTTCTTCTAAGGGACCTTGGAATGAATTGTCCTGCATACATTGAACATACATGCAGAATCATACACTTGTACCAGTTTCTGATGAGGAGAGAGTCTAAGGACAAGATCTGCGGGGATTAGGTTAGTCTTTCAATGTTTTTATGCCAAATGGTCTTTACTAGGTAAAGATTTGAGAAAGAAACTTAATGGTGCTTATAGCCACCTGATCTAATTGTGCAAATTTTTATTGCCTTATTTCAACTCCAGTAATCTGGTCTCTTAATCTTTTTTTTTTCTTGTTCCCCATGTAAAAAGTAAATTATGGCCATCCCCCAGCTCCAACTCCTGATTGCCATCCCTGTTGATTGGACTGGGATCCACTGTATGGGAGAATATTTCTGAGGAAGGGAGGCCTCACCTTTTATGTTTTTGTCCTTTGCCCAAATCCAGTTGGTGTTTTGACTTTGCAGAACCTGGTCTCCAGCAAGAGGACTCCAGTTTCTGTTTTTTAGCCTTATTTATTTATTTTTTTATGCAGAAAGATGATACAGTGGAGTCGCATCTTACATGGTGGTTAGCTTCTAAAGTCAGTGCGTAAGGCGAAAATCGCGTATAGTCAAAATTACCCTTGAAAATCCCTTAAATCGCCCATAAAGTACAATATACATGGTTTTGTGCACAGTATATGACCCTGTACAGTAATATGTATAATGTCTACAGTAATGTACAGTATATGAGTACTGTTGTTTTTTCTTGAAAAACGTGGTGATCAGCAACTGTCGCTGTTGTCTCTTGAGCTGCTCAAGCATTTCTTGATACAATCTCAAACCGTCTGTAATCTACCTGTGATTTTGAGGCTTCGTTCCATAGAGGGATCTTATTCAGAAATTAAATCATTCAAGTGTTTCGCTGCTTGAAACACTTCAGCAAATTTATGAAGAGTCCCAACTTGCTGTCTTTTCCTGTTCATCGTCATCTTTGTCTTCTGTAGACGATTTTATCAGTTGCTCTAACTCTTCGTTAGTCAGTGTTTCTCTATGGCTCTCAATTAGTTCTTCAATTTCTTCCTCAAGGATGTCGACGAAGCCATCACCATCCACTTGCCTGGCCACTTGAACAATGCATTTTACTTCTTTATCAATGGTCGGGAAACCTTTAAAATCATTTACACATTCTTTCCATAGGTTTCACCAACATGCATCGACTGTTTCAGGCATGATTGCATCCATTGCCTGTTTAATATAAGTGATGCAATCGGCAATGTTGAAGAACTTCTAACACTCCATCACATTAAGATTGGGATCAGCATCCATAGTGCTACATATCTGTGAGAATGTACGCCTCGTGTACGTGGCCTTGAAACGGCAAATCACGCGTTGGTCGAGAGGTTGGAGAATGAAGGTGGTATTGAAGGAGAGAGAGACAATTTCAACATCATTATGTGCAAACTGGAGTGCCTCAGGGTGGCCAGGAGCATTGTTTGCGATCAGCAACACTTTAAAGTCAAGTCCTTTCTCTTTGAGGTACCACTTGACCTCCAGAATGAAGCCCTTGTGGAATCAGTCCAGAAATAATACTGCCATCAACCAAGCCTTTTTATTTGATTGCCAGAACTCAGGCAGGATATATTTATCTTTGCCTTTTAGGGCATGGTAATTTGAAGCCCTGTAGAGCAAGCCCGGCTTTATTAAATGCCCAGCCGCATTGCCACAAAACAACACAGTCACATGGTCTTTAGCTGCACTGAAGCCAGGGACTTGTCTTTCTGATTTTGAAATGTAAGAGTGGGTGGGCATTTTTTTTCCAGAAGAGCCCAGTCTTGTCAGCATTAAAAACTTGTTCCGGAAGATAGCCCTTGTCTTATATGGTTTTCTTTAATACTTCAGGGTAGGCTTTTGCTGCCTCTTCATCGGCAGATGCAGCTTCACCAGTAGTCTGCACGTTTTTGAGCTTGAAGCGGTTCCTAAAACTGTTAAGCCAACCTTGGCTGGCTTTAAATTCATTCTCATCAGAAGGCTGTCCCTCTTTGGCGGGAGGTTTGAACCACATGTAGAGGCTAAGAGCCTTTTCTTGCCACATATTGCCATCAATAGGCGCACGTTTACAGTTGGAGTCTTCCAGCCATAAGTTTAATGCCTTTTCAGTCTTCACTAAAGTCCTATCGCACACCTGGCTTGTCACCTTAGCAGTTATTAGGGCACCTCATGCCACAGCTTGACGAATTTCTCTCTCTCAAATTTTGATGGCACGGATGCTAGATTCGTTGTGGCCATATTTACGTGCCATGTTGGAAACCGACATACCATCTCTCAATAAGTCCAACACAGCCAGTTTTCCCTCCAGCGCTGGAACAGATCGCTGTTTCTTCGGTTGAGCACCAGATGAAATAGTTGGCTTGCTTTTAGGGGCCATGTTGTACGAAAAATACGTATCTTTAAACACTAGAATCACACTCAGCGCAGCGAGATGCTCCCACTTTGAGAGGCACGGAGGAACTTAGACCGACTGAAGGAACAGCAGATTCACATCTCACGCTCACTCCGGGGCATATGCTCATTGTGCACGTATAGTTGAATTCGCGTAAGTTAAATGCGCGGATGATGCGACTCCACTGTACAATAGAGATCAAGGTGAAGAAAGGAGAGGTGGCCCCAAATATAGAGGGACTGTGTTTGTACAAGATGAACAAGGTTTGAAACTTGCACCTTTTGATTTAACTAGGCAGCATGGGTGGGCTGGTCAGAGGTGTTATAGTTAGCACCTATGTGTCCATAGCTCATTTCTACCTTCTACTTGGGTCCCTCCGGAGAGTGCCATTACTCTCTGAATGAACAGAAAGGAAAAATAAGACAACCACAGTGATGGGTAAAAAGTAAAACACTACAGTTTCTTTCTCTGAGAGCGTGGAGAGATATGCACGTAAAGCCAGTCCAAGCTTTAGTAGAGACCCTTCCTAATACCATGAATGAGGCTTTCATTCTGGATAGCAGCTCAAGCCCAGTCTGTCCTGTACTCCTCTCATGCTGTCTTCCCCCATGCCTTCTCTCCCACCATTCCTAGCTCTAGAATGAGGGCGGTTCCCTCTTCTGGTCCACTTTTAAAGACAGTCTGTAGTACTTATATCATTGTAATTTCCTCCTCTTGTACAACAATTCTGGCTCTTCTCTGCAATTATCCAGATCTGTCCGTTGGACCCTTTCTTTCCATCTGCTCCTATTCTCCGCACTGAGAGGGATGTCATTCCTACCAGCCACTGCCTATTAACTGTGTGATGTGGCATATGCCTGCATTTTCAGTCCAGTTTCCAAATTACTCTTGTGCTTGTTAACCACACATGCAAAAAAAGTGATGAGCTAGCCTAGTTGTGTAGTTGTAGAGCTTTGTTGGGGTCATATGGCTGAGTTGTTTTTGTTTTTGTCTTGATCTCACATTACACTTACTGGATCTGCTGCATGAGGGTTCTGAAACAAGATACATCAGGAACAGAAGTGATCAAGGAAAGGGCAACAAAAGAGTTATGACAGGTGTGTACATAAGTCGAAGGGAATGTCTTCCATGTGACGCCTAGAATTTGAGACGCCTAGAATTAAGAGAAGCAGTAAAAGAATCTAGAAGTTTATTTGGATGTTTCTAGTTACCCTATCCCAATACAAGAGTAAGGTTGCATGTAGTGAAATATAACAGGTAGCTCATTTAAAATGAATTTTAAAATACTTTTTATATGACTGAGAATAGAATTTAGAGTTCTACTAGCAAATATGAAAGTGTTAACCGCCCTGATGTTTCTCAGCATAAACTTCCAGCTTGGTCAGGGAAAAATGTCCTCTCATCATACAGTATTACAGACTTGGATTCACTGAGTTGTTTTTTTTAAAGCTGCTTTCTGAAACATCTGGATGAGATGGATGGTCGATTGGTCTGATCTGATGCATCAAGAAGAAAAGGATATTAATACTGGTCTATTCCAGTACTGCAGAGAAACAGGATACCAGGCCAGATGGCCCATGATGAGTCTGTCTGGTATGGCAGTTCTTAGTTCCTAAGAAACAAGTCAATGAAAAAAGCTGAATGGTTCTCCATCAGTGCCCACCAGTGTATGTCGTTCTTAAAATAGGAGGAAAAAGGAAGCTGAAGAGCAGCATGTCTCTTGCTCTCCCTTCAGGACAGAACCTGCTGAGGGAGTAGAGGTTTTATACCTTGTAATAACACATTAAATACAAGAATATAAATGTGGTTAGGCATAAGTACAAGATGTTTGTTCTTTTCTCCTGTGCTGGCCAATCTTGAAATACTAATAAATAGAATATTAAAAACAAAGCATTATCTTGGAGTTCTTCCTCTACCTAGCCGCTTTATTTGAACGCCTGTGGTCAGCAGTTTAAGCCAGACTTTTGAGGCATGCGACTTTTTGAAACACTGCTGTGGAAATATAGGCTTTTGACATTGGCCTGTTAGCCTTTCAGATGAGTGCCTAGAGACTGTTTAAGACAAGTATTGCACTTTCACTCTTCGTTCTTAAATAGATACCTTGTGTGTACATGAGGCTTTGTGTTTCATGCAAATCCTTTCCGCATCCATAACACTTCCCCTCTGAAACCCTTCGTTTAACAGGTGTTTACTGTAGTGAGGAGGGAATCGTATTTTTAAATCTTTTATTTATCTACATTGTTCTCTATTGGAGGCTCAGATGGCTTTGCAATGAAATCTTATAGAGCTGGGAATTCTAATAGCTGCATCAAGCAACAAAGAGAAGTAAATCTCTTTATAATCAACATACACACAAAAAACAGTGTGGTCTAACAAATGAGCATAGGGCATTGAAATCATAAACTTTAATCTTCATTTGGCCATTAACTCTCTCACTGTGTGGGCTTGAGCTTGCCGCTTAATATATCTGTGCCTCTGTTTTCCTGTGCATAAATCAGGGATATATATTTATCTTTTATCATGCGCATTGAAATCCTCTGGAAAAGATACAGTACTTTATATATGTTAAATGTTTATTATTATTTTAAGGACACTTTAACAATAAGAACAAGAGCTGCTGAGGCATCTGTTTGATTCTCTGAGATAACGTGCACTGAACTAACTGCCTCATTAAAATCCACTCTGTGGCTTAATAGAGGCCTTCTGTTTCCAGCACTGCCAGTCCCTAACCTTTATGGATGTACACGTTTCTGAAACTGAGAGTACATAATCCATAAGCATATGTATTGGTTAAGTGAAATTTCACTCTGGATGTGGTGAGACACTGATTAACAGCAATTATGAATTACCATCTTCTCATCTTGCTGCTAATGCAGCATGTCTGTCTCTCCTCTTGATCTATAGTTGCCATTTTATTTATTTTTAAATGAATTTTATTTAAAACGACAGACGGGAAATTCTGAAAGCTTTTCATATGCTGGGAAATTGTAGTTTTGGACCCTCCACAAGGTGGCATTTCCTGAACACACTTCTGGTGGGTATTAGTCAAAAATAATTCTAGTGAATGCAAGCCCTTAAATACAATATCTGTTACGTATATGTCAAAATAATAGGGGCATGGTAATGCAGTGGATTAATGCACCAGCCCTTCATTACCTGGGTGCAACCTTGGCATAAGTCCCAAATGAAATATTTGGTCTCAGTTTACTACTTAGAGGGCAAATTCATATTCTGAATCTGTCACATAATTGAGTAGTACCTGCTCAGGAGGAGCCCAAGGAATAAGCCGAGGGTGCTGCAAGTCAGGTTTATTTTCATTGGCATAGCTGTGAGGATGGGGGACAGAAAAAGCAGAATGGTGGCTTCACTGCCCTCACCCACTCCTTTGCAGGTCTGAACCAATGTGCATTGGGGAAATTCACACACTGCCCGTTTGCCCTAGTGGCAGTTTCTCATAGAAGGCCCTGTGGACCTGCCTACCTGGCTTTGAACTAAATCCATAATGCTTTTCACATGCTCTTCTGAGCAGCACCTTTTGTGTGTCACTTTCACCTCTCCATTTTCAGATGTCTCCAGGCTCTTCTGTCCTTGCCCTGTCACTGTCTTTAACCTCTGTATAGTGTCTTGGTCACAGTGAAATTCATTCTATTTGAAGGTGAGAGAAATTTAAAACAAGTATTTTTAAGTGTCATGGTGAAAGCCTATGCATTTTAGGGTGAGATTGGCAAAGTGACTTTTATCCAGGGTTTTGGATTACAAATATTCTCTAGATGCCAACCTTCATTGTCCACAGCTTGATGCAGTAACATGTGCATTTGAATATCTAGAGCCCCAGACAAGACTAATATAAAAATATACACGCTCTTCTCATGTCACATTTCAAGAACTAATGCTGCAATCAGCTTTGAGCAGTGGAATGTCCTCAAGAATTTGAGATCCAGTGGACCATAAAATCTGTTTCAAAAAGATTAAATGTGGCATTAGTATGGTTTATGCTAAATAGTGTTCTCTGTAACTGCCTTTTTTTAATACATGTTGGAATAAACTGGAATATTTGTAATTATGAGATTCTGATAAACTTGCTTATTTAAAAGACAAAACAAAACACCTAGCACATTATTGCCAAAAGGGGCTTGCTTTTTTTGGAAGTGAACCATGAATGCAAATGTGTCTAGGGCCATGGAATACCAAAAGGGGCATACAGGCTGCAACAACGCGAAAGGGAATAGAGACCATATGTTCTCAGGACTGGAGCCTAAAATGCTCCACATCCTGACCGATTTTGATGCTTTCTCCTCACAGTCATGAGGAGTTGTTTATAGAGGGCTGGGAGCCTGGGTGGTCCAGAGGGATATGTGAAATGCCTTGTGTATACGAAACACCTTGAATTAGGAACTCCAGAGTTCTAATTCCAACTATGCCACTGATATTTTATGAGCAAATGACATAATCTCCATGTGCCTCAGTTGTCCCTCTTGCTCCAGTTTCTGGTAGGCAGGTGTTATCATCCTAACACACAGCAGGCGCTAATTGGTCCCTCTGTCAGAGAAGTCTTAGCAGGAGGCCAAGGATTAAATGATCTACAGAGACTGAATATGTTCACCCCTACAGATGGTTCCTCAGGCCAGTGCTAAGGCACATTAACTAAACTTGTTCAAGGTCACATAGGAAGTCAGTTTTAGAGATGGAACTAGAACCTGGGAGTCCTGACTTCCAGACCACTGCTCCAGCCATCCATTGCCTCGAACTACAGTACGTGGTGCATAAATAATGATTCAGAAGCTATTGTGACTGAGCTGCATTTCCCCTGCATAATGAGTCAGGAGGGCGATGCCTTCGGTGGTGTGGTAAATGGTCCTCTAGACCCTGGAAATCAATAAGAGCTGAAGGGAACTTAATTATAGGCAGTACTGGCAGCATTGCCTATAATTAAGGGTGATCGACATTTCCCATTTAAGAGCCTGTTTTCAGTTGCTTATAACTTTGTCAAACTGTAACCATTTGGCTTAAGATTTTCCATATTGGGTGTCTTCCTCAGGCTGAATTGTTTCGGAAAATTACAACCAAAACAGTTCTCCCATGTTCAAGAACAAGGCTAGGGAAAAATACTTGTTTTGTCTGTATTAAAAAAAATCTGTGGTAGGGTCCTCGTGCTTTGGAGCAGGGACCTGAAATCTGGCAGGGAGTGGCCTTTGTTTCAGATGTACTTTTTTGCTGTTCCTGTGACAATCCACCCAAATTTGGCCAGGTTATAAGCCTTTGGGAAAAAAAATGCAGTTTGCACATGCTGAGTAGAGACTTATTAGATTTGTAGCAGCTAAAATCCTTGAAGATTCCATTCATGCACCTTCCTGGGCTGAGCAGGACTTTCGCCTGCAATTTCAACTGGGGCTGCTGTTGGCCTATCCTGGCTCCTGAACAGAACGCAGAGGGCCAGTCTCTGGTATGCTCTCAATGATTCCCTGCTGGGCCTCAGCAGAGAGGAGGAAACAGTCTGATTTGAATGCAGAGGAGTAAGAACTAGACCTTTTGAGGAGTGTAGGCAGAGTTGATTGAAACAATTGTCTTTGGTGAGGGGGGGCAGGAGGGGACCTGGAATGGTTTGGGGAGAGATTGAGATTGGGAGCCAGGCAGAAAAACGGGACATGGGGACTGGCAGCCATTAAGGGTAAGGAGCTCAGGTGGCAAGAGTGTGACTGACTGGGAAAAGAGAATGGAGCTGAGAACCAGGGGTGAGGGGAGAGAAGAGACTGATAGGAGGAGGAGGTGGGGAGAACTGGGACTGGCTGGGCAAAAAGCCTGGGCCAGAAAGTTAGAGAGGGGGAAGACGCTGAGATTGGGACTGGGACTTATTTGGAATGGGGAACATATGCAGAGGGTAGGGGCTCCTGGGAGTCAGAGGAGTAGAGAGACCAATCTAGTGAGAAGCTGGGAGCAGGGAAACAGGGATTGACTGGACAAAGAGCTGGCGGATGAGGCTGGGCAAGGAGATTGTGACAAGAAGCCCGAGGAGTGGAGACTGGGCCTGGCTGCATGAGGAGAATGGCACTGATGTGAGGAGCCAGGAGTGGGGAAGGGATGAGACTATGGCAGGGAAGATAGAAGTGAATGGAATAGAAGGGGTTAAACTTGGGGTGACTGGCAGGAGAGTGTATGCCGTTTACACTCCCTTCCAGAACTTAGTTCCCAAGATTCCTGAGTCCCACCGTTCATCTGTCCTTGGGTTTCACAGATATTTGCTGACCACAAAGTGTGTCATCCCCCTCTAATGCTGGTCCTACCTGGTAGTAGGTTTTCATCCTATCCATTACTCTGTTAACTCAAGCAGTAAACCACTGCGGTGAAGCAATAGGTTCCAACCTTCTGATAAACCGTGTGGATGTGTGTGTCATTATCAGAGCCCATCATGGAATTTCTGGTTTTTTCAATTTGCTTTTTAAAAAAAACATAGAAATTAAATACAAAAAATTACATTAAAAGAGTATTTAGTTTACAAAGTCAAGCACTCAGAAGTTAGGA
Source organism: Chelonoidis abingdonii (assembly GCF_003597395.2). Taxonomy (NCBI): domain Eukaryota; kingdom Metazoa; phylum Chordata; order Testudines; family Testudinidae; genus Chelonoidis; species Chelonoidis abingdonii. The sequence continues at coordinate 157,195,106 of NC_133769.1, read as the reverse complement.
AATGCCAGGGTTAAAGTTGCCCGTGCATCCTTAATTCAACCCCTTGTTTGGGTGTATGGATTAAGATACGGTCTTTAACTAATGATTACATAGTATTTTGTTCCACAGAACCTCTGCCTCATTCAGTTCCCAGGATCACCTGCTCTGGGGATAAATCAGGGTTACGTAGTGAAGAAGGCTGTTGTCTGTAAGAACCCTGTTTCATTTGTTGTAAAAGTTGGAAGGTGTGTAGTGAACAAGGCGGGGACACCAGGAAGGGAAAGGGCAGTCTCAGAGTTAAGGCAGTTGAATGCTGCCTTGGAGATATGGGTTCTAACCCTGCTGCTGCCACAGCTCCTGCGTGATCCCAGGCAAGTCACCTAAACTGAACTTTTCACAAGTGTTCGCTCATTGTGTGTTCCTCACGTTCTGAGTGCCTGACTTGAGAGCCTCAAGTCTGATTTGCAGAAGTGCTGAGCGCTCACAGCTGCAACTCAAGTCAGTGGGAGCTGTGCTTTGAATGTATGAAGTGCTATATAATTCTAAGTACTCCGAAAAATCAGGTCCTAGGCATCTCAAATTGGGAACCTAAAATTAGTGGATACTTTTGACTTTAATCTCTGTGCCTCAGTTCCCCATCTGTAAAATGGGGATAATAATATCTGCTTATCTCAGAGGGGTATTGTAAAAATATATTCATTAAAATTTAAGCATTCAGATACTATGGTGATGAGCACCACAGACAAGCCCATGAGCAAATTAATAATTGTATCTTTAGAGCAAAGTTTGAAACGTGCAGTAAATAAGGCCTGGAGCCATTCATTGAATAACGAGAATAAAACGAAATATTGAATAATTGCTCATTAAGTGAACACTGTCCATTCTGTGTATTGAATGAGCCGGGAGTCCTGTTGGAAAAATAGCGTGTGATCATGTAGTTAGATTGTATCATAAGGTATATGCAAAAGGGGGGCTGAATCAAGGTTGCACAGGCAACTTTAATTCTGGCATCTCCTAACTTTTGGGTACTTGACTTTGCAACCTTAATACTCTTTTAATATAGGCTTTTATGTAATAAAAGTATAGCTAATACAGTGCATATGTTCATGGATTATGTGTTTAGTATAATGTTTAGACTTAGCTGTTGACTTTTCCCTTTATTCAGTCCCTAGTGGCCATATTTCATTTGACCAAATATTCTGGCCTGCACACTTCAGAACCTGATGTGCTGCTTACCTGTAGTATGCCCACTCACCAGTTTGTTCACCCTTGCAAGTCTAGGAGTATACGATTCTGATCTCTTTCAGATAAGTATCTTTTTACACACTGTAGATTTCCATAGAGAACCAGAAGAAGTGCAATGAGTGTGCACGGTGGCTGGGGGAAGAAGAACGACATCTATTTCTGGTTTCCCATTTCGAAGCCTCTTGACTGACCACTTTCTTTTTTTTTTAAAGCTAGAATCACCCTTACTGCCCAGGATATGTGACCACTTTGGTTTGCATGACAGCATCTGATTGGAAAAGCAAAACTGTGCCTTTGTTGGGATGACAGGAGGAATGGTGAATGGTGCAAGTCTGACAATCTCTGACCTTAGAGTGACCACTATTTCAAGTTTGTCTAATGGGACAAATTCCTGTGTGACAACATTGGAATGCATGTTTGGCAGAAAGTTGTATCAAAGTTGTTACGATGCAATATCTCAAGGCAGTGATGTATAGTAGTGATATGTATGGTGTATGGTAACACCCATTGTTTCATGTTCTCTGTGTGTGTGTGTGTGTGTGTGTGTGTATATATAAAATAAAAAAAAAAAAAATTCCCCCTCACCCTCATGGGTGGTATGTGTCTTCCTCAACCTCGGGTCCCACCAGAGGCCTGGGAGTTTAGGGTTCTGCGCAGTATCTAGCTGTTCCTAGCACGCACTCTTCTGGACAGACAGCTCTGATGTTGTTCCTGGATCTGTTGGAGCCACTCACCCAGCTTAGGAGTCACAGCCCTGAGTGCTCCTACCACCACTGGGACCACTTTGGCCTTCACTTTCCACATCCTCTCGAGTTCCCTTTCAGGCCTGGTACTTTTCTCCAGCTTCTCATATTCCTTCTTCTGATGTTGCTGCCACTTGGCACTGCTATATCTATCACCACCGCTGTCTTCTGCTCCTTGTCTATTCCACGATGTCTGGTTGATTGGCCAGTACCTGCCTGTCCGTCTGGATCTGGAAGTCCCACAGAATCTTAGCCCTGCTATTCTCCACAACCTCTGTGGAATCTCCCATCTGGTCTTGGGAGGGTCTAGCCCAATACGCTGTGCAGATGTTCCTGTACACAATGCCAGCCACTTGGTTGTGCCGTTCAGTGTATGCTTCCTGCCTGCACTTACATCCTGCCACTATGTGTTGGACTGTCTCTGAGGCCTCTCTGCACAGTCTGCATCTTGGGTCCTCTCTAGTGTGGTAGACCCCTGCCTCAATGGATCTGGTGCTCAGTGCCTGTTCCTGTGCTCCTATGATCAGTGCCTCAGTGCTGTCTTTTAGTCCAGCCCTTTCCAGCCACTGGTAGGATTTCCCAGTGTCAACCACCTCAGCTATCTGTCGATGGTACATCCCATGCGGGTCTTGTCTTGCCATGGCACTTCTTCTGCTTGGTCTTCCTCCCATGTCTGCTGCTGCCTCAGGCATTCTCTCAGCAGCTCATCTTTGGGGGCCATCTTACTGATGTACTCGGATGTTCCGGGTTTCATCCAGGACAGTGGCCTGACGCTCACAAGCCCCGCCCGCCTCTTTCCGGCTGGTATACAGTCTCGGTGTGTGACTTGGGGTGGAAACCTCCGTGCATTGTGAGGAGCTTCCGGGTTTTCACATTGGCAGCCTCCATGTCCTCCTTTGGCCAGCTCACTTACCGGCAGGGTATCTGATGACCGGCAGGCGTATCGTTGATGGCGTGGATCTTTTCTTCCACTGAGCTGGCTCTTCAGGACTGTCTATCCTTTGGTGATATGGATGTTGCTGTCTTCCTTGCCTCCTCATCATGGTTTCCATGTGACTGCGGGATGCCAAGGTACTTGTAGCTGGTCTGTATGTCTGCTATGTGGCCCGCTGGTAGTTCCACCCCACAGTCTGACATCTTCCCTCTCTTCACTACCATCCGGCCACACTTCTCCAGTCCGAATGACATCCCGATATCCTCACTGTAGATCCGGTCAGGTGGATTAGCGAGTCGATGTCTCGTTCATCTCTTAGCATACAGCTTGATGTCATCCATGTAGAGGAGGTGGCTGATGGTAGTTCCACTCCTGAACTGTACCCGTATCCAGTCCTTGTGTATCTGGCTGAGGGGGTTAAGCTTATGCAGAACAGCAGCGGGACAGTGCATCACCTTGGTATATGCCACACTTGATGGCCACTGTGCAAGCTGCCTTGAGTTGACTTCTAGTGTGTCTCCATAGTCCCATTGAGTTTCTGAGGAAGGTCCTTAGTGTCCTGTTGACTTGTATAGCGCCAGACATTCACAGATCCACATGTGCGGCATTGTCATAGGCTTTCCTGTAGTCCATCCAGGCGGTGCTCAGATTGGTCTGTCTAGACCTGAGTCTTGGGCGACTGCTCTATCTATGAGCAACTGGTGTTTTGAGCCTCTGGTGTTGTTCCCAATGCCCTCTGAGCTGTGCTCATGTACTGCCCTGTGTCCTGTAGCTTGGCAGCTATGATGCCTGATAGGACTTTCCATGTTGTGGGAGGCAGGTTATTGGCCAGTAGTTGGCCGGTTCTGTCCCCTTGCAGGGGTCTTTCATGGATCACACTGTCTTTCCTTGTGTTAGCCAGTTTGGGTGGGAGCCTGCTGCTACAGCTGGTTCATCTGTGCTGCTAGCGTTCATGCACTGCTGTTAGTTTCTTAGCCAGTAGGTGTGGATCATGTCTGGTCCAGGTGCTGTCCAGCTCTTCATGTCTTGACCCACTGCTGGAGTCTTCTACTGTGATGGTGCACGGTTTCTGTTCTGGGAGATTGCTGTGCTCTGTTCTCAGTCCTGCGCCACTTTGCACGGTGTTATGTTCTCTTTCTCCCAATGTTCTTCCAGTACGTTCAGTTTCTGCTGCTGGTGGCTGCTGTTCTGTGTTGTTGCACTGCAGTTGGGAGTACACCTTGGATGTTCTTTGGAGAACAGGGCATTTACTTTTTTGGCCTCTGCTTCTCTAGTGTATCTCCTTAGCCTGGAGCTAGTGCTGTGAGCCTTGTTTAGCAGTCTCTTGGCTTCAGATGGAGTCAGTCCTTGTATTTTCAGTAGCCGAGTCTTATCCTTAATCTCTACACCCTTCTGTAGTCCACCAGCTGACTAATTCTCTCCTAGTCGCCTTGATCTATCCCCAACCTCATTTTCCAGGGGTGGTACATACTGTTCTTCTTGATCGTGCTACCAAGCATCTCCAGGATTACAGAGGCTGTAGCATATACCAGTTCATTGGTTTGAGTTATGGTGGTACTAGGGATTGTCATGAGGGCTCTACTGGCATCTTCTAACATACTGTCTGATGGTACTTCTCCACTGAGCCTTGGTAATCGGTCTCGAGGATTGACTGTAGCTAGTTTCTCCATGATCTTATGTCTCATATCAGCTGCTGTAAGATATAAATATCTTCCTACTGTATTTTCCACTGCATGCATCCAATGAATTGGGCTGTAGCCCACGAAAGCTTATGCTCAGATAAATTTGTTAGTCTCTAATGTGCCACAAGTACTCTTTGTTCTTTTTGCGGATACAGACTAACATGGCTGCTACTCTGAAAGTAGTCATATAGTGATTTTGTGACCCCTTAACATCCCACAAATGAGGTTTTCAGCATTGTCCTGGTGGGCGGCACTTGAGACTAGCTGCTCTGCACAGTTCTGCCCCTAAATGTGTGTATTTCTTGTAAAGTGCTGCCTTGCCACAAAAGAACTTGAGCACTATTGCAGGATACTTGTCACTCCAATCATTCTCCAGATTTTTTACGTAACTCATTATATTGACATTTATTTTTTGTTCCTTGAGAGCCCTGGAGAAGTTGCAGTCAATCAGCCTTAGTTTTAAGAATTCTATTAAATTAGAGCTGCGTTAACTCTGATCTTTTTTTTAAGGTTCTTTGAATTGGAGCTGTCCTGACTGTTTTTAATCTTTAGTTAAGAGGCCGGGGATTGGTGAGTGAAAGTGTGAAAAGCCTGAGGCACCTAAGAAATGTTTAACCGGGCTTTTTCTGTAGGGCTTGCAGTCAACCACTCTCCAGTCAATAAACTCATAATATGAATCTTACTAATTATTACTAATTACTAATTATTCTAGACTTACTCAGGTTGTTCTATGAACTCAGGGGTACTGATGGCCTCAGATGTGGAATGTGAATGAGATCAAACTGTGACTTAAACCTTAACTGGACTGACAAATTTATATAATGTGCAGTTTCTGCATGAGTGGTGGAGCTTTTTATAACATGACAAAATAAGCATAGTGCTTTATGCTTCGATTAAGAAAGGGCTGGAGAAAGCCACCGTTTTCCCATTCTCACTCGGTGTCTTTTGCCACCACTGTCAGTGCTCTTGCTTCCCCATGCAGATAATGTTAACTTTCTAAAGTAAGGGCTGAAGTGCTTGTTTTGTCAATTTTTTTCAAAATGACTTTGAGTTCATGAGTTCAAAAAGTTGACTTTAATGTAAACATTATTGGGTTTGTTTTCTGTCTAGGAAAAACTCTGGGGGTAGAGGGGAGAGAGAGAGAGATGAATGCAAAAAAATGAAAGCTTTGTGTAGGGTATACATAAGACACTAATTTTGTGTCTGCTTAGGTTGCAGTGAGGGGGGGAAGACAGATCTGCCATCCTGGATTCACAGCACAAAGAGAAGAAATTCACAAATATAAACAAACTTTCAAAATTTAGAAATCCCTGTGAGGTTCTGCAGGTTGTACCTACTGTAATAAACAGCACTTATTGTAGTGTTTTATTTTCAGAATACTAACTAATTCTTGCAATCACTTGTGAAACAGCTAAGTAAGTACTATTCCCATTTTGCATTTGGGGAAGCAGAGAGATAAAGTGACTAGCCTCATGTGGTAAATATATGTTGGAAGCAACATGAGACCCCAGGAGACAATGCCTCCATCATCTGAATCTAGAACCCAATGGTTAATGTACAACAGTTTACACAGTTGTGACTTTAGGAAACTTTCAGTGCAGTATGGCAGATATTCTGACCCCTCTCCCTGCCCAAGTTTACTTCTTCAAAGTTGACCCAGAGGCTGAGTTTGCACATGGTGCAGTGATCTAGCCATTGGTACACATGTTCGTTGTCAGATGAGTTGACTTCCCTACACACCTTGCCAAGTCAACAAATGAGACTGCTTTTAAATAGAGTGCAGGCTTTTCATGAAGCAAGAGGGCCCTGGGGACAGTAATGCAGTGAGGTAGCAGGTAAATATTATTCCCAGTTCACAGACTGGGAAACAGAACAAGGGGAAATTACTTGCCTATGAGATGCTTTAATCTAGTCGATTTGCAAGGGACTAGGAATGAGAAGCTGTGGCTTCAAATCTGGATTCTGACACTGACTTTGCACATGACCGTGGGCAAGTCACTTCCCTTCTCAGCGCCTCAGGTTCCCTGTTTGTAACAAGGAATAATATTTACCTTCTTCATAGGGCATTGTGAGGCTACACTAAATGTTTGCCATATAAAGGCAAAATAATGCAACCAGTTAGTGGTAGAGGTGCAAAGATAAATCCAAAAGCCTCTGCTCTGAGCCCTCAATTTAATCTTCTAGGTAAGTAGCACCATTTTCTCCATCTAGGATTTGGGATGACCTGAATTTCCTACACATCGCTGCAAGTGTAGCATGAGATAAAACGTTTTCCAGCAACTCTAATGTTGAGCTGGATGGTGAAGTCCTACTGTAAATGTGCTTCGTAGCCACAGATTGACAATTGAAATGGATCAGAAAATCCTACACTGCAGAAGTACTTAAAAAAAAAAAAAAAAAAAAAAACTTCAGTGCTACCAAACCAATTTCCTTTTCCCTTGGCTTGTTTCTTAGATCGTGATGATCTACAAAACAATCTCAATCAGAGTAAATTCTGACCTTTTCTCAAGTTACACATGCACAACATTTCTAATTGGAATGCAAGAGACCAAGTTTTTTTTCCTTTTTTCTTTATAGTCAAGCAACTCTAAACTAACAGAACAGATTTTTAAAAAGATAAAGAAAAATTGTCTTTGTTTGGAGACCAAGCATGGAAAATGTCTGACTCAAAGAAATTGTTGGAGAAAATTACTACCAACTGAAAGGGAGAGGAAGTGGGTTATTCTTTTAGTAGGATGCGAGCATTAAAAACACTGTTTTTAGTAGCAGTATGGAATGAAATTGAGTGATCGCCCCTCCCCCCAAGGTTATTTTAGAGAGGGATGAAGACAAGTTCTTCAGACACTGCAGGTCCCTAAATCTGACCATCCCAAAATACATCTTGAAACTGATATTTCAGTGCCATTAAAATCTGTGGTAAGGAATAGAATGTGTCGTGCTTGGATATGTCTGAATGGTGCAACTTGCCTTCCTTTAGGAGAGAGGCTTTGCAGAGAAACCCTAACCAGTTTTCGAAAGTCTCACTTTATCTGGTTAAAATAATAATCAGGTACATTATGTGTGGGAAGAAAGTTGTCCCAAGGAGAAAAGCTATTCAGTTTCAATCTAAGAGAGCAGCAAAATACTTTAAGTGCTGCATAAAGATGTGTGTCTTTTGACTTTCTCCTAGTGCTTAGCAACTTCTTTTCTGTTTAGGAACCTTCCGCTGTACGTTCTGTCAGAATGAAGTGGAAGAGGATGAGTCGGCGATGCCCAAAAAGGATGCACGGACTCTTGTGGCAAGGTTTAACGAGCAGATTGAGCCCATCTACGGATTGCTACGAGACACAGAGGACGTTAATTTGGCCTATGAAATCCTTGAGCCAGAACCCACAGAGATTCCTGCACTGAAACAGAGGTGGGAATGGGAACAAAGTCCTCTTCAGCCACACTGCTTTCATATTTCATGTTTATCTGCCTTAACCATATCGTTGCCCAGATCTTGATAACTTGTTTGTTCAGCGTCAGCAATGCAGGACGCTGATAAATAATCTTTGCCTCAAGAGATTTACAGTCTACAATTGCCGGGAGACCAGGGCTGCAGCCATTTTTCATAAAACAAAGCAGACTGAAGCTGCCCTTGCCTTTTAATAAGAATATTTGTCCCACAGGAGGCTATACATAGCTGCTGCGTAAGAAGCTGAGACCACATAGTTTTCCAAGACCATCTTTAGCTTTAGAGAAGAGCTGTGACCACTTTACAGAGTTCTGTAGGCAGCCTCTGGACTCCAGGACACACTTTGACCACCCCATGCTGTTTTACTGTCTTCTTTGCATTGGAAACATCTTTTCTTTCACCTTTTTTTTCTTCTGCTTCTATGAAGGTTTTGAAACTCTAAACTAGCGGTCGTCCACACTTTGCATTTTCAAACCCACTTATAACAAAACTCTTAACCAAATAATTTCTTTGTATATCTTTTTTATTCTTCTTTTCTCTCACTTGATACACACCTTTAGAGGGAAAGACGTGTAACAATCAAGAACTCTAAGATTAATATTTTCCTAGCCTTAGGAAACCAAAGTGCATCCTTCAGAAGATTTCTAACTATGCAAAAAGAGATGACGTTTAAATAACACAGAAAGATGCAGTGAGCTGTCAGTTTTGTCAGCTGCGGTGAATTCTAGTGTGTGCTGCCTATTTTCAATTTTAAAAAAAAACTTACGCATCCCGGAAAAAGAAAGTTACACTACTGTAGTAACCGCCCCCACCAAATATTATGCTGTTGGTTTTTCAAATTCCTTTCTTTCACATACCGGCTAACCTGTCTAGTCCCTTCTAGCCAGGGATCTCAGATGTGAACTAACTAATGTTCTCCATCTTACAGATGAAGAAACAGAGGGGAACTGACTTATCCAAGACCAAATTGTCAGATAGAGGGGTAGAATTTTTGGAGCTTTTATTCCTAGCAATATGGCTTAATCATTAGATTTGGCTTTAAAACCAGTTTCTGTAGTTTGACTAACACATTTGGGATAACCACCTCAAATGAGAGAACCAGGCCTTTTTCAAGCCTCCGCATGGCTACTTTATCTCTGTGACCAGAAAATTAACACAGCAAATGCCTGGTGCAGCCTCATGAATAATGTTTAAATAACAGCAGCCGCACTTACGTGGCTCTTAAATACTTAAAAAAAAAAAAAAAAAAAAAAAAAAAAAAACCACTGTAAATGATTAATTACTTTGCACGGAAGTACAAAATAAATAGGCAGCTTCTTAAATGGTTACTTGAACACAACTAGCTTCAGCACATAGAGTGATTCAATTATTTATTAACCTTTATTAATTCAAAGCAGCTAATTGCATAAAAGTGCTGCAGTGAAATTTAAAAAAAGAAAATCTTCTTTCCTCCATCCCCCTTTCCTCCCGCCACCCACCTCCCTCTGGGTTATTTATTTACTCCATTTTACAAAGTCTTGAGATACTGGAATCATTGGTAAAACTGACATTTGATGCTACTGAAGAAAAAATCTTCTGAATTTCCTGTTCACACAGGAGCAAATAGCTCTGTGTGTCTTCGGGAGAGCTTTAGCACTCACTGTCTACACTGGAAATGGTCTATCAATCATGCATCTTCATTGCGAGACTGGTCAAATCATTTGCTTAGACTTTTCTAGACAATCTTAAGTGATATTTTGTAAATCCTCTACTAAGCATGAATTATCCCTACGCAAGTATCATAATAAGAGCCTGCTTTTCATAAACCAGCCCCAGTGCCTTTCCAGATGGATTGAATTTAATCTCCCCTCCACTTTTTCTGGTTTAAAGTACCAGCACCTTGTGTAATGTAACAGCCCAGATTTCCTGAATGACCTACTTTTTGCAATTACACTACCGAAGGCCATAAGTCCATATACCTTCTAGTGGAAGCTGTTAAAAAAAATAAAAAATAAATAATAAAAATATATGGAGATATACCTATCTCATAGAGCTGGAAGGGACCCTGAAAGGTCATAGAGTCCAGCCCCCTGTCTTCACTAGCAGGACCAGGTACTGATTTTTGCCCCAGATCCCTAAGTGGCCCCCTCAAGGCTTGAACTCACAAGCCTGGGTTTAGCAGGCCAGTGCTCAAACCACTGAGCTATCCCTCCCCAATAGCATGAGAGAGTTACCTAATTTTCATTAATGCAAATCGCAGATATGTACTTAAATTACCGTACACATCTGTTGGACTCTAGTGCCTCAGTTTTTCTATGCTTGTCTTGTCTTCACTTTCTACAAACAGTTGAGATGCAAAACTTGTGTTTGATTTAAATACGTATAAACTGAGGTCTGCTCATTGGTTTCTTTTAGCCATATCCTAGCCCTGCTAAATATGCTTTGTGCAACCTTAAAGCCAGTTTAATCACTTATGCTGGGGGACTTTCCACGTAAAGTGACCCACCGACAGTGTAGAGCCAGTGTAGCCAGCCACACTACTGCCTAATCCCCGGTCTCCAGCTGAGCTGTTGAAGCCAGGCAAGTTCAGGGCATCCTAGCATGAGCCAGGGGACAAAACAGCCCTAGAATCAAGGGAGATGGAAAGTTTGTTATAGGAGTTGCTCTCTCTCTTCAGCTCTGTTCCAAGCGCTGCCCTGGTGCAGCTGAGTATCTTGTCCTCTGTCTCTGTTTAGTAGTGTTTAATTCACTTCTCCATAGCAGGGACACTGAACAAAAAGGCATTGCTTCTTTATAGCAGCAGGTAAATCCCCAGTCCCATGGTCTCAAGGGGCTGCATTGTTGCTGCTAACAGCATAATTGATGATACTGTTGTACAAACAAAGAAGAAAATGGAGCCGTTTACTTAGTCATTGACCTTAATAGGGGTAAAATTGTAGACATAAACCCTCTTGGCTTTGGTTATCGTGGGGCATACCAAGGAGTTAAATCACTCATAACTCATTGTAAATTAATTACATTGCAGGAGATGATTTAATCTAGTTTACAGGGATAGGTATCTTTTATTTAAGAATTGTGACTTTAAAAAATTGTTCTTGACATCATTGAATAAGTATATCACAACTAAATGGAACTTCACAAGGAAGAGGAGGCTTTGAATTGACAAGGCAATCCCTGACCCTGCTGAACGCTTAAATGTCACTGCTGCAGTCCTGGTGAGGGAAGCTTTTTTGCATTGTAGGAAAATGGATTACATAAAATTGTCAGGGAAGCTCTACGGTTGCTGATTTTTATTGTGAGGGAAGGAGAATGGTGCTTTTCACAGAACACATGCCTTTCTTTGAAAACTGAAAAGTACCAGTATTTGAAATAATACAAATTGAGAAAAAATCTCTGTGTGGTTGCATACGTGATCTGCATGCATAAAATAGGCTCTCATGCTTGCTCAGAAATTCAAGTTTTTTTTCCTGATCAGGCTGACGATAGGAAAGAAACACAAGTCATTGATTCTGTCAGGGCTGCCCAGAGGATTCAGGGGGCCTGGGGTCTTTGGGGGCAGGGTGCCCCCGCTTCAGTGGTAATTCGGTGGTGAGGGGTCCTTCTGCTCCAGGACCCGCCGTAAAGTGCCCCAAAGACCCGCGGCGGGGCCCCCCCGCTGCCAAATTACCGCCGAAGACCTGGCACTTTGGCAGCGGGTCCCGCTTCGGTGGTAATTTGGCAGCGGGTCCTTCCGCCCCAGGGTGGAGGGATCTCCCGCCGCCAAAGACCCGGAGCGGAAAAAGCTCCGGGGGCCCGGGCCCCACAAGAGTTTTCCGGGGCCCCCAAAGCAAGTGAAGGACCCCGCTCCAGGGGCTTCGAAAAACTCTCGTGGGGTCCCCTGTGGGGCCTGGGGCAAATTGCTTCACTTGCCCCCCCTCTCTGGGCTTCCCTGGATTCTGTGAATGTGTGTATGTTATATAAGATGTAAACATACAAAAAATATTGTGTGTATATGGTTAGTAGTTCCTGGAACTGTTGAAAGGTTAAATATTTCTTGCTCCTGGCAGAGATTTGAATGCACAATTATTTTCTACCAAAGCAAGTAAAATGATGGCATGTGTATGTAATTTCCCAAGACCAATCTTTAAACATCAGAATAGAATAGAATAGAATTAGGATAATAAGCAGTGGGTAAACACTTGCTTAATAAACAAACATTTGATATCAGTAACCTCCCCAATTACCACCCTCTCTCAAACTTTCCCTCTTTGGGGAATCTTATTGAGATGATCATGGCAGAACACCTCGAGGTTCACCTGGATCTTCTAGCAGTATAGATTCAACCCCGGGGATGGTACAGAGACAGCATTAGCATGCTTGGTTGATCATGTCCTATACAAAGGGAGGGTGGAAAAAATTTTAAAGGAGAAAGTAGTTAAGAACATTGAGGTCAATGTCATTGGACATTGCAAATGGATGTTCTAAGGTAGATCGTGCCAAACCACTTTCCTTTGGAAGGTGACAAAGATTCTTAGACAAGGCAGATGCTGTAGAGTCTAATACCCTCCGATTCAAGTAGATTTGAGGTTCCATGGGAAACTGTTAGTTATTGGAAGATGGGGTGATATGAAAGTTGTAAATGGATAAGAACTTGTTAAAATGGAATTTCGCGGTCGACTGAGGGTGAACTTCAGGCTTGGAAGTTCTATGGAGTCCTCGGATCGGTTTTGGACCATCTTATTTACCTTTTATTACTGACCTTGGCAAAGAGGGGATGTGCTATAAAGTTTGCGGATGACCAGTGGGGGTATTGCTCGCGGAGGACGGGTACTATACAGGAGATCATGGACCTTGTAATGGTGGTAATGTAGATGAATTTAAAGTGAAAAGTCAAGGGATCTGCATTAGGATTAGATAGATTTTAGTATACATTGGGACGCATCGTTGAGCACAGAGGGAGGCCTTGGCTATTTGGTTGATCAAGGCTGATATGGAGCGCCAATCGATATGGCCGTTAAAGCAAATTTCGACTGTTTTAGGATGCATCAGGCGAGTATTTTCCGCCAGGATCAGAGTTTGAGTACGTTATCTTAAGGCCTGTGATCCGCTGGATTATTGTGTGCTTTGTGTCCCATGTTTTAGAAGATGAATTCAATGAACAAGGTTTCAGACGGCTACTAGGATATCGAGCTGGAAAACCTGCTTATGAAAGGGATAGAGTGGTGTTTAGTAGCCAGAGGTCGGGGATATGCTTCTCTATTATAATAGGGGGTTACTGGGGGGGAGAGGCCTTGCTTAGCTTGTACAGTATGTGACAGACAAATGGGTACAAACGGGTTTAGAAGTTTTAGCTTGGAAATTAACGAAGTTTACATTATGGGCGGGAAGTTCTGGACAGACTTCCGAGGGACTATGTAGGGGGCAAGATTACTGGCTTTAAGACTAACTGTAATATATGGAGGGAATGATATGATGGATAGTTTTTGGCAATCTTGTCAGTGCTTCAGAGATAAGTCTGTTAATTGCTGTGATGGGATGTTGGTGATGGATCTGATTTCTGCAGAATGATTTTTTCCTGGTGCTGGTGGGAGTCTTTGCCACATTCTCAGGTTTAGCTGACGCATATTGGGGGAGGATTTCTCAGGGCGATCAGGGCTGAAGTTTGTCACTTCTCTGCAGCGTGGGCTGTGGTTCCTTTTGGGGATTCTCTGCAGCTTGAGGTCTTCAAACCACAATTTTGAGGACTTCAATAACTCAGTCATGGGTTAAGGGTTGTTATAAAAGTGGATGGGTAGGGTTCTGTGGCCTGCTTTGTGCAGGAGGTCAGACTAGATGAACATATTGGTCCCTTCTGACCTACGAGTCTATGAGTCCATGCATATTTATTATCTGTCAGCAGCCTTTGATATCATTTACTATATAAAGTGTTCAAAATGTTTGCAAGATCTACTAAGGGTGGATGGGTGCATTGTCCATTGAATCTGTTGATTCCTTTGAGCGACATTAGCCTAGTAGTTCATTCACCCTGGATTTCCCTCAAGTGGAAAATGGGTAGATTCTTTCTGTGGCCTTTCCTGCTAACTATGCATGTAAGAGCATAAGACCAGATAGCAAAGGTAATTTGGGCTCATTGCCATCAGTGGCAGAGGACATTCAGATCTATGTTCTCTTTATTCAGATCCAAATAGTGCATTTTCCTGGCCCAGATACGAACCTGGATGACAATGATTTGGCTATGAATCAGCTGAAAAAATAAGCTGGTGCTAAATTCTGATGAGCAGCCCCTTGCTATTCCAGCCCTGGAAATTCACCCAGTTCTGCCCAGTAACCATCAATACTGACTTTCAGGGTCCCGTCCCGCCCTCACATTACTCAGGGTTAGAACAAGAGCCTCCGCCAAATCTCAATGATTGCCCCCACTCTATTGCTGACCTGTGAAGTCTTTCTCCCTTCCCTCAAGCCCCTGACTAAAATAATCTAATTTGATCTCCTATATAACTCAGGCCATAGAACTTCACCAGGTAGTTCTTGTAAGTTCACCATCACTTGTGATCAGAGGTGGGATTTCAACTTAGTTTTCCAACGTGGATTTATATAATCGCTCATAAGCACTATGAATAAGAATCCCCATATCTGAGCATTATGAGACTCCAGTCCAGTCAACCCACTTGGTTAAACCTTGGTGTTTTAATTTATTTAATACAAGACTATGGTGTAACAGCAAATAAATACTTTTCCAGCTAGCTACTGGTAAGGGCCATGTTGTATATCAATGTGATTTTTATTTCAGAGTATTCAGATATGTAGCCAGATTGGCTGTTGTGCCTACATAATTATATTCACAGAGCTTAACAACCTCCTTGCCTTCTAGTATCTGTCCTGCACATCACAGTGTGTAGTTGAGATTGTCTAGTATTTTCATCCCTACATTCCTCAATCAAAGAGTTGATCTAGAAATTCTTGGCAACACGGTTAAGAAATGGGGGTGGAGATTCTCCTCTTAACAGGAGGTATGTGGCTAAATTCCTTGGGCTCTTTTGAAAATCACAACAAGAAACGTCCGTTATACAGGAAAGGACTAATTCTGAATGGTATCTTTTTTTTTATCCCTTTGACTTCTACATAGCAAAGAACGTGCTGCTGCTGCTGCTGCAGGGGCAGCTGGCCTAGCAGGTGGATACCATCGGGAAGCATGGACTACAAAAGGGCCGTCATACGAGGACTTGTACACCCAGAATGTCGTCATCAGCATGGAAGACCAGGAGGATCTTAATCGGTCAACAAATGAAGGGAAACCAACCAGAGAGAGGCCAATTTGGCTACGGGAAAGCACAGTGCAGGGGGCTTATGACCCGGATGAGATCAAAGAAGGTAAGAAAAGCTGAAAGGGGAGAAGTGCTGCATAATTCTTAGAGTGGGGAGAATATTTTTGCCCCTTTCTATGTACAGCTGCTGCTCCTGGCATCTTAGCACTAACCTGCTCTGCTGTTATATCTTTCATCTGCCATGCAAAGCCAGGCAGGTGTAAGAGAACAAGATTTACTAGGCACAGCATTGAAACTCATGTCAGTAAAGCTGAATTGCGCACAGTGGTGTGATTGTGTTACTAAAATGTTAATTGTTTGTTATCTTTTCCGGGAGCGTCAAAGGCAGATGTTCTAGTTCATTATGACTTGTTTGGTTTTGGATGAAAGATTTTTCACCTTCTTCAGGAAAGCTTGTTACCAACTGGACGTGGATGGAAAATGAAACTCAAATTGTATATGTGCTGAGCATAAGGCTCACCAAATCGGTTACTAGTGGATATGCCATGTTCACGTCTCCACTCTCCCTTTCTGTAATCAGTTATCTGTTAATTTTCAAGACAACTATTGTATGCAGAGAACAATGTTATCAGACCCGCATCTTGAGAGTGTGGGGAAGAGGAGGTATGAGTACATTAGGAGAATCAGTTACCATACTGGGTTGCTCATTATTGCTTCCTCCTATGATCAGCCATCAACAGTCTTTTTCCTTAGTTTTTGCTTTTATTATTGTCTGTCACATCCCCAAAAGACCACAGTCAAGATGGTGGGCCCATCGTGCTGGGCATTGTGCAAACAGAGTAGCAGACAGTCCCTGCTTTGAAAAGCTTATTCAAAGCTCGAAACAAAAAAGTATTAAATGGAGACCAGTTTAGATTTTTAACAGGGTGATTCAACTGAAATATACAACCATTTGAGCTTTGTAAGCAACACCAAATGAAACAGGCAGCGTCTCAGAAGAAGACGAAATGTAACCAAGATCCAAAAAGCAAAGTGTTTATTTTCAGAAACAACAAACCCAGCACAAAGAAGGACAAAATGCAATGAGAGTGGCTATCAGCAGCGACTAAAAAAAAAAAAATTTCTGAAGAGAATCTCGTTCTATTTCTGCCTGTGTAGAGCTACTGAAATCTTACTGCAGTGTGCTAGTTTCTGACATATAGGATGTGGTAAAAAGTGCACTATTGAATCTCTCTGAGGCTTCTGTTTTAATTAAATCCAAAACACTAAAATCTTCCTTTTCCTGCGAAGTAACCCCCAGGAATGGAACAGAACAGCAGGAGATTTTTTAGGGGAATGGAGGTGTGGATGGTGGACTAACCCTGTTCAGGCAGATAGCTGACAAAACCAGAGCTTGAGGTGATTCTGGTCAGAGAGTTTCTGCCTGATTAACTGATGGCTTGTAGGGTGCGCTCCCTTTTATTCTCTGGTACATTACTTTGTTTACCCTATCGAAGCGTATTAACTAAAACCATACCCTGAACATTGTTATCCACAGTCTGGCACCAGAGTGCCTTCTGCACCACCCACCACCCACACAGATTTCCATGGTTCTTGAGTGACGTGTGACAGAAAAAGAAGGAAGGAAGAAACTTGGGTATCGGCAGAAAACATTAGATGCTAAAGTCCAGCACAAAGAATTTTCACAAGGTCATGATTCATAGAACCCTTCTGGGCTGTAAATCATTCAGTAAACTTGGGCTACTGCTGGTTAACCTCCTAGAGTACATCACTTCTCACTGAGAGGGCCTATTGTGTTTTTTCACAAAGAAGATCTCTTGTCTCTAGAATGACTTCTTGGGATACTAGAAACATTAAGCTGAGCATGAAACTGCAGACACAATCCCCTCCTTCCAAGAATTTGGCCTGTTTGCCAAGTCTTGGGAACACAAACAGCAATCAGGGCCACCACCTGTGAATCTGATGTCTGTCTTTCATACCAGGCAAAAATGTGCCAGGAACATCTGGGACTCCTAGTAACAAAGCCTGTCAACCTCAACTCTGAAGAATGTACGTGCTCTACCTGCACTCCTCAGTGGTGTTGGTTGCAAAAAAAAAAAAAACCTTAATCCATTTTCAGCTGCCTAGAAGATTGTCGTCCATCCATCGTCCCCCCGTTTCTCCCCTTGTCTCCCCAATCAGACTTGTGATCTTGTGGCTTCATTAATGTAGTTCATTATACATTAGAATGAAACCACACATCCCAGAAAACTTTCCTCTGGTACAGGATGCAGCAGCTCACCTTGAACACATTTCTCTAGTGCTTTGATCTTTGCCCTAGCTCCACATTGAATAGACTAGTTCAGGGGTTCTCAATTTTTGTTGCACTGCATCCCCCTTCTGACAACAAAAATTACTGCATGACTCCAGAAGGGGGGCACTGAAGCCTGAGTCTGCCCAAGCTCATCTGCCCCAGCAGGGGCCAAACCCAAAGCCCTCAGGCTTTGGCTTTGACCCTGGCTGGTGGGGCTGGGGCTTGGGCTTGGACTTCGGCCCCGGTGGTGAGGCTCAGGTTTTCAACCTGGGCCCCAGCAAGTCTAAGCCACTCTGGTGACCCCATTAAAATGGGGTTACAACCCACTTTGGGGTCCAAACCCACAGTTTGAGAACGGCTGGTCTCGATACTCAAAGCCCACCATGGGGCTGGCCTTAAATTCCTGAGACCCACCTCCTCTTATCATGACAATGAACCACCTTTTGACAGCAGCATTCCATAAAACCAAGGAACAGTCAAACAGTTGAAGGATGCATCAGTGGAGAAGACAGGACTTTCGTCTCTTGTGGGACTGAGTTCCAACCTAGTCTCTGCTCCTGGGAATGACCAAAAACTTCATCAGTTTGCTCCTCCCTATGGGGAAAGATGAAACACCCCTTTCTGTTTCATTTTTAAGGCAACTTATAGGACAATTGGGAGTTATGGTGCTGGTCATGGTATTGGAACCTGGATAGATGAAATTGGACTAAAGGTCAAGGCTCCATCTCTTCAGGAAAGGGAGAGCAAGTGGCATTAATGTGTGAGGGTGGAATCCAGGCAGCTCAACTCAAGTGATCATTCACATGCAGAGTCTTTCGGTGCAGTAGAAAAAGGTTGCCATGGGGAATCTGTCCTAGTTTTTATCCCTTATTTTTACATAAGGCTCTTAAAATCCATTCTTCTACATTTTTTCAGTCTGCCTGCAGGTTTATTAGTGTTGGGTGGACTCACAGTGCTCTCACCAAACACAAGAATCTGATAAGAGCTTTACGCAGAAAAGCGCAGAAAGACTTTTTTTTAATAGAATTCTGTTTTTGAATTCTTGAACTGTAGACACCCTGCGTACTCAAACACTAGTATATTCTTCCAGTGGTTGTACAGCAAATATTACTTAACAAAAATGCAGCCCTTTCCCAATACAGAAGACACTACTGCAATGCATGCATGTGTCTGTCTGTCTTGTCCATCTTTCACCTGGGGCACTACAATCCCCTACAAGTGAAGTAAAGCTAGGGAAGAAGTCCTAGACTGAAAGAGAGCCCAGGCTACAATTTGGAAATTGGCTTGAAAAATAGCAGCCCTTTCATACACCCTTTGCATATTGCGTTGCATATGCAGTCAAGGGGCTTTAAGATTCCACCTCCAATGCAGGATTAATTTTATTGATAATACCAAGTTCCTGTAATAAACTTTCTCTTCCTGCATGACAGGGGCAATTTTAAGGTTCCAAAACACTCCTCCTTGTTTCTATGTTCATATTTTATCTAAATTAAAGGCCAGAAGCTAAACATTGATATTTATTATATAAAAAATCTCTCAGAGGAAAACTGCCTCTGCTTTTCTCTACTTAGTGATCAAAAAGTTTCCATGGAGCCAAGATGGACATAGTTTATGGGTCCCGTAGGGTGTACTGTGTTAAAAGAGGTACTGTCAGAGTAGTACTGGGAACACAGTGCTCACTCACTAACAGACCAGTCCTGAGATACTGTTGTCCAAAAATGGAGTTTCTGCCCACCTGTTCCTCATTCCCCTAACGGGACCCCTCTTCTTGCTCATTGGTTTGTAACTATGCCTTTGGAACTCAGATACATTCCAGGGTCCTTTGTGCTGCCTGCCATGGCACCTCTCTTAACACACTACTACTGTCTGTGCAAAGATGTGATTGGGGAAGTGGCTTGCCAGATATCTCTAGGTCTAGGTGCCAGCCCTGCCATAGCCATCTTCCATGCACTGAGACTCTTGTAACTGCTGTTCTTTGTCTGAATCCTTTCCGGGTCAGCTGGCTTTCTAGCCATGCAGCATTGGTATTTGGAAGCCCAGCTTCAAGAGCCTGCAAATTACTTTCTAGTGAGCTTTCCTGTGGCCCCACAATCTGGACAAAAATGGTTATCTTTCATATTGAGGCAAAATGTTAAGTGTTTACACAGTAAACCTCCTCTGAGGGTCTAAACCAGAATGAGAAGAGGGAGGGCCTGGTTGCTGATGACAAATCACTTGCCTTCCTAGAAGAATGGCTCTCAACCTTCTTTGGGTATGTGTCCCAAAGTGGAGAGAGAAGTCAGAACATTCCTGGGACCATCCATATTGAGAGTTAAATGTAAGGGAGGTGGGGAGAAATACTATAAGTTGAACCTCTCTAGTCCAGCACCCTCGGGACCTAACTGTTGCCGAACCAGAGAATTTGCCGAACTATGGGAGTTCAATGCAGAATGCCAGCGGGTCTCCAGAGGCACGGGAAGTAGGGATGTGGGGGGTGCTGCAGCACCCCCAGGCTTTGCGCCCAGCGGGACCCCAACCCATGGGCCCCACTGCCACCCAGGGTTCCGGCTGCCGGCCCCCCACCCAGGGGCTCCAGTGCTGGCCCCTGTTCCCAGCCACCAACCCCAGGTCCTCCTCCTCCTTCCCGAAGCTTGAAGGCCACCAATGAGCTATTGCATTCCAGAAGCTTTGGGAGGGAGGAGAAGGAGTTAGTAAGTGTGGGGCCACCAGTGCACAAGAGGGGCAGAGGGGGGAGCTTGATGCCTGTGGATACTCCGCATCCACTAATTTTTCCCCATGGGTGCTCCAGCCCCAGAGCACCCACAGAGCTGGTGCCTATGTTGAACCATGGATGTTGCTGGACCAAGGAGTGCCAGATTAGAGAGGTTCAGCCTGAAATAAGGAAATGATGCACCACACTGAGTGCTGCTGGGGAAGGTAAAGCCAAGAGCCCGGTAATTATTGAACTTCCTTAAATGACTTGCATTTTTGTTTCGGGGTCCCAAAGATTCCTGCTTGGCTGCCTTCCTCTTTTGATACCTCTCTTAAGATCCTCTTCCAAATACCTTTATTTATATTATGGTGGCACCAGGGCCTAGTGTGCTAGGCACTGTACAAGCACAGAACAACATGGTAGTCCCTGTCCCAGGGAGCTTACAACCTAAATATAAGACAAGAGACAGCAGATGGCTACAGACAGAGGGGAGTACCAAGTCATCAGCATAGCAGGTAGGGAGCAGCCTCAGCACACTAGCAGCCTAACTGTTGTCAGGTTTTTGTAGGCATCACAGCAAGGACAGTTTTGAGAGAGGATCTGAAGGTGAATAATGAGGTAGCTTTGTGGATGTGTATAGGGAGCCGCTGCTCCGAAGCATGTGGGGCAGCCTGGGAGATAGCACAAAGGGGCTTGTTTGAAAATGAACGCGCAGATGATGGAGGCTGGCATTATGGGTCGATCAGAGATGAGTAAGAGGTGATAGGTAGGGTTGGAATTGACCTGTTCTTGCTGCATTCTCTGATACAGAACAATTTGCCGTTTTCTTAAAAGCGAGGTGTCCCCCATTGTGTCCCATGGGTTGAGAACCACTGTGGCTATAGACCTTTCACATAGTCTGTCAGCAGTTAGCACGTGTTAAGCCTCGCCCTGCTCTGAGGTCTACTGGGCAAGTATAACTATCTTGACTTTAAGATGGGCAGGGAGGAAGCAGTGGAGAAGGGAAGCAGCTTGCTCCAAGCCATACAGTCAGTGACAGGGATGGGACTAGATCTAAGGAGTTCTGACCCCCAATAGCAGGCTGCCCTAACCGGCACATAATGCTCCCTCCTTAATGGTCAGCATGATGTATCAGTATGATGACTTGCCTACCATTCCTTTATGCTTTCTTGCAGGTGGTCAAGATATGGATGCGTTTCAGGAACGTGGGGAGGGCCGTGCGACTCTGGACGATAATGAGGAGGTGATGCGTGCCCTGCTTATCCATGAGAAGAAAACCCCCTCTGTCTCTGCAGCTGGTGGGGGGGGGGCCGCTCCCTTAGCCAGCGGCAATGCCAGCGACTCTGAGAGCGATACCAGTGAATCAGAGGAGGAATCCCCACCCCGCCTGGCTGCTGCCACAGCTACACTCTATGGGCTCGAGGATGAAGAGGATGAGGAGGAGTTTGAAGTGGTGGCAGAGGACCCCACTGTCATGGTGGCTGGACGTCCGTTTTCTTACAGTCAAGTGAGCCAGCGGCCTGAGCTAGTGGCCCAAATGACTCCAGAGGAGAAGGAGCTTTATATAGCCATGGGGCAGCGTATGTTTGAAGATATGTTTGATTAACCCTTTTCCCGCCCGACAGCTTTTAAAGGTGAATTTTAACAGGAGACTCCCTAGTGAAACAAAAGACTGAACTGCATCTCTCCCTTCCCTATAGTCTGTCATGCAGGGGTTTGGGGCTTAGAACTGCTTCCTGGCGGAAGGAACTGCTGATCTTGGGCATCCCACACAATGGGGGCTAAAACTAGCTGGGTGTGCCAAAAGGGGAGGGAGCAAAGGTGGGTGGTGGAGCATGTGGATATTTTTGAATCAGGAGAGAAAGCTTGCAAGGTGAAGCTCCACTTCAGGGGGGCCCTCACCTGCTGCTGCTTTAGCCCAGCAGCCTCTTTTCGCCTGAGGTTTATTCTTTTTATAGAAAGCCAGGAAACAGATTCTGATGCAGTCCAGTTCCCTCCTCACGGAGGACTTGGCTGCTCTGTGGTCTGATCAGGTCTTGCTCCTCAGTGTTACAGAACAGGAGAGTAATAATCTAAGTGACACTGAGGGTCTGTGCGTTGGATGCTGAGACAAGCTGTAGATGCAATTGCATGTGGACATGGTGCCTGAGCAGGGTCGGGCTGTAGCACCGGACACAGGGAGGTTGTCATTAACCCATTGCAGGTGACTGCAGTGCGCAGGGATTTTTATTTCTAAACATGTGAACAGATACCATACTTGCGCCCTATCCTCCTCAGTCTTCTTACAGGTCTCTAGCTAAACCTCTCAATAGAGTCTGTAGCCCAAGCTTGCTCAGACTGAACTACGTTGCTTAGATTCAACCATGTATTTTGGCCAAGTCATGTTTGAGATTCTTTTCCAACACGGTTAGGAGCCCTGGAGTGGACAGCTGATGGTGTTCGTTGTAACCGAGGATGTAGATAGGAGGCTGCTTTCTGATGGGGAGCAAAATGGGAGACGAGCTCTGGAAAGGAGAATACAGATCTCTGGGTGATGCTCATTTGAAAGACTGTCTGGTTTTCAGTCTCCTGTTTTCAGTGATCAGGGGCTTCAGTCCTCTGTGAAAAGACGAGCCTGTCCTTGCCTGTTCCCCTCTTCCACGTGCCCCACCCTCCACTCCCACCTGTCAGAATTTTCAAACAGGAGATTTCAGGATAAGCATCTAACAAATAACTTGATTCTCAAAAGTGCTGAGCGTGCTTATAGTGCCTGTTGGTTTCAATGGAAGCTGTGGGTGCTCAGCACCTCAAGGACAGATGTAACTTGAAGCACCCAGATTTGAAAGTCTTGGCTCATTTTCAGTGTAATGAACCCCACTGAAGAAACTGAACTGGTAGAGTACTCTGAGCTACCCAGAGAATACTTTCAGTACAGTATACTGTTACTGCCTGTCCGTTAACCCATCTAAGCCCCGATGTTACAGCCTGAGTTCACAATAGATTGGGCTGTCAGCCAGGCAGTACCAGGGAACCAGCATAGCTAGTTTTAATTTCACTAACACCAAAAGATTTGTATAATTTGAAAAGGAATTATGCAGAGTTCTCAATACTGATATTTAGCATGGCACTGCACTATCTATCAAAGAAAACCATTTTTACCAGTGCCTATAGCAGTATCGTATTTGTAATGTTACCTTTCAATTTAAAAGTGTTACTTTTTTTTAATCCTTGTGTTTTCTTACCCAGTGCTATGGTAAAACAAAGTGATAAAAGGATTTTGTGTTTGGAGACTGTATCAAGTGCTGTTTGATTTACATGAATGGTACAGATTTGCCAAGCATTTAAACTGTAAAGGTATTTTATATTGACTAGCCCTGTGATGCCTCCTTTGTGGTTTTATTTTCAGCATCTTGATATTTTACCCTTTTTTTAAAATAGTGTGTTAAATTTGTCATTTTTAAAATAAACAAATAAAATGATGCTTCTGTCCTAAGTTGTCTTTTCAATCTATTTATTACTTGCTCAGCTGGGATTGTTTGTTTCTTCTAGGGCTTCTGATATGTTTAATATGCTATTTGAAAGGCTTCCAGCTGCTTTCAAACCATGACCCCACCTTCAGTGTCATCACTCGTTCTTCCTTGGACACATCTCAGAATCCTTTGCCCCGTTTTCCATGGTGTTTTTTCTAGTTGGGAGCCATGGTTGGTTCCTGTGTCAGAGGGATCTTATGGTTAGCACTCCCATTCTTTTTCCTTCTTTGCTGAGGAAGTGAATATTGCTGAAATGCTGGCTGTCCTAAAGTTGTCTTGCTGCCAATTTAAAATGGCTGATATGGCATGGAAGTGTGTATGAGACACGATAAGTATGGCTGTCAAACCACAGAGATGCTAAATCATGCCAAATAGTGGTCAGCTGAGGGAAAGGAGCTTTACATATTTCAGGAAGCTGAATACAAGGTAACACATTTTAAGGGAGTAGATGCAAGGGACCATTGGCTAGAAACTGGAACCAATCTTGCAAACACTAGTAGTTTCTACTGTGCTTTAGTATTTGCGGGATCAGATCTTAAGTTTGTTAAAGCTTTAGCAAAGGAACAGTGTTACCCATTGTTACATCAAGCAACTGGTGTATGAGAGATTTTAAAGAAATAGGCTGTGTGTAACACATTTTACTGTGGCTTATAGTTATGGTAGAAAACTGGGCTTTATCCATGTATGATCTTTATATTATATCATTCAACAAGATCCCCAAACTTAATAATATACCTACCATCAGGAGTCCATCCAAATGTTTATAGGGCACTCCTGGCATTTCTGGTCCATCAGTGGCCATTTACTGAGATGCCACTCTGCTGGGAGACTGGAGGTAGATATGTGAGCAGGTGTACTGTCCCCTAACAGCTGCTGACTCCCAGGATCTGTTGGCCAGTTTATCCCAGCCAGTTCAGGACTCTTGTGAAAGGACAGCAATGCACAGTTATTGTCCTGTTGTGATAAATGTTCCTTTGAACAGGAGCAGTGAAGGCCAATGGCACTTTTAAAATGTACTCTGTAAAGAGGGACTGTGCACACACGCTATCCCAGAGAACTGTCACTGTGGCAATTGCTGAAAGGGAAGCACTGCCAAGTGCAAGATTGGAAATCACAAAGCAAATCAATGGTGAAGCCAGGAATTGAGCCCCTGAGTTCTGATGTTGGCCCAGTCTAACAACTGGACCACACTGCCTCTGCTAATTAAAATCCTGTGATTTAGCTACAAGACCAGCCTGCACAACAGTCTCTTGTAACTCCACTGCACTAGGTTTCTGCTCCTGACTTCAGCATCATCTGCAGTTTGTCTGCTTAGCAAACAGGATTGCACCTCTACCTACAGTGAGAAGAAAAAAAGAAACCTATTTATGTAGTCCAGGGACTTTGGTACCTGAGCACCTGAAATCTGTCTCAGCCTTGTGTCTCTGTCATTTGTTGTACTATATATAACACCCCAAAGCCAGTAATAAATGCTGGTGCCAGCTATCACTGACTGAGAGAACGCTACTCCCATCACAATGAAGTGTGCAGCCTTCCTTGCTTAAAATGAATTTACTTCCTCAGACAGGCTAATTGCCAGGCTGGCTGGCTATCTGGAGGGGATGTACCATAGCTTGAGACTGGAGGAAGGTTTGATTTGATTGTTCACATCGATCCCAAGGTGCAGCTGCCTGGAAACAACGTCTGTCCTTCTAACTTCTCTTTTCCCTGTTGCTGCCTTCTTCAAACAGACTCAGATTAAGCAGATTGGCACTAGCAGAGCAGCAGGGGAGTTGGAGATCCCCTGGAGGAAGAGCAGAAAAATAGAATTACCCCTGCCCTGAAAGATCTAAGAGCCTTGACTTCATGATGCCCTGGCGCTCCTGGCTAGCTGCTGAGAAGTTTGACAAGGCTTAGTGGGGGAAAAGCAGAAAGCTTAGCTCTTGTTTCTCTCCTGCTGAAGCCCTTTGGGGAGCAGGAAGTAACAGGAAACAGATGAAGCATAAACCAGGCTGCTTTCATCAATAAAATGGAAAGTTTACAGTTGGGAATGAGTGTGCATAGGGGTGCAGCTGAACTTGAGCTATGAGGCAAAGTGCTCAGCTATTCTATGATGAAAATGCTTCATAAAACAGGTTCCTGGGATGGAACCATATGAGGTACGCTCTGGGTGGCTAAGTAGCAGCTCTCTACTGGATTTCCAGTCTGCTGC
Source organism: Chelonoidis abingdonii (assembly GCF_003597395.2). Classification (NCBI taxonomy): domain Eukaryota; kingdom Metazoa; phylum Chordata; order Testudines; family Testudinidae; genus Chelonoidis; species Chelonoidis abingdonii. The sequence goes on along the minus strand of NC_133769.1, from coordinate 157,169,179 downwards.
AACCCAAATGAATGGAGTCAGGGGGTTGTGATGGGCTCCATCCCTAAGGGAGAGCGAGTACATCACACTGCTCAGCAAGAGAGCCTCTTCAGCCTGTTCATGACTGATGTTTTCAGACCCCATCAAGAGTCCTGGCCACAATGACAGGGGCTGTGATTCACGCATAGCAGGCTAGGGCGTATTAATCTGGGCATTAACAGCAAGAGTCTCGAGGCATCTTAACCCACATTTGCTTATAACATATTCAATCCTGTCTGGACATGTCACCCAAAGAAATAGAAGAGCAGGAGCAACAGAACCATAGCACCCCACCCAGATCTGTAACCCAGCTGCAAACTCAACAGGATACCAGCGTGAAGGGACCTCAGGCAAACAGTAAGAGGAGGAGTGTTCTAACTCCCAGTTCGTGTAGTGACTAAAACTTAATTCCATCAAGTTACCGTCTTTGTCTAAGCAGGTTTCTCACCTGTAGTCAGTTTCTAGCTACTCTTGCCGCCTCCCCTCAGTATTGTACCTAAGCTCAGTTTCTGGAACAGGACAATGTTAGGCCATTAAAAAGTCCAACTGGGTCACCAAAGGAGTGGTCCGCCGAGTACATAATACTCAGTGGTCCTGGACTCCTATTCCATAGAGGATCATCAAAACAAGGCCATTGCCCTATGGAATAGGAGTCCAGGACCACTGTGTAATGGCCACTGTGATACTAAGCGCACCCCAATGCCAGATGGCAAAAGTACAATTCAGTTGACTAGCTCAATACAGCTCACACACTTGTCATGATATTTATTTAAATGGTGTTTTGTAATACCATTTGAAAATTAGCAACATGCTAGCCATTACTATCACTGTGAAATGTAAATCCACAAGGCTGTTTTGTGAATTTATAGCTACTCTTATATTATGTTTTGGGAGTCTGTAAACAGACCCAGGAAGCAAAAACAGGTTTTTTTCCCAGAGGAAGAAGAATGGCCAACACCTCTTGAGCTCAACTGAAAAATCAAACCAGGTGTGGCCAAGAACAGTGGACTATTCATTTGCATCAGGGATCACAGGAAGTCCATTTCCATTGCAAAATCACAGGAAACTGAAAAATTAACATGGCAATGGCTCCCAGGTGAATACAGAAAGCTGAGCCCCCAGGAGGGTTTCATGACTTTGAGAAAGAAGCTATCTGTTGAGGATATAAGGAAGAGCTGAAAGACTTTGGGATACCCGTCACCTGTGGGACATAAAGGAGCAGCATTCTTGGAGGTCATGGAAAGTGGCTCAACTTGGCCCAGGAGGAGCTGGAAACTGACTACAGATGAGAAACCTGCTTAGACAAAGTCGGTTATTTGACAGAATAAAGTTTTAGTCACTACAAGCCCTGTTTGGTTTGGTTTTACTTGTAACCGTCCTGTCTGTCCTATTATTCGTTATCATTTAGATCGCAGTTCTTTGTTAATAAACTTATTCTTGGTTTATTACAAAACCATCTTAGTGCTGTGTATTAAACTGAAGGGTAGAATCCTCAGCCAAACTATCAGGCTGGTGTCTCCCCTGCCTCTTTGGAGGCAGTGAACTTAAACTTCTGTTAGGGGCCAATGAGAGGGACAGGGCACTACAGGGGATACGGTTTTGCGGAGGTTCAGGACTGGAAGCACTGTTGGTGTCACCCTGCAAGCTGTAGCCAGGGTGAAGCCACTGTGCTGTGAGCAGGCTGCCGGTGCCAGGGCACTGAGCCAAAGCTGCACAGCACAGAAGTACCCAGGATTGCAGAGTTGATGGTAACACATCCCCTTACAGGTTGTGTTACTAGAATCACAGGCACCTCACCAAACTCCTTCCCTATCCCTAACATTGGTTCACAACCAGCATCTGTCAAGTTCATGTATCAATCAGTGGCTCCAAACATTTCCATCTCCAACATCATTGTAGAACAATAGTTTTTGCTATTTGTTGTGTCATCCCCCCCCCCCCATCCCTCCGCCCCCTGCCACACACACTCTCTCTCTCTCTCCCCCCATTACTTGGGGATAGCTGGGCTTTTTCCTGTTTGATCTCCTTAATGAGAACTGCCAAAAGGTGGCTCTCTTATTTAGAGAGCACCTAATTAACAAAATAAAATCAAATTTTGGGAGCTCCTTTTGTGCCATCAAAATATAGTAAGGACAGTAATTAACGTGGTTCTGCAGATCCACATGCTGTCCTATCTGCAGCAGACAATGAGTCTCTGCATAAGATGCTTTTAGAAACACCCATTATATTTAGAATATATTTCTGACCTAAATATAATTTCCATCACTTAGAGTAGTCTGAGCCTAATGAATCAGCCAGGAGTGACAAAGTGGGGGCTGATCCGGCTGCATGTGGACTGATTCAGCTCCACTGCAATGTGTTATAGACACTGCACTTTAACTTAGCTACACACTGTGATTGGAATACAGGGGAGAGCAAGAGCTGGACAAATCAGTAGGAAGAAACTTTGCTCTGATCTGTTGCAGAAACAGAGTGGATTGAGCCTTCAAATTAAGGCTGATCAAATGTTGTTCTGTGGCGGGGGGTGGGGGGGAGAGATATGGATAACTGGCTAATTTAAATAACAGGAGTACTTGTGGCGCCTTAGAGACTTAACAAATTTATTTCAGCATAAACTTTCATGGGCTACAGCTCACTTCTTCGGATGCATCTGTAGCCCACGAAAGCTCATGCTGAAATAAATTTGTTAGTCTCTAGGGTGCCACAAGTACTCCTGTTCTTTTTGCGGATACAGACTAACATAGCTGCTACTGTGAAACCTGGCTAATTTAAATTACTAAACCAATGTGTGTTATCATATGGACCCCAATGCATAAGGAAAAAAGCCACATCTTACAAACAGAAAAGAGAGCAGGGTTACCATATGGCTAGGTTTTCCCAGATATGACCACTAACACTTGTAAAGGACTTTAGCAATGAAGTCAACCACTTGAGCTCATTTACTCTTTTTCCTGCATGACAAAAAGGGCTGATGGGATTTTTGTGGAGCTTATTTTTTATTCTTCTCATCCCTTCGAAATATTTGGAGTTGCTGAATTTCTCATGATCCATTTCCTTGCAGCTAACAAGTTTTATTTTTCAAGTGCAAATGAGACTGTGAAATCATTTTAGGGAGACAGGGCTGTTCTCTCTCTCCTGTCACCATAATTACAATTACTTTGCCATAACAATGCTTCCTTACAGGAAGATGTGCATGCTTTGAACATCCATCACTGCCGCTAGTGATTTCTTTGGAGAAGACTGGAGAGGGCTGGAATAAGAGGGAATGTGTCTACTTTAACACTGACTCTTGTTGAGAGACATTTCATTGTTGCACACCCTCCTAGGCCATGTGTTTTTTGGGGAAAAAAATCTTAAAATGTGCATGAAACAGAAATGAGGTGCTATAAGGATGAGAAATATAGGATGTGCTATGGCTGAATGAACCCATAATCCAATTATCCTAATATGCAGTCCTGTTTCAGATAGATTCCTTTACCAGATACTTCCAAGGAATGGGGAAATTTTCACAATGCACGTAACAGTCTAATGTTTACATGACAGGTAAGGTCCCAGTTAGTGACAGCAATAAAGTCACTGCAGGTCTGTTTTAATGGTTTAATCCTTTTTCATCTAGCTAAACTATTGGTTCAATAATATCCTGCAGCAGCAAGTTGCAAAAGTTAGTTCAATGTTGCATTAAAAAGTATTTCCTTTGATCTGTTTTAATTTTTTGTTTGCGTACCCTCCTGTGTTTGCATAATGAAAACAAATGAGGGCAGTTGATTAATCGCAGTTAACTCATGCGATTAACTCAAAAATTAACCACAGGTTTAATTGCACTGTTAAACAATAGAATACCAATTGAAATTTATTAAATATTTTGGATGTTTTTCTACATTTTTAAATATATTGTAGTCTGTGTTGTAACTGAAATCAAAGTGTACATTATTTTTATTACTAATATTTGCACTGTAAAAATCAAAGAAATAGTATTTTCAGTTGACTTCATACAAGTATTGTAGTGCAATCTTTGTCATGAAAGTGCAACTTACAAATTTAGATATTTTTTGTTGCATAACTGCCCTCAAAAACAAAACAATGTAGAACTTTAGAGCCTGCAAGTCCACTCAGTCCTACTTCTTGTTTAGCCAGTCTCTAAGACAAATAAGTTTGTATATATTTAGTTGGGGATTGGTCCTGCTTTGAGCAGGGGGTTGGACTAGATGACTTCCTGAGGTCCCTTCCAACCCTGATATTCTATGATTCTATGATTTGTGAGAGATACTGCTGCCTACTTCATAAGAACATAAGAATGGCCATACTGAGTCAGACTAAAAGTCTATCCAGCCCAGTATCGTGTCTACTGACAGTGGCCAATTCCAGGTGCACCAGAGAGAATGAACAGAACAGATAATCATCAAGTGATCTCTCTCCTGCCATCCATCTCCACCCTCTGACAAACAGAGGCTAGGGACACAATTCTTTATCCATCCTGGCTAATAGCTATTAATGGACTTAACCCCCATGAATTTATCTAGTTCTCCTTTAAACCCTGTTATAGTCCTAGCCTTTACAACCTCCTCAGGCAAGGAGTTCCACAGGTTGACTGTGCACTGTGTGAAGAAGAACTTCCTTTTATTTGTTTTAAACCTTCTAATTTTTATTTACAATGTCACCTGAAAGTGAGAACAGGCATCTGCGTGGCACTTTTGTAGCAGGCATTACAAGGTATTTACATGCCAAATATGCTAAATATTTATATGCCCCTTCATGCTTTGGCCACCATTCCAGAGGACATGCTTCCATTCTGATAACGCTCATTAAAAAAAATGCATTAATTAAATTTGTGACTGAACTCCTTGGGGGAGAATTGTATATCTCCTGCTCTGTTTTACCCACATTCTGCATATATTTCATGTAATAGCAGTCTTGGATGATGACCTAGCACACGTTGTTCATTTTAACACTTTCACTGCAGATTTGACAAAACATTTTAACACTTTCACTGCAGATTTGACAAAAGAAAGTACCAATGTGAGATTTCTAAAGATAGCTACAGCACTCGACCCAAAGTTTAAGAATCTGAAGTGCCTTCCAAAATCTGAGAAGGACGAGGTGTGGAGCACGTTTTCAGAAATCTTAAAAGAGCAACACTCTGATGCAGAAACTACAGAACCCGAACCACCAAAAAAGAAAATCAACCTTCTGCTGGTGGCATCTGACTCAGATAATAAAAGTGAACATGTGTCGGTCTGTACTGCTTTGGATCGCTAGCGAGCAGAACCCATCATTAGCATGGAAGCATGTCCTCTGGAATGGTGGTTGAAGCATCAAGGGACGTATGAATCTTTAGCGCATCTGGCACGTAAATATCTTGGAATGCCGGCTACAGCAGTGCCATGAGAACACCTCACTGTCAGGTGACCTTGTAAACAAGAAGCGGGCAGCATTATTTCCTACAAATTGTAACCAAACTTGTTTGTCTGAGCGATTGGCTGAACAAGAAGTAGGACTGAGTGGATTTGCAGGTGCTAAAGTTTTACACTGTTTTATTTTTAATGCAGTTTTTTTTACATAATTCTACATTTGTAAGCTCAACTTCCATGATAAAGAGATTGCACTATAGTACTTGTATTAGGTGAACTGAAAAATACTATTTTTTTACAGTGCAAATACTTGTAATAAAAAATAAACATAAAGTGAGCACTGTACACTTTGTATTCTGTGTTGTAATTGAAATCAATATATTTGAAAATGTAGAAAACATCCCAAAATATTTAAATAAATGGTAATCTCTTATTATTTAACAGTGTGATTAATCGCGATTAATTTTTTTAATTGCTTGACAGCCCTAAAATAAATCCAATAACTTGACTAGGCTTCCCAGTTCTCCTGAAACTCCTTTTATTTGAGAGTTGATAGATATAGAATTTTGTGCCATTAGACAGGAGCTAATGCCAATAGCAACTGCAGATCACTAATCTAGACAGTCACCCAACTGTAATTATTCCCAAGTGAATAATGAAACAATTTATCTTCATAAACTATGCACATGGTGAAATCGGTCAGGCTAATCTGGGACAGGTGTCACCATCACCTTGTCCAGCTTTTCTATATTTGTTTGATTTTTACTTTTGCATTTCTGTACTCAACTTAAAACTAGCACTGGGATCTTTATTACAGCAATGGACTAGAAGAGTTTGCTCTGAATCAAGGGCCCTCTGACTTGGCATTGTTCTAATGAGTTCCTTGTGGAAATTGTTTGTTTACATGCTAATGTAATCTGCTTCAAGAAAGGTGTTACCTAACCCATTAGAAATACACAAAACAAATTCAATGAATTATACGCATGAAAGGTTATTTGTTCAGGTGGCCAAAAATGAGAGAAAGAGAGAGAGCACTTGAAATGTATACATTGATTTATGTTTGCAATGGACACACAAACCTCTCTCTGATTAGGAAATAATTGAGAGTCAACTTGTAATTCTAATTTTGTATATTCTCTGCTCCATTTCTGATGCATGTTGGACAGGAGAGGTGACCAAATGGAACCTTTCACTACCCTGCACAAGAGAGCCCTCAAGGCCGATGGGCAATTGTCAAACAGCTGCTGGGTTCTCACCAAAGAAAAAACAGCCACTCAGCACAACCTCATGGTCAATGGTATCAAAGACTGTTTGAGGCATCTAAATGATTCCATACGGGACACCCAATGTTTTTTTTTCAATCCATAGAAGGAGGTCAACATCAACTGAGACCAATGAGTCTTTGTGCCATGCCTCTGATGTATGCAGCTAGGTAGCTACAATTTTGTTTTTACTGCACTTCCCCTTTGGGTTTCTAAGAGTCTACTGTCTATGGGGGCAGCTGCCATTTTGTGATGCAGAACAAAGGCAGCATGTCAAAGAGGAACCACATACATTCTGTGCTCTCTCTTTGGAGACTTGACTTCTGTTCTTCCTTATTTTTGTCAATTTTTTTCCTTAATTGAAAATAAAATTGAGTCAAACGGGGGTGGGGGGAAGAGTTCATTCTTTATGTTGGGTAAAAATTAACAATATCCAGGACTACAGCTTGACAGAAGGGGATCAAAGAAATCTGATGACTCTTAAATTGCTTTTGCCACAAGAGGCTCAATAACCTTCCCTCAAAAGGGAAGATTGGAGACAAGGACTATAACTAGTGAGATTGTATGCATCAAGAGATGACTTCATGAGCAAGGGCCTAAAAGCTGCTCATCTGAGAGAAGCTGGCACCTTGCCCCCACTGCAGCAAGTTATTAACATTCTCAACCAACAATGGATTATGATTCTCCATTTGGCCTTGATTTTACAAGCAGGCTGGAGCCCCTTAGCACATTTGGAATTTTAGTGACTATAGCGTATATTTTATACCCCAAACCAGCTCTAAAATCTACAGCTGTGGGTGGAGCATATCTAGACAGGCAGGTCTCAGAACCTTTGTGGGGCTTTGCATTCAACACTTGCTCTCTGAAAACAGCTTGTGTCTTTGAGAAGAGAATTGGAGAAGGAATGGCATGAGAGCAATAAACAGGACAATTGTCTTCCGCCTAATCACAGCCCAGCCTTCTGGAGGGGATGCAGGGGGACTTAGCGGCTTTTATATATGTATTTAATGAAACATTGGAGATGTTCCTCTAATCTGGACTGAGGAGGATACAGAAAACACTCATATCCATGCACCATAGGAGCACCAAGAAGTGACCTCCCGTAATGAAAGAGACAATTACTTTTACTTGGTTACAGATTTTTCTAACCTGATTTTGAGTTTACTAGTAACAAAGACTAATTATTACCTAGGTCTCCTGAGCTGGTTCTTTAGCAATTCTAAACGAAAGCCACTCCAGTAGCAGTGATCCTTCTTTAGCTGCTCTTAGCATTGAGCTGCTGTCAGGAAGAGGCTCAGTCTGTGGTTACATGAATGACAGGGACATTTTTTGCTCTCTGTGGCTGTGTGCTGGACTGCATGGCTTACTGCGCAGCCATGACACTCTGCGGTGTGTAGGGCCCAACAGCCACTGTCTAGCACAAAAGGCAAAGCTGAGAGGCAAGAACTGAAAAAAAAACATCCACAAATGAGGGGACTGAATGACTCCAGGGCTTGGTAATGAGTCACTTTGACCAGTTCATAGCACCGTCCTGCAGTGAGCTAACCTTGTTACTGTCGAATGCCAGTCTGATGGCCATATATGACTTCAGTTGTGTGAGACCCAGTTCATTTCCTAGCACAGAAATATTCAGACCTCAAAAGCCTCCACAAATGGCATCAATTGCCCACCTTGGCAATCTCAGCCAAATACCGAAGGGGCCATGGAGACCGAGTTCCTAGAGGTGACCCCTCTCGGGCAAAGGTACATGGGCAGGGTAGGATGTGAATGAAGCTTGGAGTGTTTTACCTTAGGTACCATCAGTGTTTAGATGCCACAGTGGTAGGTACCTTACATGGCTGTGATAGATACTAGCTGTGTGGATAGGCAGTGGGCATTAGTCGCCAGGCTTCCCCATTCAGTACCTCACATTAGCATGAGATTCACTAGGGACGAACTGAAAGGATTACAAATGGGGCATGTTAAATGTAGCAGGCAGTCTGACGGTGCAGCAATGCTGTAGGTCACGTGCACATACTAGTTACGCCAGCTCAAGGCCCAAACTTTGCAACACTTAGGGCAGCTCCTTTATGGCTTTCTTGAAAAGTAAATCAAAGCGAAATGAAAACAGCAAGCTAGAGATGGGTCGTTAAAAAAAGCTAGAACTGAACAAAGAGAAGCCTTATCATTGGCTAAGGTAGTAATAGACCAACAGGCAGCAGAAGCTAAGAAACCCCTACTATTTATGTCCCAAGGGAGCAGAAGGTCAAAGAGTTTGGTGGCTTCCCGACTAGACCAGGAGACATTACAGTAGAAGAGCGGGTCAAGTCTGTGAAGGCAGCTATGCGTGTGCTAAGAGTATCTGAAGAAGATCATGTGGACTTCACAGAGGAACACCTCAAGGACCAGGCCAATGTCACAGAAAAGTTCCTGGCAATGGCAGAAAAGAAAGATGTGGAAAAGGTATTTGAACTCCTTCTAGAAGTGTATGGAGACAAGGTACCTATGGGAACCTGATTAAAGGAGTTCTTCGAGAGAAAGCAGGAGCCTGGTGAAACTGTCCAGGGATATGTGTATGACCTCCAGGAGAGAATGAGCAAAGTGGAGCGGCAAGACCTTCAACGAGTTCCAGACCCAGATACAGCTCTGAAAGAGCAGTTGGTGCTGGGGCTCTGGGATGATTTCCTCTCCCCCTCTGCTGTGAAATTAAAAGGAGGTTTAAGGCAGAGCCTGGTAAGAAGTTCCATGAACTCATGCAGGCTGCCTATTATGTGGTCAGAAGAAGAGGAAGTTCCTGTGGAGGAGACGGCCAAGACTAACCCCCCCTACATGAAGTGGGAGGCCTAGTGAATGCAACTACTGAGGAAAAGACCCTGCCCCAAACACAGTTAACATTGGAAAGTTTAAGTGAAACTATCAAAAAAAATGAAGGTCCAACGGGAAGATACTGAAAGTGATGACTGAGTCAATGAAAGAAAAAAATGCCTTTAGTATGCCAATGTATCCAAGGGCACCGGGATCCTGAAGACCCCACTGAAGGATGAGCTGGGAAGATACATTTCGTACACTTGGGAAACGCCAGGGCATACTAGCCAAGGATGTCCACTGAGAACGAGAACAGAGTACCAAGCCCTGGAAACCAATGGGGCACCAGGACTGAGTGGTCCATCTACAGTAGAAGGCCAAGCAGTGGTAGAAGGCTTTCTAGGCAATCTTTGCTGGAAAATCACTCTGCATACAGTGTTGAAATGAACGCGGGCAGTGCCAGCTTATCACGCAACTTCTGCAAGCGAGCATTTAGAGACTGTCTAAATGCTGAAGTATGTATAGCAGGGGTGAAGACCAGATGTTTATTAGATACTGGCTTAGAAGTCACTACCATTACTGAGTCGCATTTTTGAAAATATTCAAAGGACAAGAGCTAACCATGCACAGCACACAATTTGTAGATCTAACAGCAGTCAATGGACTGGTAATCCCAATAGTGGGATGCCTTGAAGCAGACGTAGACTACATGGGCCAGACATTGCCAGGAAAATGCATCTTCATCCTGAAAGACACAGCCTCTGAAGGGAGCAATATGGAAGAAGGAGTCCCAGGGCTTCTAGGAATGAACACCATTAGTGAGCTGAAGGAGCTACTATTGCCAGGAGAAGGAACCAGAAGGATGAACCCTCATGGGCACACTAAGAATGCTGTGCTGAGTAGAGTACTGGCTCAAGCAGAGAAACAGAACCATTCACTGGGCCATGAGGGGCAGACTGGTAATGTTAAAGTGAATAGAAAACAGAGACTGTTATTCCTCCTCAGAGAGGGAAGATTCTTGATGAACGATGCAGAGTACCAGGAAATACTAATGGATATCGAGTGTTTGTAGAGCCTACATCTGGGGCAAGCCTACCTAATGGGCTCCAGCCAGCCAATATACTGACTAATGCCATCAAAGGAAGAGTACCAGTGAGTCTTCTAAACTCAAGTTTGAAGACTGTGGAGTTGCATCCTCGAACCAGAACTGAAGAGGTGTAATGGCCTGAGGATGTGATTCCTCAGGTGAAGGTAACATTTAAAGAGAATGGAAATGAGCTGCGAGTGATAAGGAAGGAGAAGGGAGGACGAGTTACCTGTCCTCAAGAAAGATGTGTTGGGAAACTGCCAGTTCCAGTTCAAGCGGCATACCAAGGGCTGATTCCTGCACAAGTGGCTAACTTAAGGGCATTGCCAGAGAAGCATCAAGATGTCTTTTCTAAGAATGAAGTGACCAATTTCAATGACTGGGTCAAATGTGTCCATAACAGGCCGAAGACAGCCAGCGAAGTTGCTCCCAGTACAACTAAGGACACAGCCCAAAGTAGGAAAAGGACTTATGATTGCAAGTCCAGTGGGGCTCTCATCAGACCTGGTGACTGTGTACCAGTTGGTAACCATAGACATCAGGTATGTAACAAAATACAGGAGAAGTGGGAGTTGAATCCCCACACTGGAGTCACTCACAACAATCCCGAGCTGCCAGTTTACACTATCTGGGCTGAACGAGGAGGTCCTGAGAGAGTAGTACATAGGGACCAGATAAAACATTGCACTCTTACTCCAGTCAGGGACCATAGGAGGCATAGATCAGCATGCCCAAGGAGACTGAAACCAATTGGGGGATGGTTCTAGTCCCACAAACCGACTACCAAGGGGAACAGAGTGGGGCAAATCCAAACCCTAATGAAAATGTCCAGATCCCTCAAATTGACCTGGTGTTACCCAGGGAAAGGGGAATAGAAAATATGGGTAAGAAGGTCTTAAGAAGGTCCCAGAGAACAACTAAGGGTGACTGCCTGTTAAATTTAGAGATGATTATGTTGTTGGTTCTATGTAGCGTTTTACTGAATATTGTCATGTATAGTATAAAGAAGTAGACATGGAATGTTAAATATCTTAAATGTTCTTTTGTTGATTGTTAATGTTTTTTATATGACATGATGTAGGTATATGTTGTTAATATGGGGCTTGGATGTATTAGGGTGAATATTGTGGCTGTGGCAGAATTTTAGTAAGGGGGAATGTAAGGGGACTGTTGGCCCCTTACTAAAACTCAGTAGAAGGTTTTTGGTTAGCTCCCAGTACCAAAAGAAGGGGAAGGGTAGATGGGAAATCAGGACCCTGAAACTGACAGTCCCCAGGAGCAATGGGGAGAGGCCATTGCTCCAGGTCAGCGTGATTGACAGGGCGCGCAGGCTAATCAGGGAGTCAGGAGGCCGGGGGGTCCATGTGAGCTGGAATTGCAAGGGTCAGACACAGTGGGGCTGAGCTAAGGAGAGAGCAGGAACCAGAGAGCGGCAGAATGTAATTCTCTGAGCTGCAATGGGGCCAAGACATCAGTGTGTCAGGAGATCCTTAGTGACTATCGGAGGTGAAGGCCTCAGTTCTATATTGGACCAGAAAGGTGGTAGCTCCAGCAGTACAGCACCCCCAGCATTACTCTGGGGAAACGGTTTAATACTGAAACAGCATAGCAGCCCCTAGTGAGCTATTTCCAGTGGACTTTATTCCAGATTGTGTTAATTAACATCATAATAACTGTCCGCCAGGAACCAGACTGAGACAACCTACAGATGTCAGCCCACCAAACAATCCACTGATGGTAACAGCTATATTGTACTGGATTCAAACCAGCAGAAGCTACTGGGGCAAGGCTCTACTGCTCACTCAGTCCTCTGACCTACTAGCTTTCCCTTTGTGTCACTCACAAATGTTGTGAATTTAGTGCTCCTCGGTGAGGGATTTGCTCAAAGGCAGACGTAAAGATGATAGAACTGATCAGTGCCAGCATGGTACTCAAGCTGCTCCCTTACAAATGAATGGCTTGCTACATATTAATGGAAACACTTGTTTTGTCTGTTGCTGAAATTCACATCTAGAATTGATCCTCTCTTCTGAAAACTAAACTCCAAGCACTCTGGGCAAAGCTAACACATCAATGGAGAGAGCGCAAATTGCACTAGCAAATGGGATCTTCGTTACAAGTATTTTCTCACTATAAGGCTAAATTAATATCATACACTTCTTAGGGAAGAAACAACAACCATCATTCTACTCAAATTGATACTTAAAATAATCCACCACAATCAGGTAGTGATCCCGTCTCTTTGTTCAGTCACTTTTACAGTATAAAGAGAATACTCAGTCTTTGAAGCTAGCAGCATTATCAGTTTGGTCCAGGTCCTTTCTAACACGCTGCATTGCTTGCCTGGCTTTCTGAAGGTCATTGGTGGCGAGGCTTTATGTCCCAGAATCCTCAGTGTACTGCAGCAATCAGCTAAATGATACAGTAATTGTAACAGGACTAATACTCTGCACATCTATAATCAACCTTCCAGCTGAGGATTGCTATGCACTTTATCATCTTTAATAGATTATTATTTTTTATTGCTTGTACAGCAATAGTGTGCTGGGAGCTCTACAGACAGATGTCACTATAAGGCCCCTGCTTCATAGAGCTTATCATCTAATTGTGCAATGGTACAAACACATCCACACTGCTGTTACTGGGAGTGGAAAGAGACCAGTGTGAGGAGGAGGCGGGGAGCCAGGACGTGCAGTTTTGAAGACCAGGACAAGGAGTTTCAATTTGATGCAGTGCGTGAAAGGAGGCAAATGAGAAGAGCTGGCTGGGAGCAGAGAAGCGGGTACAGCAGAGGATTTTTGCAGCCGCATTTTGGAGGGGATGAAAAGGGTGAGGTGGGGTGTGTGAAAGCACAAGGAAAGAAACTCAATGAACAGAAGCATTTTAGAGTGGGAGTAAGAGAGGTCAGAAAACAGGAGAGGCAACTGAGGGGAAAATAATGGCAGATAACATCACTTCAGTGCAGAAATCAGCTATATCATGGCAAGGGAACATGGGACTTAATCAAGTCTCTCAACAATCCTGAGAAATGAGTGAGTGCTATGATCACCATTTTATAGATGAAAACCGGCACCGTGAGACGATGTGACTTGCCCAAGGTCACACACTAAGTCACTGACACACCTGACAACTGAGTCCTGACTCTATGCTCTTGTCCTGGGCCTCTCCTGCTCTAACTCTGGACTGTGCTGCCTTTCTGCTAATGTGAATTAAAATGAAACTCACTCTTGCTCCTTTTCCCTCCTTCCAACTCAGATTTGCAGACCAGGAGTGGATCCACAAAGGGACTTAGGTAATGTGACACTGAGCATTGTGATGCCTGACTTTTAGACACCCAGAAAATCAATGGACCAACCCTATAATCCACAAAGCCTGAGTTAGGTGTCTAGGCTCCCTATACTAGGGAGAGTGAGGTGCCTAAGAACCTGATCCACAAAAGCCAGCACACTAAGAGGGGACCCACCTAAGCTAGCCAATGGGAGACCCTGACCCTAGAGTTGTGTCCTAAGCCCCGCCTCCTCACATGGAGATAGGGACCTAAATCTGGGCTGCAAGGAGGTGTCTATCTGCTTGTGATCCACAGACTGGGGGAAGATAAGAGCTTGGGCACTTGAAACAATACTAGTGAGGAGGTGCACCTCCCTTATGATCTTCAGCCCAGGGGAGAGGGTACCCAGCCAGGATGTGGGAGACCTCAGTGCAAGTTCCCAGTGCTCCTAAGGAAGAGATGGGATTTGACTAGGGCTTGGCTACCTCTCAGGTGAGTGCTCTAACCACTAGACTATAGTGTCATTCTAACTTGTCCTGGCCCAATTACTATTTAATTAAACACTTATTTAAAGTGGAATGATGTCACTAGGGGGGGTTGAAAGAGACCCTCCCCATGAGAATATTCCATAGCCCAGTGGTTAGGGCACTCGCCTGAGAAGTGGCTGAGCCTTATTCAAATTCCTTTCCTCCCCTCCCCCAACAAAGAGAGGACTTGAACTGGGGTCTGTCGCCTGCTGGGTCAGTGCCTCAGCCACAAAGTTAAGGAAAATTTGCTCCCCCCCTGCTGTTTTGTGTGAACTTGCCTAATGGGCCTGGTCTGGTAGGCAGCCTCTAAGTACGTCTACCGGATTGGGCCCTCACATACCACTTAAGCAGCCAAACGCCTATCTTCCCTGGGTCATTGATTGCTCAGGAACTTAGGTGAAAGAAAGGCAGCAGTGCACATGCCCAAAGGCAGAAACATCAGTGTGCAGGGAACTTCTACTGCCAAAACATAGGTGCTGAGTGAGTTTGGGCATCTACAGAGTTCCACAGCAGCCAAGCAGGAGTTTTGTGGATCATGGTGCTGCATAAAAACAGGACTTTTGCACATAAGTATCTTTGTGGTTTTCACTCCATGTGATTTGGAAGGCTCACTGAGATGGTAAAATATAAAATGGAACAGCCCTTAGCAGCAGCTCCCAGAAGCAGAGAAACACTGTGGAGAGATACCTCCATCTGGGTGCCCAACCTCTCTCCCTGCCACCTTGTCATAAGGACCTGGAGTACACAGTTGTGGACAACAGGACCCTCTGATGGTGGAAGATGGCCACACTGAACAGAAGCTGTCCCAGAAAGATCACCTATGACCGAACTGCTGGGACACTGATAATAAAAGCAACTGGTGTGAAGCCTGTAACTCACCCACTTCACTCTAGTCAAGGAATCCTAAACAAAACCTGCCTGGGCCTCTGACAAGTGTCTCTGGCCAAAGTCCTGATATCAGCTTCTGTCAGCAGTAGCTGATAAGTCTCACATTACCAGATCTCTGAGGCTTTTAGGGAATTTTCCTCCTCCCCACCCCACCCCACTTTAGCCTGGAGAGAAAAAAAGAGAGAGAGCCAGGCCATACTGTCTTGTGAGTATTATGGCTGGGTGGTCACAGCTCTGACCTGTAACATAGGCTACACAGGTTTGGCTAGTCCTTATGGCCACTTAGCTTCTTTCTAGGCTGGACAATACACTCTGCCACTTACAGTGACCCTGTCTGGCTAGTTGAGGGGTAGGACTGATAGCCCAAAGCAATTCTGTTCCGTTCCATTTGGTTGCAACCTGGCGCCTTGATGTGGAGAAGAAATGATGCTGTAGTCAGGCAGTCGGTATCCAACACCATGAATTAAGCAGCTTTCAGCTCTCCTTTCCACACTCCTAATAGTGGTGTCAGTCTTTCTTTAGTGCCGTCATCACTTAGTTAACAGTCACATGGTTGGCTGGCATCTGAGGCCTGCAGGGATGTATCTGATACCACATGTGGTCCTGACTGACTAGAAATGTGAGGCCTAATGTAATCTTTTTTGACAGATGCTGAAGTGGAAATAATTACACAGAGCAACAGGATGCTACTCAGGTAATAAATCTGTCTTGCAGGAACACCTGCTACCCATCCCTTAGCATAGCAATAGTAAGGTTTTTCTTGCAAGGCAGTGTCAAGTTCCAGGATTGGCCAAGGAGCAACTTAATGTGGAAAATGAACTAAGGGAGATGGCTATAGAAGTTAAAAAATAATCATTCCTTCATTCATCAAATGCCTCTTGGGATAGTCATCTGCTATCATCAGCTGTAAAGCATTTGAGGCTCTCTCAAAGTCATGTGTTCCAGGCGCTTCCGTCTTCAGTAGTTTAACGCCCTAGGATGAACACTGTCAAGTCCTGCACCCATGCAGCACACACCAGTTGCTGCGTAGACTGTGAATGAGTCTGTGCTATTAGGAGAAGAGGGAATGATGACCTCTTGCTGTGGCTTTGCAGTGGCTTGGTTTTGTGGACCACTTTGTAAGCAAAAGATCCTCTCAAGGACCCATCTCTCTTCCCAACTCTACCACTGTTTGGTTCCCAATGTATATTATTCTGTTCAACCACCGGAAGAGATGCCACCGGCCACTCACAGACCACAGTGTGATCCTCTTTGTCTTGTGGTACAAGTGTAACTTTCTGAGAAATGGAGAAATACAATGGAGAATGAAATGATGAAGTTGAGGATGAAACAAGCCCCTTTCTCCTAAAACTTGCCCCCAGACTAGAACCAATTTTGGAAATACAGGAAGCTTGAAGTGAGCGGTCCAAATTTGCAGAGTCAAGTTTGCACAGTTCAGAGAAGCACTTCGACTCTTGGGTGTTTATCCAACCCAAAGCCCAACTCAGAACTGTTAGCACTGTAGACCAGGCATCAGCAACCTGCGGCACGCATGCCAAAGGTGGCACGTGGGCTGATTTTTAGTGGCACACTGCTGCCAGCCGGGGTCCTGGCTGATGGCCCCACTCATCCTGCTGCCGGCCTGGATTACAGAACACCAGACCAGCAGCGGGTTGAGCCGCTCAGCCTGCTACAAGTCTGGGGTTCTGTCCACCGGCCCCTTGCCAGTCAAGGTCCCAGCCACTGGCCCCACTCAACCTGCTGCCGGCCTGGATGAATGGAACCCAGACTGGCAGCTGGGACCCCCGACCAGCATCGGGATGAGACAGCCCGCTTCTGGTCTGGGCTTATGGCCTCTGGCCCCTTGCCAGCTGGGGTCCCAGCTGCCAGCCTCTTGCCAGCTGGGCTCCTGGCTGCCAGCCCCACTCAGCTCGCTGCTGGCCTGGATGGACAGAATGCGGGCCGGCAGCAGGCTGAGTGGGGCTGGCGGCACTGCCGGTCTGGCACACGAAACCTTTTACTGGCACACAAAACCTTAAATTAATGAAGACTTGGCTCACCACTTCCCAAAGGTTGCTGACCCTTGCTGTAGACCATTGCAAACATGCAGAATGATCACCCAGGTAAGGCTCAGGACTGGAAGTCAGGATTCCTGGATTCTCTACCCTGTTTTTTCTATTGTTATGATTTGTGGTACAGCAGTGTCCACATTAGGATCAAGGCCATATGGTAGTGTACGAATATCTATGAAAAAGTAATATCACTTACCTTCTCTGCCTTAGTATCCCCTTCTATAAAATGGAGACAATAGGAGAATAATACCTATTTCACAGCAACGTTGTGAGGTTTAGTTCACTATGTACCTGGCCCAATGCCGAGCAAAGTTAATGGAAAATCTTCCATCAATTTCAGAGGGCATTAGACCAGGCCTTCAGCCTCTTGAATGGAAGGCACTAGAGAAATACTCACTGTGATTATTATGAAGCATTCAATATAATGTTTGTTGGTAGAATGAGTTTATGGTAGAATCTGTTGATCCCTGGGTTTGAGTTTTTGCAGATCTCCCTTTTTTCTGTGTGAGCCATTGTCTTTGGGCATGCCTGCCCTGCAGCACTCCCTGCTGGCTAACCGTGGTGCTGCAAGTGCAAGTTCCCCTCACCAGGGTTTTCTGTCTCTCCCAGGGATTTATGTGGCTCAGCCTTCTACCCAAGTCACATTTTAGTCCAGATCCCTTCCAGGGTAACATGAGGCCCAAACAAACAAAAGATTATCCACCTCTGCTTGGGTTTCTCTTCTGCCCACCCCTTGGGCTCAGTTCCCAGTCCCTAATGGGCTACCTTTGAATCTCTGGGAGATTGCCCTGACTCCCAGGCAGCCTCCCCACAGTCCTTCCAGACCCTTCTTCAGGGTCTCCCTAGAAACGCAGTGTGCTCCCTCTGGTTCTTCCCTCTAACTCAGAATTGGGCAAACTATGGCCCACAGGCTGGATTCAGTCCGCTAGCCATTTTAAGCTGGTCCTTGAGCTCCTGTTGGGAAGCGGAGTCTGAGGCTTGCCCTGCTCCGGTGCTCCAGCCGGGGAGCAGGGTTGGGGGCCGCTCCACGCGGTTCCCGGAAGCCGCAGCATGGCCCTGCTCCAGCTCCTATGTAGGGGCAGCCAGAGGACTCCACTCTGCACACTGCCCCAAGCGCCACCCCCACAGCTCCCACTGGCTGGGAACTGCGGCCAATGGGAGCTGCGGGGGCAGCACTTGCGGATGAGGCAGCACACAGAGCCACCTGGCCGCAGCTCTGTTTAGGAGCGAGAGGAGGGACATAGCTGCTGCTTCCGGGAGCCGCTTGAGGTAAGCGCCGCCCAGAGCCTGCACCCCTGAGCCACTCCCAGTATCCCAAGCCTCTGCCCCAGCCCTGATCCCCCTCCCGCCCTCCGAACTCCTCAATCCCAGCCTGGAGCACCCTCCTACACCCCAAACTCCTCATCCCCAGCCCCGCCCCAAAGCCCACATCCCTGGCTGAAGCCATCACCCCCGGCCCCCCCGCACCCTACTCCCCCAGCCCAGCGCTTCCTCCCACAGCCTGAACTCCTCATTTCTGGCCCCACCCCAGAGCCCATGCTCCCAACCAGAGCCCTCACCCCCTCATGCACCCCAACTCCAGTTTTGTGAGCATTCATGTCCTGCCATACAATTTCTAGTCCCAGATGGGGCCCTTGGGCCAAAAAGTTAGCCCAATCCTGCTCTTACTGCAGGCTGTCACCAACCCTCAATTAGTCCAGCCCCTGTAGGCTGGGAAACAGCTAATTACAGCACAGGCAGGCTGATCGAACAGGTCTGCCTAGTCCAGGCCCTTAAAAGGGCAGGTCAGCCTTTCACAGACAGTGAAGTGGAATTTCCTTAAGATTAGCTCCTTCAGCCAATTCTGATGCCTCCACTTCTCAAAACTGCTCAAGACCATGTGCTTTGCTTAGCCCAGGCCTGCGCAACTCGTAAAATGTTGAGGGCCATATTACTCCAAAGAAAACAGCTGAGGGCTGAAACACCCCCCCAGCACCACTGAAACACCACCACCCCCAGCCCCCCCGAACCACAACAACCCCCCCAGTGCTGCCCGCCCCACGGAAACAAGTCCTCCTTCCCCAGCGCCGCCCTGCCGAAACAGCTGTGGGCCGAAAAGGAAGGTTTGGGGTGTGGGAGGGGCTCCGGGCGAGAGTAGGAGTGTGCGGGCTGAGGGCTCTGGCTGGGGGTGGGAATGGGAGGTTTGGGGTGTGGGAGGGGCTCCGGGCGAGAGTAGGAGTGTGCGGGCTGAGGGCTCTGGCTGGGGGTGGGAATGGGAGGTTTGGGGTGTGGGAGGGGCTCAGGGCTGTGGCAGAGGGTTGGAGTGTGTGGGAGATGAGGGATCTGGCTGGGACTGGGTATAAGGTGTTTGGGGTGTTGGAAAGGCTCAGGGCTAGGGTAGAGGGTTGTGGGTGCAGTGGGGGGGTGAAAGCTATAGCTGGGGGTGTGGGCTCTGGGGTGGGGCAGGGCTGGGGATGAGTTTGGGGTGCAGGCAGGCTGCTCTGGGACAGGGGCCAGAGAGGAGGACTCCCCCCAGCCCTCTCTCTGCTGGCTGCAGCAAGCTTTGGGAGAGGAGACCCCGTTTTCTTCCACCCCAGCAGCACACGCACACTCACCCTCACCACTGTCACTGCATGTGCTCCTAGGGCGCCTCTCAGGTCCAGGAATCTCCTTCGCCTTCCCTGTGGTGGGTGCCGGGAGTGCTGCGTGCACCTCCTCCCCTGCTGTTGCCCCTGACTATAGCCTCACTGGGGGTGAGGGATGGGGCTGCCTCCTTGCCCAGCATAGGGCAGGAGCGGTGACTGTGGGCAGGGAGGCCCCCTGTGCTGGTGGAGGGTCCCATTGTAAAATGAAAGGGTCTGAGGGGGTAGAGCAGGCTCAGTCAGTCTGCGCTGGAAGAGGAGATGGGGGCACTAGGACCTTGTGGCAGCAGTTGCTGCATGGAGGCAGCATGGAGCTGCAGAGGAAAGACAGGGACTCTCTGCTCTGGGGCCGGGGGGGAGCAAGTCGGGGCTGGGGGACACTCTAGGGAGGTGCAGGGGGGCAGGCAGCAGGTGGGACGGGGGGGGGGGATCACCTGGGTTATAAATATTTCCATGCTAGTGGCTTTTTTTTTTCTCCACCGCTTTCTGTGCCCCTCACCCTTGGGGGGGGCAGACCTGGCAGCCCCACGCTGCCGCTTGCCCACAGTCCACACAGTGAGCCCCTACGGGCCACATGTTGTGCAGGCCTGGCTCAGCCCCTTATAGCCCCCATACTCCAGAGGGTGCTGATGGCTGCTTGGCTAATGAGGAAGTTGCCACTTTAAAATTTTTAGAAACATTTTTCTCATCATGAGTTTCGTGCTGTTGAACAGTTTTGTTTGGAGATACTTGGAGGTAAAGTGCCTCTACTCATCCCCAGAACAGGTGCAGTATGGGGAGGACACACTTCCCACAAACAACACCCAACAATGTGCCTCTCCTCCAGCTGGAAGAGACCACCTCAGGGCTCCTCATTTTGACTTCAAATAACTCTCAACACCCTCTTAATTTGCCTCCTTTTGTAATTTTATTCCTGAAATTACCACTCCCCTCTCTTTGTGCTTCTCAGAAACATACGCATGTATACTGAATAATTGCATTAGATTAGGACTCCCTTTATAACAGTCAGCACATGAGTGCAGGGCAGGTATGTAACTATAGCAGGAGTTAGATGCAATTTTCTCCCTTTTCTTTACAGACTACTGGTCTGGCATTTCTCATGATTTCATGGCTTTACTAGTCATTGATCCAGCTCCTCTGTTTCCTGGATCCATTTTCTGTCTGTCTCAGACTTTTCTCACCCTCCTGCTCTAGGAATATCTCCTGCGTGTTAGGCTTTTCACCTGTTTCTTCTGCTCTGTGCTGGCTTTCCCAGGTCTCCAGCGTCATTGCTCTATTGAAGGTCTGGACTGCCTGGCTGTGCTAACGTCTGCGCACAGGCTCGGCTTTTGGGAGAAATTCGTGGGCTGGAAGTTCCTGAAAAACATCACTGTTGCCCTTGCTTGCTGTTCCCCATTTCTGTAGGGAAATAACAAAGTCACTCGTATGTTATGTGATTTGCCATCTGGAGTGACTGTCCCACCCACAGAAATTAGTAAACATGAAGCTCAACATTCAGGAACATCTCAGTGGTCTGAATGTGTACGAACTTTCAAGAGGATTAGCCTAGGAAAGAAGCCGCCACACCAGTGTGAGATACCCACGAAAGCAGAGTTCAGGCTGCACTTCCCAAACAAGGAACCCAAAGCTTCTTAATTCTGTTTTCAGACGGGCATTAGCTACCTTAGTTACCTTTTCAAGCAGGGTATTGAAAATATGCCCCACAGAGCATGGTTTACAGTTTGGTTCATACATACATACCTCCATTTCCAAGGAAGTGTGACAATGTGTCATCCTACTAACTTTTGCTCTTTCCATGCCAGAGTTCTGATGGTGTGGCCAGGGCACCTGTGGTTTATTTATGGAGTCATCTGAAGGATATTCAAGTAACTGGTTGTCTCTTGGACTCATAGGATCTGATCTTGTGAGGAGCTGAGGCACTCTGGAGAGGAAGTGAGTGCAGGTAGTACCTGGCAGGAACGAGTCCTTAACAACGAGTGGCGGACTACTACCTTCAGGACGCTATTTGTCTGGTCAGAAATTCACATGTTCACTGTGTAAAGCTGCACAAGGACTATGGGCCAGATTCTGGTACCTTTACTTATGTTGAGTAATATATTACACCATGAGTAGTCCCATTAAAGGCAAGCGGCACCTTTTTATACTGGTGCAGGGCATCTACACTGGGGCTTTGAACCAGTAGAGCTATATCAGTGCCAAACTGCCTCCTGGTAACAGGGCTGTGTGTGCACGTGTGGTTCATTTCTAGCAGTAATTCTCTCTGTTTCTTTTCCTCTCTCACGAAGGCATTCTGGCAAGGATCTAATTTTTTCAAGAATTCTCATAGAGCCAGTTGCTCTGGCTTCAGCTTTCATGCTGGCCTGGAAAAAAGCCTCTTCCGCTGCCCTCATTAATTCCTCTTTTAATTGAATCAGAATGAAGGGGAAACAACAGTCTAATTTAATTGTCCTCTGTGTGCAATGCGGAGAGCAGTGATGGGGGCTGAAATGCCCTGGTGGTGACGGTAAGATAGCCTCACCCTTACCCCCTGCCTCATCACAAACAAGGAAATTCACTGTGTTCTCAGGAGAGGAAGTGATCTGCCCCTTGTGTGTAGCCAATAAATGATCCAGCTGTCCCCTATCCAATGGAAAAAAACTCCAGCCATTATTAGTCTGTCACAAGACACCAGGGATAGCCTTCAGCCCACATGGCCTATAGACATCCAAGAGGCTCATACACCACAGCCAGGCTTCTCCAGTAACAGAGCTGCCAATGGCTCCCATCCTCTCCTCACTGTTTGTTCCCCATCTGTGTCATTTACATTAGGGGTTCTAGAGCGCTGGAAGTAACCTGTAGTTTGCTGTGTGGTACCACTACCTGCCCATGTAGGGACCTTGAACAAGTTGCTAAATGTCTCAGTGCCTCAGATTACCCATTTGGGATATGAATAAAACAATACTTACCTACCTCAGACAGGGCTGTGACTATTAATTAGTCAATACTTGCACACTCATGAAGTGCCAACTAGTTATTATTAGGTACCCTCTGCAACTTGAAGCAGCACAGAGCAGCTGTATCCTAGTTCTAGTGCCTTTCACAGAGTGGGGGTAGAGCAGAGATTTTCAGGCTTTATGCACTGAGAAGTAGAGGAAGACGGTGGTGAGGGCAAAATCTCTGGAAGAAGTATTTGCTGTAGAGAGAGAAGCTGTTTTAAAAGAAAATGAGGAAAGTTACCCAGAGAAGCCGTGACATTTTTAAATTTTGGTGAGAACACAGAGACACTGACATACAGAGCCCTCACCTCCAACCACTGTAGAGTGCAGGTTCAGTTGCCCGGCAACTGTCCAGTCTAACGGAGCTCAGAACTTAGTCAAAGTTTCTGGGTTTTTTGGTTGTCTATGTTGCACTATACTATATCTGCTCATAACGATGAAAAATGGACAGATGGTTGAAGACACGTAGCATTAAGAAGAACACAGAGTATCAGTGATGAGAAGGGGTGGGGTGCTTGGGCAGCTGGTAGATCTGGAAGGGTTACTCAATAAGAAAAGTTGGTGAACCTCTGTCTTAGTGTGTGTCTGCACACCACCTGGGAAGGTGCTAGTTCTGCTTAAGCTAGTACACTAAGAATAGCAGTGTGGCTATGGCGCCACAGGCAGCAGCATGGGCTAGCTGTCCACCCACCTGACCATGCGGGTCAAGCAGCACCGTACTCTGGCCAGCCTGTGCTGCCGTGCGACACTGCTATTTTTAATGCACTAGCCTGAGCAGAGTTAGCGCATTTCTTTGAAGTGAACATCTTAGGGGAGCTTGCCAGAGAAAAGTTAACATCAGCCAATGCAGACCCAGTGATGAGAAAGTCATAACAGGCTTGAAACCTTTTTTAAACACGTAATAATTTTCTTGTTATTCCACAGTGGGTGTGCATGCACCAGTCTGAACAAGACTGGCCATATGACTATGTGCTACTAAGTGACAGCTGGGTTATAAAATGAGATCCCAAACCTGGGTTCCACTTTATTTCATGTTCAAACTGACTCCTGGTCAATATTGTAGCTTCTTGAGCCATTTCTCACTTTGGACCTTACCTGCAGTTACGGTGTTTTTCCTGTGTGGTGCTTGGCCTCCCAGTGACCCTGAGATTGGAGCCAGTACTACATCTGGGTGCTCAGCACCTACAGCAGCCCCATTGATCAGCTCTTCCCTCTGCCCCCCAGCCATGCTGACCGCTGGCAGCCCAGCCAATCAGCACCTCCCCTCCCAGTGCCTCCCACCCGCTGAAGATCAGCTGTTTAGTGGCGTGCAGGAGATGCTGGGGGGAGGGAGAAGAGCGAGGGTGGGGCACGCTTGGGGGAAGGGGGCAGAATGGGGGCAGGAAGAGGTGGGAAGGGGTGGGGCCTTGGGGGAAGGGGTGGTGTGGGCGTGGGGCCTGGGGCACAGCTGGGGTTGAGCACCCCAAGGAGAATGGAATGTCGGCACACATGTGAGAGGGGTCATTCTGATAAGGGCAAATGTGTTAACTTTTTTGTTTACAGCTCAGCAAGCTGGAATGGATTTTGATGTGGGAAGACTAAGAAGAAAGGATCTGGAAACCACCAGTAGAACAAGTCACAGCTAGTGCCTGGTGACCAGATATAAAGCAAGTGTTGAGCTGAGCCTCACCACAAGAACCAAGAGGAGACCAGATATGAGGGAGGCACCCGGAGGTTCTGGTGGACACCCATACATCATCCTCAGCATTCTGTCCAATAAGGACCAGCCCCCACCTGAGACTGCCATCTGACTCCAACAGAGACTAAGGAGCACAGCTGGACAGAGAATGACAATTCTGTTCTGCAACAACTTTAGAGTTTCAGAATTTGTTTTTGTTCTGCACTGGAATGAAAACAAAACCTTTCTAACGTTGTCACAAAAGGCATCAGTCAAAACGCCCATTTTTTGGATCAAAGAGATGCAATTTTGTATTTGGGCCTCTTTCTCGCCAGAGAGTCCATCCTGGGCCTCAAAACTTCTTGTGAAAAAAGAAAAGTCATTCAAATCAATATGTCTGCACAAAATGTTTCAGCCACCATCAAGACCTGTCTAATTGCATTTTATAGCTAGAACAATGCAATCGCAGACAATTTCAATAGGAGTTAGGTTCCTAAATATCATTGAGGATGTGAGCAGAAAAGACTAAAGGCCCATCTAAAAGAACACCTAGTTCACAGCAATCTGGGGTGTAAATCTACCCCACACTAGCCTGCTGCACACTGAATGTCCATGTGGACTATGTTGCCATGCACCAAAACTTCCTTGGTATGGTTCTATCTACTTCTCTTTCCAAGCAGTGTAAATCAAAGTGCACTACAGAGCTTTTCATGTGTAGGGTAGATTTACACTCCAGCTTGCCATGTGAAATAAGTGTTCATATAGACAAACACTGTGTGGACACTTACTAGGAATTAAAATGACCTTAATTTTGTTTTAGCTTAGTTAATTAAATTAAACTATATTAAAGCCGCTTTAATTCTGAATAAGCGTGTCCACGCATGGTTTAATTGGTTGTAACTAATCCACTTTAAATTCACATCTTGAATTAACTTTTCTGCATGTCCCTGGATAGACAAGCCCTTAGATGGTTGAGAGGGGAAGGGAAGTTCCTGGTGAGTATTAAGCAATATGGGATCAGTGGGAAACAGTTGTCAAGTTAAGTCTTTCATACAAGGATATGAGAATTTACCATCTCCTCAGGTAGATTTATTGGCAGCACATTCCCCAGAGCTCCAGCTTCCTTTGTTTTCATTTACGCAATCGTCCATCATTTATAAATGGGTGGTTACTGGAACCTTTGAAAATCTACTCCTAAGTCAGTAACAGGGCAGGGAAGGGAAAG
The DNA here is from genome assembly GCF_003597395.2 of Chelonoidis abingdonii. Taxonomy (NCBI): domain Eukaryota; kingdom Metazoa; phylum Chordata; order Testudines; family Testudinidae; genus Chelonoidis; species Chelonoidis abingdonii. The sequence continues at coordinate 157,143,468 of NC_133769.1, read as the reverse complement.
GAACAGGAAATGAGTGGCATACAAACTTGGTGGTCTGGTTAGAGCATATAGAAAATGTAAGATTATTTTAGCTTAGAGGATTTACATTTGAATTTCCCTGGGTCTAACAGATGGCCAGGTCAGCTTGGCAGTGACCTTGGGGGGGTTTCGCTTTCCTTCGCAGCACAGGATGTGGGTCGCTTGCCAAGATCATCTGAGTGTATCTCACTTACTCATTGCAGGGGCCTCAGGCAGTGGTGCACCTCCATCCGTCCTCTTCTCTCCCTGAGACACACTATAGCTTAGCCTCCCGAGGGCTGTAACACTTTGCTCTAATTGTTGGGTTTAGTGTGCAGGTGGCTGAGTTGTGTCAGTGGCCTGGGATAGACAGTAGGTCAGACTAGAGGATCTGGCGGTCCCTTCTGGCCTTAAACTGTATGATAGCCAGTGGGAGATATGGGTACCTGTTTTCCTGGAATACAAAGACATCTTTCCTCAGTGCCAGTCCTGCCCTGAGAGCAGACTGGGCTCAGAATCTATATAATGTGGCTGATGGCTTGGATATTATGAGTGGGACACAGGGTCCATCAGCCCTTAATAATCAGCCACCTCTGTGGAAATAGGTGTAGGTATGGGGTAGGCATGAATCTATCCTGTTCCTGGTTCAGATTCAGAATCTCCTCTGAAATTCATGTGCTTCTGGATCTGGAGTTTTGGTTCAGTCCATAGTAGAGATGATGGTCAAATGTAAACCTCAGATTCCAAACCCTGCTAGTCCTCAGGATCACGGTGTTTGGATCTGAGAGTTGAGTTTGGCCCCTTTCTGCTGGTTAGTGATCCTCTTAGCATACACACAATGTGCCTCAGGTGGCACCTGACCAGGATTCATCACTGAATTTGGTCTGCTGGTTGGTTCATTAGCTTCCCTGGCCTGGCCCGGGTACCACTGGGGAGTGCAACATGAATGCTGATCCATGTCCCCCTGACTAGTGATGAGATATAGAGAAAACCACAGCAATCAGGATGAGGAAGAGTGTAAGAGGTACCCTTAGATTCTAGAACAAGTCTCATTGCAGAAGAGAGTAGAAAAGTATATCAAACTGAGTTCACAGAGAGAAATGACTGTCAGATAGATTTGAAGAACAACCAAGATAGATGGGTGATTACTGGATGTTGCTCCAGGTCACTTAGATAAAGCAGATCAGGACTGGTTTTTACAGATAAGCAAGATCCACAAGGAAACCAGGGTTTTGACTGTGAAGGTTTTTAATTATGCTGATAGTGACTAGAATAACACAGATGCGGGGGATGGGGGACATGTTTTTAGGTTTTTGTTTCTCTCTCACTGACAGTGTCTGCTAACTCTTTCAAAGGGTGGCAGGGCAGAAGAATGCCCCATGCATGTCAGTATCTCTTGAGATTTGTTCTTTCTGAGAAGAGTTCCCTGGCTAGTTTTTGCAACTACCCACAACTTTTTGTCATTCTTGGATTTTTGTGTGTGGGTGGGTAGATGTGATGGTAACTTTGGGAAATGTTGAGAGTAGCCCAGTTAAGCCTTTAGCTGCACAGGAGGCCAAGAGGGGCAGGAAATCTCACCTTTGGGCTTGATGGTTTGTCCCGTGTTCCTGAAGAGTCAGACTCTTGTTTCTGTGGTTTATGGGGTGTATGGGTGGGAACGGGGGCTGTGTGGGAAGTATCTGAGTGGACACAGCTGGTTTAAAGAGGCATCGGCTCAGCTGAATGGCTCTGGCTGGCTTTGCTGAGGCAGGAAAGCTGTATTGAGGAAAATGCAGGGGAAGCACCCAACCACGGCAGTGCTGTTGTTGCATTTTTTAATGCAGGGACTCTGATTACATCTTTAAATGGCTTGGAACTATCTGTTCAATATTGTCAAAAGGTATAAAACTCTCAAGGGGATTTGGATTAAAATACTGGCTTTTGCCATTTTTATTATAAATGGGTGATTTCTGATTTACACCCCCCTCCCAATCAGACTCTTTTACTGCGACAAATCACTCACCTAACTGTGGTGTACTTTAGTAATATTGGGAAGGGGCTGGCAGCGAGAGGAGGTCTTGATGTATTTTTATTCTAAATTAACTGTTCTATGAATGTCAGAGGCCCAGGTCCCTTGGAGACAGGCACCAGTGTACCAAATATGCTCTAACAACGGAGCCCATCTCACTGAATTTTGGTTTCCAGAATGTTGAATTGTGGGAAATCATTGTGCCTTTTGCCTATCCCATTGCTCATCCCACTTGTTCAGGATGCTTCTATGGATCTGTATCTCTTGCCTTCCATCAGCATTCATGTGTTCAGCAGTAAAACCCCAGGATTATTGCTCCACTGTTTCACTGCTTCAGAGCGCCTCCTGGGAAGCAGTTCTCAAAGTTCTCTGTTTTTTTCAGAAGCAGTTCAGCAATAAACCCAAAGGAGGGAAGATGGATAGGGGCCCACTGGCCTCCCATAACTCATTAACATGACAACACTTTCTTTCCTGCTCTGCCAGCATTGTTAAAATGTCACTGTTTATTGATATTGCAGTAACCAAATATTGTGTTTATGGTTCCAAATGAGTAATAAATGTTACAAACAAAGAAAATGCAGCATTTCACAGTTTAATCCCATCACCTGGCCTGTTACTTGGGCTGCAAGTCGCCTGGCTGCCAATTTGTAGTTTAGAGCAGCAGTTCTCAACGGAGGTCCAGGGGTCCACAAGCTCTTTCAAGGGGTCCACAGAGCCCTGTGGCTGAAACCCAGTTCCGTGAGCCCCAGTGCTGAAACCAGGAGGGGTGCAGGGCTGAAGCTGGTGCCCCTCCAGCCTCAGAAGCTGGGAGCGGTGTGGGGCTGAGGTCAGCAAACCTCCCCTCCGAAGCCTGGAACAGAGGGGGGCTGAAGCCAGGAATCCCAGCGCCCTCCCCAGCTGAAGCTGGGAGCTGCCTGGGAGCCCCCCCTGCACAGACCCTAGCTACCCCCTGAACTACTCCCCCTGCCTGCACACAGCTCCTAGCTACCCCCCTCACTTCACACAGCCCCTAGCTTCCCCCTCCCTGCACCCTGAGCACTTCTCAAACTTTTTGAACTGAGTTCCCCCTTTTGAGTTACATTTTTCGGTTGCATCCCCCACAGTCCAGACAGGCTGAGTTGCCTCCTGAGGTAGTCAGCGGGTGGGGGTGGCACTCCGTCCCTGGATCCCGCTGCAAGGAGCCCCGAGTAATGCCTCCCCACACACACACACACACACCCCCGCTGGGCCCTGGAGGTTTTTTAGCATCTTCAGGGGGGCCTCAGCAAGAAGGTTGAGAACCCCTGGTTTAAAGCACAGAGACTTGGGGCGTGTTTGGCAAATGGCCACAATCCCCAAGAAGCTCAGGAATGTAAAATATTTCCATTTTAAAATCTCTGGACCACGTCCGTGGGTTCCAGCCATTCTGGGCTGCAAAGGAGCCAGAGAGCTGCCTTAAATGGGCAACTAGGGATTCCTCCTTTTGCAGAATAATCTCATCTGCGTTGGCTCCTTAATCCCTCTGCCCAGGGAGTGAGTGCTGGGGAGAGCTGGGAGCAGGCACCGGGAGGGGTGATGGGGCAGAATGCACAGCATTCCATTGGATCCTCAGCTAATGGAGAGGTCTGGATGGTACCATTGCAGCTGGGGTAACTTAGAGCAGTGTAGGGTCCACTGTAAGTTCTACCAGGGGCAGCTTCTGTCCCCCACAGGCTCACGTGACCAGAATCACCTTTCCTCTTGCTCACAGCTGAGAATCTGACCCTTTCTTTTTAAGCGGGTCTCAGAGTTTATTCTTGGCGAGAGACATCACAGATCAGGGCAACTGCACGTCAGTATTTCCCCTCAGTGGTCCAAAAGGGTCACTCACTCACAAGCTTCTATCTCCCTAGCCATTGCCTTTCTGGGTGGAGACCTGTGCATCAAGCTCTTCTAATCTGGGCATGCCCCGGCTGCATCGTTCCCTGCCTTCAGTGTTATCCCCAGCACAGGCTGCCTAAGCACGTCTGGTGGCTTTCTCTTCAAAGAGGGTTAACAGGTGTACTTCCTATGCATGCCTATTTTATTCTCAAGGTAGAAGCATTACAGAGTACACATATTCCAAACAAGAAAAGAACCTACACACATGCTAATAAGCTTACCAGTGTCCACCCTAATATGGATTCTGGGAAAAGCAGCCCTTCCACTCCCCACCCCAGGGGATTCCTTGTGATTACAAGTTCATCACAACTACAGCTCACAAGAAGCATCCAGTCTTCTGAAGACTCAGGAGGCCCAGTCCTGCCAATCCTACCCTAAGAATTGGGGCCCTCTGTGGATGATGGTCACTGTCCATTTGCTGGATCAAAAAGAAGGCCACGAGCCAGTTTAAAACCAGACTATTTATCCAAAAAAATCCTTTCTTTGCCTGTCGGTTCCTGGAGAATCCAGTTTGAACTGATATATGTGCCCCTCTCCAGGGGGTAGCTTCAAAGGGCTGATGATGGAGGAAGCACATTAGCAGCCCCCTCCCTACTAGAGAACGTACCTACAATGCTATTATCACATGTAAACAATTTCATTTTTAATACAATGTACTCCAAAGGTATTAACCCTAACTCAATAAGGCTTAACTTAATTCAGTAAAGTTTATTTGGGATATTGCAGGAAATTGTCAGACTGCCACAAGAGGACTTCTTGTCTTTTGACCATTCATGCTTCTGGGACTGTGCAAAATGTGTTCAGTTATGTTCCCTTCTGGGCCTGTGTTACAGGAGGGTCTTTGATCATGTGATCACATAACACCAGGCAAAATGACCATTGAGCATTGACAGTGTAAGGATAGGTAGCAAGTTACTACTAAGGAAATGACTATGCCAATGTAACTCTCTGCTTCGTGTTGGTTATACTTTTATAATAATCACCATTACGGAATTATTGGTAGAAACTCCATAGTAAATATTAACTTTTTTTATTTAAAGCAGGGATTCAATCTCTTAGTTGTGTATGAAAAATACAGTACGGCCTCCCCAGAATTACAGCACTTACTTTTTTAGCACTGAATGAATTTTTGGAGTATTTACAAGTAAGCCTGTTTCTTAGTGGAGTAGTTAAAAATTAATTTAAAATGGATTTGGTAAGAAATGTAGCACCCACTTTCAAACTTGGAGGGGTTGCCCCTAATAATGTGTTCCAGACACTTCAAACTTCCCCAGCATGATTAAGCTGTGATGGTGTACCCCATAAGGCTTCATGGGAATATGCTTATGAATGTATATATGCTATAACTGGAATATGTTTTATGCAACATATGCCATGTAACATATCTATGTAAAGGTTATGATCTACTGAATACATTCCTTCTATTTGTATGCATGTATCATTTGTGTACTTGAAGTTAGGAATATTGGCTGTATACTTGCTTGATTTCTATTGAGAAAGGAATTTGCAAATTTAGTGCCCAATCAAGAATCATTTAAGCCAAAAATGAACTCGAAGATGCCAATCCACATCGGAGCCTTCCCAGGAATGTGGCTTGGCTGGTAAGAAACTTAGTCATACATGTACATGTGACTTGCTCACGTGACTCTAAAACTCCATCTTGGAGCTGAACTTTGCATAGGCGAGAGGAGAGGATCTCCACCCACAAGAGAAAGTCTACTTAAACCCCTGGAAGACCCTTCCATTTTGTCTTCAGCTGGCTAAGGAGATAGCCTTTCCACCCACAAGGATACCTGAAAGAAACTGGAACAAAGGACAGTAACTATAGGGGGTGTGAGTGATTGCTGGACCCAGACTAGAAGGAGACTAGTCTGTAAAAGGGAAAACTTACTGGAACTGGTGAGGTCTTTATGCGTGAAAACTTACTGGAACTGGTGAGTTTTATCTGTATTCAGTCTTTTAGACTAGACTGTGTGTTGGTATTTATTTTGCTTGTAATTCACTTTGTATGCTGTCTGCTACTACTTGGAACCACTTAAATCCTACCTTCTTAATAATAAAATCACTTTTTATTTATTATTAACCCAGATTAGTGTGTGGAGACAGCCCAAACCCCAGTGGGGGTACATGAGTCTGGTCCTATTGGCATCCCAGGGGTGGCGGGCAAAGCCCGTCCACTTCAAAGGACCTCCCCCAGCCTAAGGGGAGATCCACAGTCTAGAACACCAAGTAATTCCGGGGGACAACTAATGAAAAAAAGCAGGAGCGGGACTGAGGTCACAGGGCTAAACGAGGGAACCCAAGGGGAACTGACCAGAAACCCCAAACAACGGCCCACTTGCTCCGAAGGCATCAAGGGAGCCAGTGGACACCGCCCAGAGGAACTCCGCTCGATGCGTGAACGACACAGAGGAGCGGAAATAGGCCCCACAGTCGCAAGAAATCCCATCAGCCAACCTCCTCTCCCTGGTGCTGTAGATGGCTAGTTTGGCCAGGGCCAAGGAGGTGAGAAGGAGATCCCGCGACTTTGTGGGGCCAACGAGAGTAGCATAGATAAAAGAGGTGAGGGGAAACTAGCTAACCAGAAACACACAAGAAAGATATTCAGGAGGAGCCGGAACAGGGGCGCAACCGGCGCACTCCAAGTAAACGGTGCGCCAAGGTCTCCTTCTCGCACCAGAAAGGACAGGAGCTTGGGGACCAGGGGTGAACCGCGCCAAGTCACGCTGTGCTCACGCCCCAATGAAGGAGCCCACACCTGAACATCCCCAGCGGGCCGACGGGACCAGGGCGAGAGTACAAGCTGGCCCACAGGGCTCTCACCCTCGAGAGTGGCAGGGAGGTCGCGCCATTTGGTATCCGGGGCGGGACGCGAGGGTGAGGTAGTGGAAGGGGTGGTCGAGCCACGGTGTTGTAAGATGTTTCCGTGGCGCGGTCTGAACAGAACGCGGGCGCAATCGGTGCAGCGCGCTTGCAGAGAAAGGGTGAGGGGTGCCGATATGTCCCACCGGGGCAGGGCGGCCTATAGAAAATGTCCATGGGCCCGGGTGGAGGGTGGCGCGGGGCGTGCCCTCTAGTAGGACCCGGTCGAGGTAAGCCGAGCAGCAGCGCAGCAAGCGGCCCTCACGCTCCTGAACGTACGCGCCAGGGGAGTATGAGGCTGGAGAGCCCCATGCGCCGGCGAGCGTCAGGGTGCATCCAGCCAATTCGTGCGGCCGGTTCGTGAGTCCCAGGAGGTCTCCGACCTGGGTGACTCCCAAAGCCAACCAGCCTCCCGCACCGCGGGGGACTCTGCCACCTCGCACGAAGCTGGGGATTGTTGCAGGGGCTCCGCAGGAGAGGTCGGCCCACCGCGCACGGTGGCCGCCAGGACTGGTCCGGGTGGTCGGGAAAACAGCTTCCCAGGTCCAGGAGGAGGGCCGAGTGCGGTTTGGTAGAAAAGTCACTGACCGGCAGCCCCGAAGAGCGATTTTTCACTCCAATAAAGCTGGGCAAACAATACCATGACTCTGGATGGAGGTGAAAAGAGTCTGCACTCAGGTCGATAGGATGCGAGCTCGACCTCGTAGGCACTGAGCGAAGCATGCGCCAGTAGCTTCCAAGCCGGAACTACCCTCCACATACAGGGCCTTTGCAGGCCTGGAGGCGAAGACACGCGACCTGAGATGTGCGTAAGGCACTTTCAGGCCTGCCCCCTTTCCTTCCAGGGGCAGGTGGAGGGACCCCTGCAGAGACCCAGTGCACGTCCCTGGCCAAAGAACTCCAGATAAACAGATCGTCGATCGGGGTGCGGCCAGGACAATCTTGAAGGACCGGAGAAACTCCTAGCGGTTGTTCCAGAGCGCCCAGAGTACCAGGAGTGCGGATGGACAGAGGGCAGTGGTGATATAGACAGGTGCCCGTCCTCCTGAAAAGGTAGAGGCACCGGAGTAGTCCCGTTCCCATTTCCGGATCCACCCCGCCACCAAGGGCGGCCCTCCAAACCGTGTCCTAGTTCCCGGCGGAGACAGGATGCGTGGCAGTACGAGGCTACACGTACCCGAGATAGAGGCAGCTGGACCCGCGCTCCACCGATGGCCGTGCATGCGCGGGTGGGAGGGAAGCTCACCCGCCATCCGTCCCCGACCACCAGGCCAGAGCTTTTGACCAGTTACAACCAGGCGGAGGAGGCCGCACGAGTAACAAGCCTGGCAACGCCTCCACCCGCGCAAAGTCCGCCCTGGGTCCTGGACGCACGAGGAGCAACAATCGTCAGCGTACCGCACGACAAGGACAGCCGCAGCCTCCGGCTGACAAAGCACCACACCCCGTCAAAGCCGCGTCATCGCATGCGAGGAGTACAGAAAGAAAGGTAGCATCGACTCGCCAGGGCGTTACGAGCTGAGCCTGACCCGCACCTCGAGGGGGGCACACCCCTGCCCTGCCACACTATACCCGCACGACAGACTGACCCGTACTGCGGCGATCAGGGGCCCAGGAGTGAGCTCTGACCCAAGATTCAATCTACCGCACGAAGCGTAACAGCAATGCACTGTGAAGAGAAACCACACCTAAAACACGGTTCACCGTCCGATCTGAGCCGACGCCCACCTCTGCGCAGAGTACCAGGAAACGAATAGCCCCTCGTGGATCAACACCTGTCGGAAACGCCCCTTCTCAGGCATGAATTCCAGGAGGGACCTAGAGAGGGACTGGGCCGACGCGACAGGCCAGCCATAGGCCCTACACCCTAATTCCAGAAGGTCGCCGGACCAGACATACAAGTTATCAAAAGGATAATGCGGACGCGAGGGGTACGAGGCTGTTAGGCTACTGGTCATCTGGATGGACCCCACGTTCCGGCCAGACACGGACCCTAGACATGAACAGCGCAGAATGGCCTGTTGCCACATGATTTTTGTAGTCCATGGGCGCTGATTGGAGCGAGAATCGGCACGCCATATCCATACAGTTCGCTTTTGGAAGGTCCCCTCCTTCCTATGGCAACTCACAAAGCGAATTACATGGTCTTGGTCGCGTGCAACGAGGAGAGGGAGGACCCCAGCTCTGCGCAAGACTCGCGTGTCTGCCAAGGAGGTGAACATTCAGGCGCTTCTGGTCGCCGAGAGAACGTTCCCACGAACACGCGGTAGAACCCACCCGGTCACGTTCAACTCCCGTCCAGCCGGCGACTTTTATTGTGGGTCAGCTTCATGACACACGACGGGAGGGCTGGTCTCGAGAACTCACGCGGACTTGGCTGCCAAGGACAGGGAGACAGAGTCCAGGTGGAGAGGCAACTCTTAGCCAGATATCTCGCGCTAGATCAACACACCGTTAGTAACGGAGCTAGAGTATTAGCTTCTACGTCTCAAAGTAGTTAATAACAAGTCTGTGCCAAATGGCACTCAACTAACATGGTCTTGCTGGGTTTCAGAAGGAACACCACAAGATTGATCCCTTGTGGGGGAAAGTAGCCATGTATCATAGCGTCACCAGAAGGCTGGTGAGAATAAATACAAGAAGAGCCAGAATATGTTTCAACGGCCGCAGGGAGGCTGCCTCATAATTTTCTTGTCACACGAAGGCATTCCTCCTCACCGTTCGCAGAACACATTGAACCATTGTAACTTTAATGAACTGCATTTTTAACTAGTTTCTAGCCGTACTTCGTTATTTACACCGGGAGACCCATGGCCCCAGAGTACCTGTCGCGAGAGCATTAGGATCGGGTCGGTATCGCGGGGTATAAAAGGACCGCGCTAAGAAGCCGCTCGACCCTTACTCACTTGACATTCCTACCCGACTACGCAGATCCGAGTGTGAGAGTGCGAGACGGAAGCCCCTGTCCCCGCGCAGGAGGCAGGTGACGTAGATCTCATATAGCATCGGTCACTATCTTTTCTACCCATGGTCGCGTAGAAGAAGCGGGAAACCGCTTGCCAGTAACCATCTCCCGAAGCGCGATGGTGCGATGTGGGATCAGAACAAAAGCATCACGGCTGACTACACCGGGCCCATGGAGATCCTCCGAGGTGCACTTCGTATAGCCGTCCCATTCCCCCACTTCTCCCGCCAACCACGCTCCCGTCATGATGGGTATTGAGACTCTTCGGGGCCCTGGCGGTCAGCTGTTGTATAGACCTCTCCAGCTGCCAGAAAGGAGGCCGTGGGGCGCAACGCCGAGCATGTCAAGCTGCCTTAAGGGATACCCTTGGATCCGCATCCGGTGCGGTGGCTTCACCGAGCTTCAGTTGTCATGGACTATTCGTTGGTGAAGCCTATTGGAAAAGAGACAGTCCTAACTCCTGTGTAGGCTGTCGATCGTGCAGAAGCAAGACCGTGGGGGACGCTAGCACTCGTACCCCCAAATCCCAACACGGAAGTGAGAGACGAACACGCTCCGCGAAGTGAAAAAGGCGCGCCCCCGCATCTCAGCAGGTTGTCCCAGCCAAAAACCCGGTATAAAGGATGCACCTAAAGCTCCCGGCGTGTCATCCCTTCCAGCCAAACTATTAATACATAGTGCCAATGGGAGGTTGGCACGCGGCCCTCGGGGCCTCTCCACGGAAGGAGAAACAGCGTTACCACGAAGGTGGCGAAAAGTGTGTACAGAATAGGGGGCCGGCACCTCGATCACGCCGGAAGGAGGGGACCCGTAAAAGGTGGAAACGTGAAGATAATGCGGTCCAAGCCGGGATGAACGCGACGATGGACCTCCCACCCCGGACGAAGGTGAAGTCGAGACGTCATCCGGTGTTGGTCACGCCAGAACGTCACCGAGGGAGTGGCGTTCCGATACAATCTCCCGGAGGACATCCGCGGCAGCCTGGCGGCCTGCTCGTCCCGTTTCTCGAGGGTGGAGTTAAGTCCCCTCCACAGGAACCACAAGGCACATCACCAGGATCGCACGTGGAGCGCGAGGAAGGCGGACGCGCATGCTATATATTACAATGTCCTACTCCGGGCCCCGACGTCGGGCATAAACATTGACGAGACTAGAGCCACAACCCCTCCATGGAGGGGTTGTGGCTCTAGTCTCGTCAATGTTTATGCCCGACGTCGGGGCCCGGAGTAGGACATTGTAATATATAGCATGCGCGTCCGCCTTCCTCGCGCTCCACGTGCGATCCTGGTGATGTGCCTTGTGGTTCCTGTGGAGGGGACTTAACTCCACCCTCGAGAAACGGGACGAGCAGGCCGCCAGGCTGCCGCGGATGTCCTCCGGGAGATTGTATCGGAACGCCACTCCCTCGGTGACGTTCTGGCGTGACCAACACCGGATGACGTCTCGACTTCACCTTCGTCCGGGGTGGGAGGTCCATCGTCGCGTTCATCCCGGCTTGGACCGCATTATCTTCACGTTTCCACCTTTTACGGGTCCCCTCCTTCCGGCGTGATCGAGGTGCCGGCCCCCTATTCTGTACACACTTTTCGCCACCTTCGTGGTAACGCTGTTTCTCCTTCCGTGGAGAGGCCCCGAGGGCCGCGTGCCAACCTCCCATTGGCACTATGTATTAATAGTTTGGCTGGAAGGGATGACACGCCGGGAGCTTTAGGTGCATCCTTTATACCGGGTTTTTGGCTGGGACAACCTGCTGAGATGCGGGGGCGCGCCTTTTTCACTTCGCGGAGCGTGTTCGTCTCTCACTTCCGTGTTGGGATTTGGGGGTACGAGTGCTAGCGTCCCCCACGGTCTTGCTTCTGCACGATCGACAGCCTACACAGGAGTTAGGACTGTCTCTTTTCCAATAGGCTTCACCAACGAATAGTCCATGACAACTGAAGCTCGGTGAAGCCACCGCACCGGATGCGGATCCAAGGGTATCCCTTAAGGCAGCTTGACATGCTCGGCGTTGCGCCCCACGGCCTCCTTTCTGGCAGCTGGAGAGGTCTATACAACAGCTGACCGCCAGGGCCCCGAAGAGTCTCAATACCCATCATGACGGGAGCGTGGTTGGCGGGAGAAGTGGGGGAATGGGACGGCTATACGAAGTGCACCTCGGAGGATCTCCATGGGCCCGGTGTAGTCAGCCGTGATGCTTTTGTTCTGATCCCACATCGCACCATCGCGCTTCGGGAGATGGTTACTGGCAAGCGGTTTCCCGCTTCTTCTACGCGACCATGGGTAGAAAAGATAGTGACCGATGCTATATGAGATCTACGTCACCTGCCTCCTGCGCGGGGACAGGGGCTTCCGTCTCGCACTCTCACACTCGGATCTGCGTAGTCGGGTAGGAATGTCAAGTGAGTAAGGGTCGAGCGGCTTCTTAGCGCGGTCCTTTTATACCCCGCGATACCGACCCGATCCTAATGCTCTCGCGACAGGTACTCTGGGGCCATGGGTCTCCCGGTGTAAATAACGAAGTACGGCTAGAAACTAGTTAAAAATGCAGTTCATTAAAGTTACAATGGTTCAATGTGTTCTGCGAACGGTGAGGAGGAATGCCTTCGTGTGACAAGAAAATTATGAGGCAGCCTCCCTGCGGCCGTTGAAACATATTCTGGCTCTTCTTGTATTTATTCTCACCAGCCTTCTGGTGACGCTATGATACATGGCTACTTTCCCCCACAAGGGATCAATCTTGTGGTGTTCCTTCTGAAACCCAGCAAGACCATGTTAGTTGAGTGCCATTTGGCACAGACTTGTTATTAACTACTTTGAGACGTAGAAGCTAATACTCTAGCTCCGTTACTAACGGTGTGTTGATCTAGCGCGAGATATCTGGCTAAGAGTTGCCTCTCCACCTGGACTCTGTCTCCCTGTCCTTGGCAGCCAAGTCCGCGTGAGTTCTCGAGACCAGCCCTCCCGTCGTGTGTCATGAAGCTGACCCACAATAAAAGTCGCCGGCTGGACGGGAGTTGAACGTGACCGGGTGGGTTCTACCGCGTGTTCGTGGGAACGTTCTCTCGGCGACCAGAAGCGCCTGAATGTTCACCTCCTTGGCAGACACGCGAGTCTTGCGCAGAGCTGGGGTCCTCCCTCTCCTCGTTGCACGCGACCAAGACCATGTAATTCGCTTTGTGAGTTGCCATAGGAAGGAGGGGACCTTCCAAAAGCGAACTGTATGGATATGGCGTGCCGATTCTCGCTCCAATCAGCGCCCATGGACTACAAAAATCATGTGGCAACAGGCCATTCTGCGCTGTTCATGTCTAGGGTCCGTGTCTGGCCGGAACGTGGGGTCCATCCAGATGACCAGTAGCCTAACAGCCTCGTACCCCTCGCGTCCGCATTATCCTTTTGATAACTTGTATGTCTGGTCCGGCGACCTTCTGGAATTAGGGTGTAGGGCCTATGGCTGGCCTGTCGCGTCGGCCCAGTCCCTCTCTAGGTCCCTCCTGGAATTCATGCCTGAGAAGGGGCGTTTCCGACAGGTGTTGATCCACGAGGGGCTATTCGTTTCCTGGTACTCTGCGCAGAGGTGGGCGTCGGCTCAGATCGGACGGTGAACCGTGTTTTAGGTGTGGTTTCTCTTCACAGTGCATTGCTGTTACGCTTCGTGCGGTAGATTGAATCTTGGGTCAGAGCTCACTCCTGGGCCCCTGATCGCCGCAGTACGGGTCAGTCTGTCGTGCGGGTATAGTGTGGCAGGGCAGGGGTGTGCCCCCCTCGAGGTGCGGGTCAGGCTCAGCTCGTAACGCCCTGGCGAGTCGATGCTACCTTTCTTTCTGTACTCCTCGCATGCGATGACGCGGCTTTGACGGGGTGTGGTGCTTTGTCAGCCGGAGGCTGCGGCTGTCCTTGTCGTGCGGTACGCTGACGATTGTTGCTCCTCGTGCGTCCAGGACCCAGGGCGGACTTTGCGCGGGTGGAGGCGTTGCCAGGCTTGTTACTCGTGCGGCCTCCTCCGCCTGGTTGTAACTGGTCAAAAGCTCTGGCCTGGTGGTCGGGGACGGATGGCGGGTGAGCTTCCCTCCCACCCGCGCATGCACGGCCATCGGTGGAGCGCGGGTCCGTGCTCTATCTCGGCGAGGTGTGACCTGCGTCTGCCACGCATCCGTCTCCGCCGGAGAACTGGCATACGGTTGTGGAGGGCACTGCCCTCTCGGTGGCGGGGTGGATCCGGAAATGGGACGGACTACCTCCGGTGGCTCTCCTTTCGAGGGAGGGATCCTGGTCTTATGCACCATCTGCCCTTGTCCATCTGTACCCTTTGGTACCTGGACGCTCGACACAATCCGGCTGGGTCCTCCGGTTCCTCAAATTTCCTGGCGCACCCCGACGATCGATTCTTTTTTCATGGAGTTCTTTGGCCAGGGCTGCCACTGGGTCTCTGCAGGGGTCCTCCACCTGCCCTGGAGGAAAGGGGGCAGGGCCTGAAGTGCCTTACGCACTCCAGGTCCGTGTCTTCCGCCCTCCAGGCCCTGCAAAGGCATCCTGTATGTGGCGGGTAGTTCCGGCTTGGAGCTATACTGGCGCATGCCTCCTCTGCGCCTACCGAGGCGAGCTCTCATTCCCTATGGACCATGACCGTGCAGACTCTTTTCACCTCATCCGGAGCTAGTCGTATTGTTCCACAGCGATATATGGATCGAAAAACCCTACTTCGGGGCTGCCGGAGTGGACTTTCTACCAATAGTCGGCCCTCTCCTCCAGGACCTGGGAAGCTGTTTTCCACGACCACCCGTACCAGTCCTGTGGCGGCCACCGTGCGCGGTGGGCCGACCTCTCCTGCGGAGCCCCTGCAACAATCCCCAGCTTCGTGCGAGGTGGCAGAGTCCCCCGCGGTGCGGGAGGCTGGTTGGCTTTGGGAGTCACCCAGGTCGGAGACCTCCTGGAGACTAACGAACCGGCCGCACGAATTGGCTGGATGCACCCTGACGCTCGCCGGCGCATGGGGCTCTCCAGCCTCATACTCCCTGGCGCGTACGTTCAGGAGGTGAGGGCCGCTTTGACTGCCTGCTGCTCGGCTGTACCTCGACCGGGTCCTACTAGAGGGCACGCCCGCGCGCCACCCTCCACCCGGGCCGCGATGACATTTTCTATAGCGCCCTGCCCCGTGGACAAACGGCCCCCTCACCCTTTCTCTGCAAGCGCGCTGCAGCCGATTGCAGCCCGCGTTCTGTTCCAGACCGCGCCACGGAAACATCTTACAAACCGTGCTCGACACCCCTTCCACTACCTCACCCTCGCGTCCCGCCCCGGATACCAAATGGCGCGACCTCCCTGCCACCTCTCGAGGGTGAGAGCCCTGTGGCCAGCTTGTACTCTCGCCCTGGTCCCGCGCGCCCGCTGGGGATGTTCAGGTGGTGGGTCCTTCATTGGGGGCGTGAGCACAGCGTGACTTGGGCGGGTTCACCCCTGGTCCCCAACTCTGTCCTTTCTGGTGCGAGAAGGAGACCTTGGCGCACGTTTACTTGGAGTGCGCCGGTTGGCAGCCCCTGTTCCGGCTCCTCCTGAATATCTTTCTTGTGTGTTTCTGGTTGCAGCTTTCCCCTCACCTTTTTATCTATGCACTCTCGTTGGCCCCACAAAGTCGCGGGATCTCCTTCTCACCTCCTTGGCCCTGGCCAAACTAGCCATCTACAGCACCAGGGAGAGGAGGTTGGCTGATGGGATTTCTTGCGACTGTGGGGCCTATTTCCGCTCCTCTGTGTCGTTCACGCATCGAGCGGAGTTCCTCTGGGCGGTGTCCACTGGCTCCCTTGATGCCTTCGGAGCAAGTGGGCCGTTGTTTGGGGTTTCTGGTCAGTTCCCCTTGGGTTCCCTCGTTTAGCCCTGTGACCTCAGTCCCGCTCCTGCTTTTTTTCATTAGTTGTCCCCCGGAATTACTTGGTGTTCTAGACTGTGGATCTCCCCTTAGGCTGGGGGAGGTCCTTTGAAGTGGACGGGCTTTGCCCGCCACCCCTGGGATGCCAATAGGACCAGACTCATGTACCCCCACTGGGGTTTGGGCTGTCTCCACACACTAATCTGGGTTAATAATAAATAAAAAGTGATTTTATTACAAGAAGGTAGATTTAAGTGGTTCCAGTAGTAGCAGACAGATACAAAGTGAATTACAAGCAAAATAAATACTAAGACACAGTCTATGTCTAAGAAGACTGAATACAGATAAAACTCACCAGTTCCAGTAAGTTTTCAGAAGGTGTTGAGAGGAGGCCATGGGGAAGTAGCCCAGGGAGTTGTAGCTGTCATGCAGCTGTTACAGGAGGCACTATAGACAGCTGCAATCCACAGGGCCCTAGGCTGGAACCCAGAGTAGAGGGTGGGCCTGGGTTCCCCCCAAACCTCCCAACTCCTGATCAGACACAGGAGGAGTTGACCTAGAGTGTGGGGAAGATCACTGAGGTGAGCAAATCTGTGAATAAGTGCAGGACCCACCAAGGTAGAGGAGGAACTTAGTCACAGTATTAATACCTGGGGGGGGGGGTGCAAACAGCTGTGCATATCGCTCTATCAGTGTTATAGAGGGTGAACAATTTATGAGTTTACCCTGTATAAGCCTTATACAGGGTAAAAAGGATTTATTTGGGATTAGACCCCATTGGGAGTTGGGCATCTGAGTGTCAAAGACAAGAACAGTTCTGTGAGCTGCTTTCAGTTAAGTTTGCAGCTTTGGGGCACATGGTTCAGACCCTGGGTCTGTGTTGGAGCAGACCTGGCTCAACAAGACGGGGGTGCTAGAGTCCTAAGCTGCCAGGGCAGGAAAACAGGAGCATAAGTAGTCTTGGCACATCAGTTGGCAGCCTCAAGGGGGTTTCTGTGATCCAACCCATCACATTGGCATTTTAGTGTTTGTGGACCCAGATTAACTTCCCAAACAAGACCTCTATTAAAATGGAGTTAAGGTTGAGCATTCACACAGCAATGTAGGGTAAAATATGTTACATGGATGTTACTATCCCAAAAACAAGCTGCTGCAGGCTCACTCCAACTTGACCAACATAAGTGTGAAGGAATGCCTGTGGAACTCCTTGCCAGAGGATGTTGTGAAGGCCAAGACTATAATAGGGTTCAAAAAAGAACTAGATAAATTCATGGAGACTAGGTCCATCAATGACTATTAGTCAGGATGGGCAAGGATGGCGTCCCTAGCCTCTGTTTGCCAGACGCTGGGAATGGGCGACCAGGGATGGATCATTTGATGATTACCTGTTCTGTTCCTTCCCTCTGGGGCACCTGGCACTGGCCATTGTTGGAAGACAGGATACTGAGCTAGATGGACCTTTTGTCTGATCCAGTATGGTGGTTCGTAAGTGCTAAGGAAGATAGCTTGGTCCTGCTTAGGACTAGCCTGCATTTGTACTTGTCAGTCCCAAGGCTCCACTATGGGGAACAAGTGCAAGTTTTGCATGAGAAGCCACCTCATGTAAGTGGATTCACACTGCAGATGGGAGAGAACCCCGTGGATGTAATGCATCAGCAGGAATGCCAGTTATGATACTGTCTAGTTAGGATGCAAAGGTCAGGAACCTCCTTGCCCAAAGTCCCTAAGAAATTCTGTGATGGACCCTCTCAAGCATCTCCACTATGTGGGACAACCCCTCATCCCCACTCCCATGGGAGTGCTATCTCATCTAGGACCCTCTGTGGTGAGTTTAGCCCAGCCTGGATGGGAGAAGAGAAAAGATTGGCACAGAGAGAACAGGGAAGAGGCAGATTCTTGAGAATAAGAGTTGGAAAGGGGGACACAGAGGTTGGGGAAATTGGAGGGGGAGGGCAATGAGTAGGGAAGGCTACTGGGAAGAAGGGAAGAGGTACAGGATATGGGAGTTGTGGGGAGATTTGGGTACAGAGGAAGGGGAAATTTGAGCATGGCAGCAAAGACAGGTGCAGTGGAGAATAGGGAAAAGGTGAGTGTGGCCAGGATGGGAGATGGAAGAGCAGGCAAAGAAATGGGTACATAAGCAGGTTCACAGGAGAGGAGATTGGTGATGAAGGGGGCAGAACTTGCCCAGGACTCTGGCTCCAGGCCCCTTGTCTGCACTAGATCTTAGGCCATACTCCTTTCCTATTGGCTAGCTTAGGCAGCTCCCCACTCAAGAGTGCTAGCTTTTGTGGAGCCCATACTTAGGTGCCTGTTTCTCCCCATGTATTGTATAGGGAGACTAGACATCTCACATGGGGCTGTGGATTCCAGAGGCTTGCAAGATGTGTGAAAGTTAGGCACTGCAGAACAGCAACACCCATGTTCCTTTGTGTATCTAGCCCTGAGTGCTCTCAACTACCCCAGTTTCCTTGAGAGCTGAGGCCCCTTAGCACTTAGCTAGAGCAAGCCCATAGGCAAAAATCCAGGATGTTTTTTTTTTTAAATATTCACTTTTCCCACCATAACCGTGGCTGTCAATTACACTTGTGTCCCTGAGACCCAACCCTCAAAGGGCTTTGAGCACCTAAGTCTGGGCTGGAGTAGACACTTATCTTTGCTTCGAATTCTCATCCATGAACTCTCTCTACCTGATGTGGAGAATGGATTTAAACTCTGGTCTTCCCATGACAGTGCCCTAACTGCTGAGCTATGGGGCATTCTGGAGTGGGGAGGTATCTCTCACTATCTGTTGCTGAAGCTGTGCCAATGTGTATCAATACTTACATATGCATTGGGACAGAATGTGTGAGAGACTGACTCTATAGCCCAGGGGTTAGGGCATTGGTAGAAGAGACCCACGTTCCAATCCCATAATTTCAATGTCCATCAACACGGATTTATAGGAAATAGATCCTGTCAAACTAATTTGATTTTTTTATAAGACTACAAGTTTGATTGATATTGGTAATCGTGTTCTTGTAATAGACGTCTTGAAGGCATTTGCCTTGGTACTGCACAATGGGTTGATTGAAAACTGGGAAGATATAACATGGCACACATTCAATGGATTACAACCTGGCTAACTGATAGGGCTCAAAACGTAATTATAAACAGGGAATCATCATCAAAGAACTGTGTTTCTAGTGCGATCCTGCAGAGATCAGTTCTTGGCCCTGTGCTAGTTAACATTTTTATCAATGACCTGGAAGAAAACATAAAATCACCACTGGTAAAGTTTGTAGATGGCCCAAAAAATGGGGGCATGGTAAATAATGAAGAGGGCAGGTCACTGGTGTAAAGTGATCTGGATTGGTTGGTAAGCTGGGCACAAGCAAACAATGTGTGTTTTAATATGGCTAAATGTAAATAAATAAATAAATAGAGAGAGAAAGAGAGAATGTAGCCATACTTACAGGATTGGGGGACTCTATCTTGGGGCACAGTGACTCTGAATAAGAATGGGGGATAGCGATGGATAATCAGCTGAACATGAGCTCCCAGTGTGATGCTGTTATCAAAAAGGTTAATACAATACTTGGATATGTATGTGACAGATTGACCATATCTGGTAATATCCTAAATTAATTTTACTGAAGTAAGTTAAACCTTATTGAATTAGGGTTAATACCTGTCGGGTGCCTTGTATTGGAAATGCAAATGCTTATGTGCTATTGTGAAACCATATGGAACTTCTTTAGCAGGAAGACAAGATTAATGCAATCCCTGGAAGGCATGAGGACGTTTAAAAGTCTTTTTGGAACAATACATATGAAGTGGATTTCCTTAGGAAATACCTCGAGGTGAGGCGAATGCAAATTCTCCCCCTCTGGACCAACCTTTTGAAGATATGCCATTAGGACAGACACTTTGTATACTAATTACCCGCTTCTGGAAATTCCAGCTTAAAGACCCCCGAGCTGTATAAAAGAGTGGACTAATCTTGTCATGAGTGTGCTGCTTCTGAGCTGAAGCTGTGATGGACTTGTAACCACTATGAGTCCCCCAGAGTGTGGAGTTGAAAGACTTATCCTGATAGAGCCCATGTTAAAATTGGGATGAACTCTGGCAGCCTATTAACATGCTTGTAGATTCTTTTATTGTCTTTAATATTTTTTTCTCTATAATGGTTTTTACCTTAAGAATAAAGTAGGGTTGTTCAGAAAACTGTGTGGCAACTTGTATCTGTAGCAGTCATATTATGGTCCCTGATGAGAAAGCAAGCAGATCTGTAGGCAGACTGTCTTTGCAGGGAAATATCCAGGAAGGGAACTGTGCAGCCTGGAAATAACCTGGTTAGAAGGGAGAGAGATGCAAGTCTCCACCCAAGAGAGACAGCAGCAGGGGAGCTGGAAACCCGAGAGTGGATGCCCTTGCCAGACCACGGAGGGGAAATATAGGTGCAGTTGCCCTGAAATGAGACACCATCGAATCATAGAAATGTAGGACTAGAAGGGCCCTCAACAGATCATTTAATCTGGCCTTCTGCACTGAAGCAGGACTAAGTATTATCTAGACCATCCCTGACAGATGTTTGTGCAACCCATTTTGGCCTGAAGGCCACATCTGGGTATGGAAATTGTATGATGGGCCATGAAGGCTCACGAAATTAACAATTCAGAGATATTCAAATAAACTTTATTTAGTAAAGATACATTTTAGTGGAAATAAACATAAAACTTTACTTACTATGATAAATATAC
Organism: Chelonoidis abingdonii; assembly: GCF_003597395.2. Classification (NCBI taxonomy): domain Eukaryota; kingdom Metazoa; phylum Chordata; order Testudines; family Testudinidae; genus Chelonoidis; species Chelonoidis abingdonii. Next base: position 157,123,129 of record NC_133769.1, on the reverse strand, counting down.
CATCATTAAGTATTACAAGAATTAAACCAAACTTATCTCCTTCTATGCCCTCTTTGACTAATGTGAACAGTGCAGCTGGCACTCCCTGGCCAAGTACTCTTTGTTTTATCCTCAACAATGGAAAATTAACGCTACTAAAACAGCAGAGTCACCTTCTATGCCAACAAGTAGCAGGCATGTAGCGCATCTGGTTGTGCAGCCTCAGTAACGTGTGCCCTCATGCAGGTCCCACCTGAACACGTAGGAGCATCGGGCAGGCAGAGCGGGGCAAGCCCCCCAACCCCAATCCCCAGTGGAAGCGCCGGAGCACAGCAATCCCCCAACCCACTCCTGGGGGGCCAGATTAAAAGGTCTGAGGGGCAGGACGTGGCCCGCAGGCTGTAGTTGCCCACCCCTGGTCTAACTAGCCTTAAAAAAACTTCAGTGATGGAGAGTCCAGTCTCCCACTGTCACGTGTTCCAGAGCTCAACCACCCTGACAGTTAGGAACTTTTTCCTAATGTCTAACCTAAATCTCCCTTGCTGCAGTTTAAGCCCATTCTTGTCCTGTCCTCAGTGGATAGGGAGAACAATTTATCACCTTCCTCTTTATAACAACCTTTTGCATAATTTAAGACGGTTATTTTCATAAACAAGGGAATCTCGAATAGAAGTAGACAGGTTACCTCTGTATTTGGCACTGGTGCAACTACTGCTGGAATACTATGTATAGTCCTGGTGTCCACAATTCAAGAAGGATATTGCTAAACTGAATAGGGTTCAGTGAAGAACCATGCAAATGATTAAAGGATTAGAAAGCATGCCTTATAGTGATAAACTCAAGGAGTTCAGTCTATTTAGTTTATCAAAGAGAAGGTTAAGGGTGACTTAATTACAGCCTATACATACTATATAAGGGAAATATTTCATAATGGGCTCTTCAATCTAAAAAAGAAGGGTATACCACAGCCCAATGGCTGGAAGCTGAAGCTAGATGAATTCAGATTGGAAATTACGCGCACTTTTTTAATGGTGAAAGTAAGTAACCATTGGAACAATTTACCAGGGGTTGTGGTAGATTCTCCATCACTGACCATCTTAAAATCCATATTGGACATTTTTCTAAAAAGATCTGCTCTAGGAATTACTTTGGGGAAGTTCTGTGGCCTGTGTAATACAGAAGGTCAGACTAGATGATCACAATGATCCCTTCTGGCCTTAAAGAACAAGAGTACTTGTGGTACCTTAGAGACTAACAAATTTATCTGAGCACAAGCTTTCATACGCTACAGACGTTAGTCTCTAAGGTGCCACAAGTACTCCTGTTCTTTTTGAGAATACAGACTAATACGGCTCCAACTCTGAAACCTTCTGGCCTTGGAGTCTAGAAACAAAGAGAAGCCTGCCAGAGAAGGCCCATACACCAACATTAGCTAGATTATATGGAGGGACAGAGTGGAAGTTGTTGCTAGATAAACAGCAGTTAGGAAAGGAGTAGAGAGAGACGACTGTACGTCTGAAGTTGGCTGTAGCAAGTACTAGTGGGTTTTATAAACCAGGATGGCAATTTTGATTTGTATCCCACACTGAATAGGAAGCCAGTGGATTAATCTGAGGATGGGGAGGGTGGTCATACTTCCTGGTATGTGATGGGGTGTTTACTCCACACAGGCCTTGATGGAGGTTAATGTGGACCTGAGAGGCCAATTAACAAGCCTGCCAGTGCCTGTGAGAGAGAAAGCCAGGCTTCCTTGATGATGAAGCCCAGCTGGGGAGGAGCTGGGAGAGTGATTATAAAACCAGGAAGTCTGTAGTAAAGAGCCCAGCTGGCTGGCAGGGGAGGGAGGGAAGGAAGGAAGGGAAAAAATAAATAAATAAATCTGCAGTCACACCCTGGGGGTTAAAAGAGGCAGGAAGCCCTCCAGGGAGGCAGCATGGAGTCGGAGGGAGTAAACATTGGCTGCCAGCTGCAAAGTCCCTGGGATGGAATCCAGAGGAGAAGTAGTGGCTGTGTACTTCTATCAGCCAGTGAGGAAGGTGGGTTGAAACCTCCTGGTAAAGGGTGTAAGGATCACAGAGCCCAGAGATAGATAGCCAACCTGTTGTAAAGTGCTTGGTTGGACTCTCTGTTACCCCAGCAGGAGTGGATTAAAGTGTGACCTAGTTTGAGGGCTAAGGTGTGAGAAGAGAGAGCACTGGAGTGACAAGGTGGCTGTTGGCAGGGGGGTGCCATTTGGGGAGACAGCTGCTATTCTGTGCCTGGCCACAAGGAGGTGCTCCTGCAGTGAGTGAACCCATTGACAGGATGCACAAGAAACTAGGCACTAGCTAGCCATGCTTGTGGGTGTCTGGAGAGCTGGGAGTTTGGGGAGCATTTTGCAGTCATCATCTGCATATACATATATTTTGATAATATAATTTACCCTAATTCATTTGTATTTGCACCCTTTGAAAAATGAATCTGAACAACTTGAAATTGTAGGTTCATTTCTTCCTCTGTTGCTTCCTCTATTGCTCCCACTTCTCAACTGGCCTCTGTAGCTGGGATTCACCTTTGTTCCCCTGAACCTTGCACGCTTAATTTAGATGTAGATTTTTTTTTTTCAGTGCCAGTCATGAATAATGAAAAGGTCTCTTCACACGTGTGCAGACAAGTGTGTCATCCTTTGATCATAATTTCTTCACCTGCCTAACACATCAATTGGTATTACAATGACATCTCCTTGAATCCAGTGAGTACTGGAAAAAAATGGCTGGCAAAAAGCAGAAATGAAATGATAAATAAATGAAATCTGATGGCTTTAAATAATATTCAAGCTGTGTTTCAGAACAACAGAAAATGCTAAGAAATGCATACTTTAGATTGATTCCTCTTTGCTTATTTTGTGTTGTACTGTTGAGAAAAATAAGAATGTTTAAGGACACTAAATCCACTAAGTCCCTTTGTGGATCTTTGCTGAGTGCTGCAGCACCTAACTAACCTCCAAGTTCCAGTTCCCTGTGTTTTTCCAGTTAGGAATACTGGCAGCATCAGACCTTCAGCATATGTCACTCAAATTGCTGCGTCCTTAGGCTCACACAGCTTTTTACTACACATTATAGATAGGTGCATAAGGAGCTGGTCATCCTGTTCCCTAGTGTGATTTGGGTGACCTATCAAAGGCACTAACTAATGCCCCATCTTGTACTTTAGTTGTTAAGGAATAGATCCATAAGCACTCAGATTATTTTCTTCTGAGTTATTAGAAACAAGTAATGCCATTTCTGACATGGAGTGCCACTCTTCCTCCCTTTGTACTCACTTGATGCTTCCTAAATACCCCTCTACCTTGTTAGAACACTGTCCTTGGGAGCCAAAAAATCTTACCACGTTATAGGTGAAACTGTGTTATATTGAGCTTGCTTTGATCCACCGGAGAGCACAACCTTACCTCTCCCCACACCACCCAGAGCACTGCTTTACCGCATTATATCCAAATCCGTGTTATATTGGGTGACATTATATCGAGGTAGCAGTGTAGGTTATAACCATTGATTTTTAACATTTCAATCATGGGAATCATCCCACCAGGTTTCATTAATACCAACTAGATCAAATTTGTGTTCATAAATGAGCAATTCCAATGCCTCCTGTTTGTTAACCAGGCTCCTAGCATTGGTGTATAGGCAATTAAAGAATTTCTTCTCTTAATTTCCTTGGGTTCCTTGTCTAATTTTGTTCTCAACATCCTGATTTTGTGCTAACTGAACACTCATATCTTCCCTCTTTTTACCCTCTCCTTTTGTGGTTAGTTCAAAGCCCTCCTGAGTACTCTAGCCAGCCTGTCCCTGAGGTGATTAGTCCCCCCTTCTTCTGAGGTGGAGGTATTCCAAACTGTTCAACCCCTTCTCCCCCTGGAAGGTGAACCAATGTTCCACAAAACCCTCTACCTTACACCACTTATCTAGCCAGTGGTTCACTTCCAGAATCTTCTGTCTTCCTTCACTCATGGGACAGGAAGGATCTTAGAGAACATCGCTTGGATATTCTTCTTCAGCACACTTTTGAGTTCACAGAGAGAAAATGACTTCAGGGAAATATCTCATGACACAGTGGTGTTAGTATCAATATGAACTATCACCAATGAATCAGTTCCCATTGGATATGCTTTTGAACTCAATCTTAGAGTGATGTCTTGTGTCTTAGCTCTGGGAAGGCAACACGCCATCTTGTTCTCCACCTGTCCCTTGCAGAATGTTCTTTTGATTCTTCTGAGTATTGAATCTGAGCAAGGATCGTCCATCCTCCTTGGACAATTGGAGAAACCTTTGTGGGAAAATTTTTTGGGGGGAGGGGTTATGTTTTTGTTTTTGTTACAGGTTGTGCTGAGCTGTCATCCACAGACATGTCCCAGACATCTCTCTGTTCCCTTGGACCAGCTGGATCTTAAGAAGTGTATTCCAGTTTCCACACTGAAGACCTAGTGTTGATTGGAAATTTCATTTTTCTTTCTAACTGATTCTCCATATTTTCAAAGCTTTGCTTGAAAACATCACTGTTCTCTCTTTGCCTATGTTTCTAAATATCTCTCTGATATTATTTGTTTAGAACTGTGCCTGTATTTAACTAACTAAAGCATTTTAGGATACAGTTTCCATGAAAGTCTACGCAAAATAAAGCTGCATTGACATATTGGTGCACTGAAGACAATTCCACTATGTCTCTTAGCAGCTTTTTCCATTGACAAACAGTTCATAGCTTTATAAATAGTTTACATAATACTTGACTTAATTATTCCCTGTTGCATTTTAAACCCATTTGTATATATATGCATGTTAAGAGGAGGTGATCTGAATTTGATAAATTGCAGGGCCATTGTTCTTACATACCTTATCTTTGACCACTTCATCTGCACTTTAGACACTAATCCATATCCCCTGGGACTCGTACCAACTTTCTAAACTCTAATCATTTTCTCTCCAGGCACTGCTTTGCTCATGTCCATATCTATCCTGGGCACATACTGTCAGGGTTAGTAGTATGCTGACAGTTTTCGACAGCATATACCTGGCTCAAAACCTTGCCTTTTGAGAGAAAGGAAATGAATTGGTTATTTGTGCTTTGCTAGCCCCTCACTCTATCCTCTAACATAGGTATCATTTGTCTTTTTTGTGTGGTTCAGAGGGAACAGCCCCTGAGGGACTGCATGGCAGCTGATCTTGTACCAGCTGATTGTGCCTTCTGCTGATATGCCATGTAATTATTTAATGGCTCCAGCTGCATTTTCAGTTTCCTGGATCAGGGGCTGTTGTGTGACTCCCCCCACCCCCGGTGGCTTTGTTAGTATTTTTTGTTTTCTCCCCCATACTATTCCCATTCCTCTCTTTCTGGCATGGATCTGGTGAAGCCTTGGACTGTGTGTGCTCTGCAGTTCTGCTCTAGTTCACTGTCAATTATTCCTTTTTGTTGACGATAATGCTTCATAGCACATTTGATTTCGGTGGTGGTTGTGCCTTTCACACCATTGCTTTCAAAACACTAAATTTATTCAGAAATTTTTTAGTCTGCTTTATACAGTTTTTTCTAAACCTGGGAGGATTCTTGGGTGTGTGTGTGTGTGTGAGTGTGAGAGAGAGAGAGAATGTTATTTGCAGCAGCTGTGTCCTCGTACTAGGATTATTGTTCAACTTTCTGTGAGAAACATGGATTTTTTTTCTTTTTCTTTTATTTTAACCTTATTACCTGCCTCTGGGCCATTCCTTCCATCCCTGTTGGACCTTTAATTCACACTCCTTGTTTGGCTCTTTTGTTAGCTATTGCATTGAGCACAGAGATGTAGATGTCAGGAGTGTCAAAGTGCTTGCGGATATAGCAGCAATATCTTCTGCTAACTGGATACTGTTGTTAGCCTTAAGTCTCCATTAACATTTACAACTGACTGACTTTGTTTGAGTGAATTCAGCCTGCTCATGGCAATTTAGGACTAATATCACTGGCCACTGCTAGGCATGATCCAGTTAGGCATACAGCATGCTTCCTCACCCACTGCACGGCCAATGCACCTCTCTTCTGACCTCCTGCACCTCTTGCGGGGTTGAGGTCTGGTTTGAGATGCCCAAACCTCTTACATTTGACGACTATAGTTGCTGATAGTTTAGTCTCATAGGTAGGCCACTAGACTAGGAATCAGGAGATCTGAGTTCAGTTACTGGCCTGCTGGGTGACTTCCCCTCTCTGTGCCTCAATTTCCCCATCTGTAAAATGAGGACAATCCTACTGACCTCCTTTGTAAAATGTTTTGAGGACTACTGATGAAAACTCCTATATAAGGGCTAGATAGTAGTATTATCTGTAAAAAGAACCGGAGTACTTGTGGCACCTTACAGACTAACAAATGTATTTGGGCATAAGCTTTCATGGGCTAAAACCCACTTCATTGGATGCATGCAGTGGAAAATACAGTAGGAAGATTGTATATACACAGAGAACATGGAAAAAAATGGTTGTTGCCATACCACCTCTAATGAGACTAATCAATTAAGGTGGGCTGTTATCAGCAGGAGAAAAAACTTTTGTCGTGGTAATCAAGATGGCCCATTTCAAACAGTTGACAAGAAAGTGTGAGTAACAGTAGGGGGAAAATTAGCATGGGGAAATAGTTTTTACTTTGTCTAATGACCCATCCATTCCCAGTCTTTATTCAAGCCTAATTTAATAGCGTCCAGTTTGCAAAATAATTCCAGTTCTGAAGTTTCTCATTGGAGTCTGTTTTTGAAGGGTTTTTTTGTTGAAGAATTGCGACTTTTAGGTCTGTGATTGAGTGACCAGGGAGGTTGAAGTGTTTTTCGACTGGTTTTTGAATGTTATAATTTTTGACATCTGATTTGTCCATTTAGTTTTTGTGTAGAGACTGTCCGTTTGGCCAATGTATGGCAGAGGGGCATTGCTGGCACATGATGGATATCACATTGGTAGAATGTGCAGGTGAACGAGCCTCTGATGTTGGCTGATGTGATTGGTCCTTGATGGTGTCCCTTGAATAGATATGTGGACAGAGTTGGCAAGAGGCTTTGTTGCAAGGATAGGTTCCTGGGTTAGTGTTTTTGTTGTGTGATGTGTGGTTGCTGGTGAGTATTTGCTTCAGGGCTGTCCATAAGTGGGACTGCCTATCTCCCAAGATCTGTGACAGTGAGGGATTGTCCTCCGGGATAGGTTGCAGATCCTTGATGATGTGCTGGAGAGGTTTTAGTTGGGGCTGAAGATGACGGCTAGTGGCATTCTGTTACTTTCTTTGTTGGGCCTGTCCTGTAGGTAGATTCTGGATATTCCTCTGGCTCTGTCAATCTGTTTCTTCACTTCAGCAAGTGGTTTGTAGTTTAAGAACGCTTGATAGAGACTGTGTAGGTGTTTGCCTCTGTCTGAGGGATTGAGCAAATGCGTATCTTCTTAGAACTTGGCTGTAGACAATGGATCATGTGTATGTGTCTGATGAATCTGGAGGCATGTAGAGTAAGTATAGCGGTAGTGAGGTTTCCAGTACAGGATGGTGTTTGTGACCATCACTTATTAACAGTGTAGTGTCCAGGCAGTGGATTTCTTGTGTGGACTGGTCCAGGCTGAGGTTGAAGGTGGGATGGAAATTGTTAAAATCATGGTGGAATTTCTCAAGGGCTTCTTTCCCATGGATCCAGATGGTGGTGATGTCATCAATGTAACACAAGTAGAGCAGGGGCAGTGGGATGACAGCTGAGGAAGCGTTGTTCTAAGTCAGCCATAAAGATGTTGGCATCCTGTGGGGCCATGCTGGTACCCATAGCAGTGCCGCTGACTTGAAGGTATACATTGTCCCCAAATGTGAAATAGTTGTGGGTGAGGACAAAGTCACAAAGTTCAGCCACCAGGTGTGCCTTGACATTATCAGGGATACTGTTCCTGACAGCTTGTAGTCCATCTTTGTGTGGAATGTTGGTGTAGAGGGCTTCCACATCCATAGCGGCTGGGATGGTGTTTCCTGGAAGATCAACAATTGACTGTAGTTCCCTCAGGAAATCAGTGGTATCTCGAAGACAGCTAGGACTGCTGATAAGGAGTAGGGCCTAAGGAGAGAGGCTACATAGTCAGACTATCCTGCTGTCAGGGTGCCAATGCCTGAGAAGCTGGGGTATCCAGGATTTCCAGGTTTATGGATCTTGGGTAGCAGACAGAATACCCCTGGTCATGGTGTGTCTGTGCAGATTAGTTCCTGTGCTTTTTCCTGAGCAAACGGTATAGTTTCTTTTGGTAACCCTCAGTGTATCCCTTTGCTGCAAATCCTGTTTTATAGGGCTTTTGCTGCACTTCCAGGGGAACTGCTGCTGCCCTATAACAGAAGACAATGAAAACTGCTGCAGGTCAGTGAGTGTTTTTTTTTTTTTTTTTTTTTTTTTTTAAACCTAATATTGAGGGCCTGGTAGTACCCAGCGCTGTCTTTATGTTATAAACAGGACTAAAGACATGTCCCAGATGCCTACAACCGCGCCAGTCCTGATTGTTCAAAAATCACAAGTCAGGCTTCAACAAAGTCACAAGACTGGCATAAAAATCAGAAGATTTAAAAAATGTTGGTGTATTTTAATTTGCCTTTTGGTTCCTTATCCTTTAATTTACACTTGGGTCTCGTATGCAAGCTTTTCTCCACAACCATAATGGGTAGAAACACTTTTAAAAAATGAAAACTGAGACTCCTCTGTAATCACATGGCTCCAGAAGCTGGGGCTTTACAAAGAACACTAAATGTCAATAGTCAGCAAGCAGTGTATCGGGGTTGCCATAAATTCTTGACAAGATTCTCTTTGGAGGAGGATTGTGTTGCTATCAGACTACAGAGTACTAAAGGTTAGGTCTTTCCTTAGAGTGGGAAGACTTCCTGCTCTACAGAGTTATTGTAATTGACAAGAAGAGCCAGAACAAACTCCAGGATCATTCCACCCAAAGTCTGCCCTTAATAAAGGTGGGGTTATGAAATGAGGTCGGAAGTGCATGATACATATAATGGCAATGGTAATACTTCACATGAGAGGTAGAGACCCTAGGACCTTCCATTCATGGGGGTGGGGGAGGATAGGGACAGAGGTGCTTTAAGCCTCCTTTGTGCTTCCCATATTGAAGGGCAGCTACTGTAATAATATATGCTCTGCTGCCTATGGCCTTAGTCTATGGGCTGTGGAAAGCGGAGAATTAGGCATAGGATGATGAAATGCCACATATAAGGAGTGCCACACCTGTGGAGGCACAGGAATTGTACCACTTGTGATGGACACTCAGCAGACACCCATTACCTATGAGAAATTGAGGCCAGGGAACAATTACATCCCTTACATGCCTTTTGGTGGTATAAAGACCTCACTAGTTCAGAGTAGCTGCAATGGCAAACCCTAGAAGGCTTGTCAAATGATCAGAGATCTTTGCATCCTCCCTCCCTGGAGAGCATCCCATTTATAGATAACTGAGGTGCTTGCAGCACTAGCTTCCATTCAGGGTCATCTGACATAACTCCAGTGTTTAATTACTGCTGACAGAAGGAAGGTTAATATTGTCTCCTGCAATCCCATAACACTTGCCGCTTTAGATGTTAACCCTTGTACTTCTTCTGTGGCTCCTTCCCCTGATAGTCAGCCAGGGTGGAGCAATCTCTCCATTTGGCTATCTACCTTCTTCTTCAGACAGTTATAATTCTGTGCTTCCTGAAGCAGGCAGCTCTTGGGTTTGGAGGTTTCTGTTGCTCTGCAGCACCTTACTAGAAAGTTGATTCTGTCAGCACTATAATTTTTTGGTTCTGTTGATATTCTAAATTGGGCCATCTGGATTCTAATCCCAGCTCTGTGGCTGAGTCTCTGATGTTGAACAAGCCCTTGAGCTTATCTGTGCCTCCATTTCCCCATCTATAAAATGGTGAAAGAGAGACTTGCCTGCCACACAGAAGTGGTATTGAGAATATATCACTTGATGTTCACAAAGCAATTGGAGATCTTTTCATTTAAACTGCAGGGAAGTGCCAAATATTTTGTTTTATTATGTTATTAAGAAAATTGAAATATTTCAAACAGCTACTTTGCAGTGAAATGGATAATAGTAACAGGAACTTAACAGAATAATTGCTTAACACACAATAGGAAAAGTCAACAGAATCAGGACCAGTTAAAGAATACCTAGATAATTTGAATATATAATATTAATCAATAGAGTTCAGTGAAGAATACTTGAGGACTAAGGAACTAGCTAAAATATCAGAAAGGAAAAGGAGGTCCCTGAGCATGTACGGCCACAGGGAAAGTGAATTAGACCACACAAGTACTTAGTAAAATTGTAGGACAAATAAAGTATTTATGTGGCAATGTAGATGGGAGTTGGGCCTATCATAGTAGAGACCACGGTTCTAGGGCAAGTTCTAAACAAACTAAGGGTGTATTGCTATGGAATGATGATTGCCTCCTCTAAAGCAGGTGTAATAAGAGGCTTTGTTTAATAATGATTGTGAAGTGCAGATAAATATTAACAGCAGTCAGGGGAAGAGTCTGGACTATAGCTCCTGGTCGCTGGGCTGACAGGTCAGTGCCTATTCTCCTAGACTGCAATGAATTTTCTGAGGGTTTCTCTCTCTCTCTTTCTAAATCATGTCATTTTGTAATTTCTGCAGGAGGGCATGACAGGCCTGCCAAGTGCAGGAGTGTCAAGTGAGATGCATGATACTTGGCAGGTCTGTCCTGTATAAACAGATACAAAACTGGTGAAAAATAAACAGACTGAAAAGAATTACTAATGGAACAGTATTAAGTTAGGAGGCTGCCTGGAATGCCACCCTTCCTCAGCTGGCCCATCCAGTTGGGAAAACAACTAATCCCAGTGGGAAGATACCCAAATGGGAGAGCATACATAACTCAGAGTCTAAGGGTATGTCTACACTACGGGATTATTCCAATTTTACATAAACCGGTTTTGTAAAACAGACTGTATAAAGTCGAGTGCACGCAGCCACACTAAGCACATTAATTCAGCGGTGTGCGTCCGTGGTCCGAGGCTAGCGTCGATTTCTGGAGCCTTGCACTGTGGGTAGCTATTCCGTAGCTATCCCATAGTTCCCGCAGTCTCCCCTGCCCCTTGGAATTCTGGGTTGAGATCCCAGTGCCCTGAGGCCAGCCAGGAGCTCTCAGCAGATAGCAAGCATATTGTATCGTCTGCTACAGGGGAGGGAAGAGGAGCGGATACTGCTCTTTACTGCCGCTGCATTGCGTCTACCAGCAGCATTCAGTAGACATAGGGTGACATTGAAAAAAGTCAAGAAATGATTTTTTTCCCTTTTCTTTCACGGGGGGGGGGAAGGGGAGGGGGTAAATTGACAAGCTATACCCTGAACCACCCCGGACAATGTGTTTGACCCTACAGGCACTGGGGGTCAGCCAAGAATGCAAATGCTTTTCGGAGACTGCTGTGGACTGTGGGATAGCTGGAGTCCTCAGTACCCCCTCCCTCCCTCCATGAGCTTCCATTTGATTCTTTGGCTTTCCGTTACGCTTGTCACGCAGCACTGTGCTGTGGACTCTGATCACAGCCTGGAGATTTTTTCAAATGCTTTGGCATTCATCTTCTGTACAGAGCTCTGCTAGAACAGATTTGTCCCCATACAGCGATCAGATCCAGTATCTCCCGTACGGTCCATTCTGGAGTTCTTTTTGGATTTGGGACTGCATCGCCAACCGTGCTGATCATCCACGCTGGGCAAACAGGAAATGAAATTCAAAAGTTCGCAGGGCTTTTCCTGACTACCTGGCCAGTGCATCCGAGTTCAGATTGCTTTCCAGAGCGATCACAATGGTGCACTGTGGGAAAGTGCCCAGAGGCCAATACCATTGATTTGCGGCCACGCTAACCCTAATCCGATATGGTAATACTGATTTTAGCGCTACTCCTCTCGTTGGGGAGGAGTACAGAAACTGATTTAAAGAGCCCTTTATATCGATATAAAGGGCCTCATTGTGTGGATGGGTACAGCTTTAAATCGGTTTAACGCTGCTAAAATCGATTTAAACGTGTAGTGTAGACCAGGCCTAAGAATAAACAAAGCCCTATCTTGGCAAACTGAAGAAAAGTTCTGAAATCAATAAAACAAGATTTAATTATCAAAATGTAAAGGGAGGGGTGAGTAAAACACAAGTATAGAAAGAGGGGTGTGACAGATGTGAGACCTTAGAAGCATGAAACTTCAAAAAAAAAATTGAGATGTGCCAAATACAATACACATGTAGAATATTAATGGACTTTTGTATCAATGAGTGTTATGTGTCTTTGTTTCTGAATCACTGGGTGGGTTTCTTTTGGAATCTGAAATAACTCAAGGGTGATTATTGCAAAGCCCCCGATGTGGGTTATGGAGATTTCCCAACCTTTAAAATTTTGTCACCTAGGGTGAAGGGTACTGACTAGTTTTACCTGTTTCAGGAGACCTGGATAAAGGACCCAATTGTGTAAAGTCAGCTTGAAGTGATTCAGCTGGTCCTGACCTGTGATCAAAAAAGCTGACATGAGATTGCTGCTGGAAGGGTTTGAAGGACAAGAACTTGTCAGGGTCTCTTATGTGGAAGAAGGGTGACACCTGGAAGTTATCCAGGGCCGCTGCAATCATTTAGGCAAACTAGGTGGCTGCCTAGGGCGCCTAGTAGTTGGGGGCGCCTAAAAGTCCCCTCAGACGAGGAGGTGGAGTGGAGGTGAGCTGGGGGGGAGGCGCGTGGGGGGGGCTGCCCGCAGTAACGGGGGGGAGGGGACGCACGTAAACCTAATCTTCTGGTCTGAAGGGAGAAGGAGATAGGTATCTGAGAGCTGGAGGCCTGAGACCTAAAGGGTTGCCCTTGAACAGACCTGTAATGGACTGAGATGAAGGCAATCTGTACTAGTAGTCAGAGCATGAGTGAGGTTTAGAGGGTAGGGCAGGCATCCAGGTTGGGGAACAAAGCCAAGGGTCAGCACCAGAGTCAGCTGCCAACTAGAGCCCAGGGTCAAGCCAAAGTCAGAAGTTGAAGGCTGGGGTTAGAGCCAGGACTCATAACTGATGGTTAGAAGAGAGGCATAAGGGCAGGAACAAGGGGAGAGGCAGGGATCAAGCACAGTGGGAACAGGAGCAAAGACAGGGGTGAGCCAAGAGCAGAGCAGGAATAGGGTTGGGTGCAGAAATCAGGGTCTAGTGCAGCAGCAACAACAGGAAATCACCTTGTTGAACAAACAACTTCCTGGGCCTCCTTCTGGCTTAAATAGCAGGGTTGGACCCATTTGTGGAACTGGGCGATCCTCCAGTCAGAGCTCCTGTGGGTGGTGCCTTGGCTGAGGCTATAGTACTGCTAACTTCTGGGCCCATGAGGTTTCAGTGTTCATTGGGTGGAGATCAGGATGCAGTGGCTGTCTAGATACTCCTGTGACAGGGTTCAAGACCTGGAGAGGGACAGTTGTTCCTGGAACAGTGAGAAGGGTATACTGGAGAGAACTTGGCCCACAGAGAAGGCTCTAGGGCTTAAAGAGAATGATCAATTGAATAGGCATCATCTAGGTTTTATTGGCACAAATGCTAAATTGAGAGGAAGGGGGGGAATAATAAGTGGTGCGTGTTTAAACAAGTGAGATAACTAGGGAGACCTGAATTGGAGCATTCAGTTCAGGTTTGGGCATCACACATCAAAAAATACCTACTCCTAATGAAGTTCAGAGGAGAGCTACAAAAATACTGCATGAATAAGGTGTACAAAGAAATGGGAAACATTCGATTGACATGTGTAAGTCCCACAGCTAGAAGTCTTAGAGTGAAGAAACTCTGTTCCCTCTGAAAGGGAAAAGGGGAACAGCCACCTCTGCCCAGCTTCATTTTCATGAGTTCTGTTGCTCATCCTTAGTTCCACATAGTATATTTTGTTGCTTTAGTTGGAATGTCTGTTCTAATTTTATAAATGGTAAGAGATTGTCTCTGCTACTATATTCATGAGAAGACAGCGGGATTGTGCAAGAGATGTCCCTGAGTAAATGGATCACCCTGACTGACAGAGTAGAGTCAGAGTTAATAAGAAAGAGTAGAAGGGTCTGGCCTAGAGACCAGGAGTGCTATCACAGGATCCTTTTCTGCTCTGAGTTCCCCATGTGAAGCTTCTGAACCCTGCATGGGATGATCCTTCAGGGCTAGGGTGACCAGATAGCAAGTGTGAAAAATTGGGATGGAGGTGGGGCGTAATAGGTGCCTATACAGTATAAGAAAAAGCTCCAAATATCAGGACTGTCCCTATAAAATCGGGACATCTGGTCACCCTATTCAGGCCTGGTCCAGCGGCAGCAGTGTAGATCTGACTTTGCATTGAGTCCTGCCTGGACTAGTGGTGATAGTGTGAAACTAACTTCACAGCACCCTGGCAGGTAGCAGCACAGAGCTAAACTTCACAAGGGGGCCTGCCCAGACTAGGGGTGGCAAAGTGGACTGGGAGATGTGAACTATTCTGAATTGGAGCAGACAGAGGGAGGAGAGCTGCATTCTGACTATCCCTGAGTCTGACTGGACCCAAGGAAGGAGTTTTAGGTGGGTATGGATTATTGTTCCAAAAGTCCTGGACCTCAACAAACTGGACAATTACTGCTTAGAACTGTGATGTTGATCATACTCCTAATGCACCGCTTAGGATCTGTATACTTTGTAGGTAAATGTTATATCTATATGAGAAACCAGGGAAAAGGAACACACACAATTATGTTTGTTTTGGTTGGTTGGTCCTTGTGGTTCCTTGTTCCAAAGGATGTCCGAGAGCTTGTGAATGTCAAAGAACCCACTCAGAAAGGTGAGCAAGGAGGTTATATATTGATTTTCCAGAACCAGAATTAGGAGTATGCTTCTGGGTATGGGCTCAAACCATAGTTTACTTTATTTTAAGAAAAGACCCCTCGATGCATTGAACCTGGCCCATGCTACTGCCATTGGCACGTGATAGATGAGTTACACATGTCTATAAAGGGATCAGGATAGAATGGGTTTAAGATACAGCAAGCAAAGAGTGGGTTAAATAATTGGGGAAAACATAATGGGCCAGATTCTGAAGTCAACAGAGCTTAATAAATTTACAACCAGCTGAGGATCTGGCTTTTAAATCTAACAATTTGTCAGACGTTGCCAGAAGAGGGGGTGGAATCAACGCCACTGTAGCTACTATACAACCTCATTTTGTTCAATGGCCTTGCTAATAACAAAAAAACCTGTATCCTGAAATGCTTTTTAGAGTTAAACAGTAATGATGATAACAAAGAGAGGGGTAACTTGAAAGGTATATCAGACAAGGGAGAAGAGATCTGTATATAGATGAAGAGTCAGGAAAGATATAGGGAGGCTGACTCAGATAGTAGGAGAGGCAGCCAGTGATGTGCAGAGGTGAGCAAGGAAGAGAATAAGCTGGAGTAACAAGTAACTGGGAGGTTATAAAAAGGAGGAAATTTTAAATTTGATTGTGAAGCTTTCATTTTTAATTCTTTTTTGAAATGTTTCTAATCTTATTAGTTGCAGAAAAACCATGTGAACCTGAACTGAATGTAAACTGCTCGTAGCAGCACTGGCTTGAACGTGCAGACACCTCATGTAGAGCTGCTTTAGGCTCTCTTAATGGGGTGTTGACTCTGAGAAGGCATGTAACCCACTGGTGTGTTACAGCTGCCCCTCTGTGCAGAGGATATGAGTCTGTTACACTTACAAGAAAAGAGCTAAGAAAGTGCAAATTAATATTTACTCTTAAAATGCTGTGGGAAATCTAGTGAAAGCAAAAAAGAAATATTCAGTTGCTGATGAAATGGACCTCCAACACCAAGGCACAGTGAGGTGCATCATTAATTACTTGCTTTAGGCTATCTTGTGCTCAGAAGTGAGAAGAGATATAATCACTGTCATGTGTAACTGAGGGGCCTGTTTTGACCATAGTATTTGTGTTCTTTCTACCACTCCCTGAACACACCCTGCAGTTTGAAAACCTGTTTTAGATCTAGAAGTGATGTGGGGAGGGGGGCAAGGGGGCACACAGGGCCCAGAACTTTTAAATTCTGCCCCCCTTCATCAGCAGTTTACATCCCCTCTGGCTCATTTCAGCCAGCAGGACTGGAGTATGCTAGTGCAGCAGTTCTCAACCAGAGGTGTGGGGCCCCTGGGAGGCCATGAGTAGGTTTCAGGGGGTCCACCAAAATAAATCGGAGAGCAAGACTGGTGTTAGACTCACTGGGGCCCAGGGCAGAAAGCTGAATCCCAAGTCCTGCTATCCGGGGCTGAAGCACGAGCAGTTTAGTTTTGTGGGGTCCCCTGTGGCATGGAGCCCTGGGCAATTGATATGCTTGCTGGCCCTGGCTTTTAATCTACTGAAAAAACAGTTGTTGTGGCACAGGTAGGAGGGAATTTTTATAGCATGTGAAGAGGGGGGAGAGAGAAGGGCATCAGAAAGGAAAAGGTAGAGGACCCCTCTGCTAGTGAATGAGGAAAGTGGGGTGACTTCTCTCTGCTGCAGTAGCACCTATGCTCTGAGCAATTCACAGGGCAACCAGGAGAGTGGAGAGAAACAGAAAAGAAGAGGACAAGGAACTAACGGTTTCTATGACGACAAAATATGCCAGCCTGTGGCATGACTTTGATCTGAGTGCATCATGATAGACAGCAGTACAAGAAGTCAACATGAAGAGCATTCTCCTGATAATAGCAACACTAACAGAAATTTCTGAACCAGCTGTGAAAGCATTTTTATTATATATTAGGATTTTAATTGCGTGTGTAGGTGGCAGAAAATTGGGCCTTTAAACTTTATAATCAAGGTGAGAGGGGGCAGCTACAATACAAGTTAGAAAAACCCTTGGTATCACACTACACTCATCTATTACTAATGTTCTCAGGCCATTTGGCAATGCTTTCTAATGCCCATCTGCTAACTTCCCTCAGTTCACAGATGCCACGAGTCACTCTTGTTTGTTTATTCATTTTTGTACAAACAGAGCTAAAGGCCAAGGTGAAATAGCTACTGCCTTGTCTTTGCTAGCATTTTACCTCAGTTATCATGCATTAACTCCAGTTAAGAACGCATCTGTTTTTCCCTTAGTAAAGACAAGGCCTAAGACCTAGATTCTCAAAAGTACTCTGGTGTCTAAACCCCAGTCTTACACCTAAGTCTGGGTTTAGGTGCCTATGTCCCAGTTATAAGTGCCGCTGTGATTCCCAAAACTCCCACTGAGCCCTGTAGGTGCCTAATGTCACTCAGCCCCTAAATTTTTGCAGTAAAGAGTTCCCTAGATGCTTATGTTTCTGCCTCTGACCACGTACACTGCTGCTTCCCTTTAGGAGTCTGGGTGTCTATCTCCTGCAAAAGCCCCAGAGAGCTTCAAGATCCAGAGAAGATAGACATTTGGTGCCTAGCTTGCATGCTGGGACTGATCTGGTAGGCTTGCTCAGAGGCCTCCTGATTGGTTGTGCCTTCTCAGTTTCCCACCAACAAAATAAATATATCTTGGTGGAGGATTTTGCTGTTAGATTTCCTGAATCAGTGGCCCTGTCTAATACTGAAGCAGCAACTATAGCAAGCACCACTCTCACTGGCGTTAGCAGAGTTGGATTTCCCAAGGAGATTTTATCTGATCATGGGTCAAATTTCATGTCACGGCTATTCAACAAGCTATGGAAGTTATGTGGGGGTGAAACAACTGAAAACTGCCCCATATCACCCAGAAACCAGTGGTCTGGTGGAAAGATTCAATGGCACCCTAAATCTATGCTGGGGATGTATGCAAATAAAAGGGGCTAAAATTGAGACAAATTGTTACCCTTGTGACATTCTATACCTTGGGGGAGGGTCCTGTAACCTCCCATATTCTTTATTTATATTTAATTGTGATCTTGCATATAAAGCATGTCATGAGGTATCAAGCGAAAGCTTATGAACTGCTGAAAACCAGTGTCTAAATATGTATATTTTTAGCGCATATGAAGTTATGAGAATTGTGTTGTATGGTTGTCACTAAAACATGCTGTAAATTGGGGAATCAGACAGATATTAGCTCCCCAGAGGCAACAGCAAGGAGAGTTGACACCCTGGCCAGGTGTTGGATAACAACCCATCAACAACCATTGTTCAGAAAGGTAGCTACAATTCAGTGACTCACCTGCATGAGGTCTCAGCAGGGGAATTGCTCAACCTTGCCTGGAGACTCAGCAATGCCCGCAGACATGCCTGGACTTGGGCTCCCCAAGCACATGGAACTGAGGGTATAAAACAGAACACAGTGGCCACATGTTTGGCCTTTCTCCTTCACCCACTCATGCTGTAAGCAACAAGGACACTCTGAAGACTCCAACTGAGGGGATTGGCTCAGATTTCAAGGGTGAAATCTCTATACTTTGAACATCAGTATCCAGTGGGATGAGAAAAACTGCTTAGTCTAATTTTTGCCCAGTCTAATTAGGTTGAGTGCTTTTGTTTTATTTCTGTTGATAACTAACTCTGACTTTTTGCCTATCACTTATAATCTCTTTTTTGTAGTCAATACAGTTGTTTAACTGTTTATCTTTACCAGTGAGTTTGCATGAAGTGTGGGGCAAAACTGCTCAGGTTTGCAAAGGCTGGTGTACATCCACTTTCCACTGATGAAGTGGTGAAGCAATTAATAAATTTGCACTGCTCTCCTTGAGCAGTACAAGATGGTATATTCCTGAAGTACAAGGCTGGGAGCTCAGTGGGGGGGATCTGGCTGGTGCCTTCCTCTGTGATTCATGAGTGGATCTGGGAGCAGTCATGCAATATAGCTGGGTGTTGGGTCTCCACATGCTGCTGTGCTGAGTGATAACATCACCTGGAGGGGTTTGCTGCTGGTCACTAGCAAAGCATTGTGAGAGACAGCCAGGCTGGAGAGAGTTAGGTGGGGCATAGTGGTCCCACAGTCCCACACTGCACCCTAGGAGATCTCATCACAACCATATATTTGCTTACAGAAAGGTACCCTAAGAATCTCATATAGGGAAGGAAAAGGAGGGGACTCCTAGATCTCAGACCCCTGAGGAGGAAACACTGAAGTAAAAGAAGAATCAGTAACTGAATAAGTGTAAAGGCATTAAAAGACATGGATATTGTTCAAACCAACCTCAAAGACAATCAGTCTAAACAAAAGGTGTGTTGTGACAAAAATAGTTGTAAATGCTCTTTTGTAATAGGTGACTTGGTGTTAGTGTTGAGCCCTGTAAAAAGGTACAAAATGCAAAATTCTTGGGAAAGACCCATTGAGGTGAATGAAGTGGTAAAGGAATATACATATGTTAAAATGCCTCACTGTAATACAGAGAGCCTAAGCACCTAACTCAGTTTTTGTTAATTGTAGTATTGTTAATCAGATTTTCTAGGCATCTAAAAGTTAGGCGCTGTGAGGCTGGGACACAACACTAACTCCTTTTGTGCACCCATGCCCAAGGGATTTACCCACGATCCTACAGCAGATCAGTGGTAAAGCCAGAAATAGAGCCTAGGAGTTCTGACTCACAGGAGCCTACCTGACCTCTATACAAATTTAAAAGTTTATTAGAAAATATTAAATAAAGGTGATACAAAGAGTTTGATGTGTCAGTTGGTCATCGGGAGAAACATACAGAGCATGGGGGGACGCTGGCAATTGGTTATGGTTCAATACTACATTCGTATCACCCCTTCACAGCTTAGTTCCACTTTTCCCTTTGAATTAGGTTGTTGGCCCATTGGTGCTGTTCTCGGTAGTAAGATAGCACCTGGCCCTGTGCAAGTGTGCAGAGACAGGCGATGGCCCAGGGACTCTCCTCTTCCACATTCACCCTTTGCAGGGGCAGACCACAATACAATACACGGGCTCTAGGCTCCCCGAAGCAGGTAAGAAGAAACAGAGCTGACCAGGTGCAGAGGATGCTGCCCCATCTTCATAGATGACCTAGCACAGCAGTTTCTGCACTCCTTATTTGCTTCAGCCATATCCTATTAGGATGACACAACATTCTATCCCCTCCAGTGCTGCACTGGACCTTTAAAGCCCTAAACATTGTGTGGAGGTTCCACAGGCATCTGTTCCTGGCTCCTTTCTCTTCTCTCCATACACCTTGTTTCTGGGTAATCTCATCCACAAATACAAATTCAACTACCTTCTCTACAGTGATGATTCTCAAATTTACCTGTTCACTCTGGACCTGTCACCTTCTGTTCAAAGTAAAATCTCAGACTGTCTCTCTGACATCTCCTCTTGGGCATCTAGCCACCAGCCTAAGTTCAACACAGTCAATACAGAGTTACTAATCTTTCCTTCCTAGGTCTCCCACCTTCCTTTTTTTGAAATCACCGTGGATAATGCCACTATCCTCCTTGACACTCAGGTGTGCTACTTTAACATTGGAGTTCTCACATGCAGGCTGTGTCTAAACCTTGCCAATTCCTTTTGCATAACATTTCTCAGGCATGGCCTTACCTATTCATCACATAGCTGAAGATCTCATTATCTTGTGTCTCAATCAGGGGCGGCTCTAGGCATTTCGCCGCCCCAAGCACAGCAGGCAGGCTGCGTTTCGCAGCATGCCTGCGGAGGTCCACTGGTCCCGCAGTTTTGGACCAGTGGACCCTCTGCAGGCACGGCTGCAGGAGGTCCGCCGAAGCCACGGGACCAGCAGATCTCCCGCAGGCAAGCCGCCGAAGGTAGCCTGCCTGCCGCCCTTGCAGCGACTGGCAAAGCGCCTCCAGTGGCTTGCCGCCCCAAGCACGCGCTTGGCGTGCTGGGACCTGGAGCCGCCCCTGGTCTCAATTATTCCAACATCTTCCTCTCCAGCCTTGACAAATGCAATCTTGCCCCACTGGTCTCTACTCAGTATGCTGTTGCAAAGAGTATTTTCCTAGCCCATTGCTTTGACCACATCACCTCTCTTTGAATTCCACTATTGGGTCTGTAATGCTTTCCTCAGGGATTCCCCACACTGTAAGCCACTGTGTCACCTCTGTGGCTCAGCGAGTGGGAGCTTTGCTGCTCCTAAACTGTGTGTCAGCTCCCTGACACTCCAGTCTGTCTCCCTTGCAAGAAAACTCCTCAAGATCAGCAAGACTTTGACTGGCAGAGTATCAGTGAAACCCAGTTCCCCAGAGACATCCTCTTGCAATGTCCAGTCCCTCTCAGTAGACACACAGAAATTAAGTTAGCTGCCTCCAAAGAGAAATAGCTCACAGCAGCCTGTTAGTTTAACTGAGCAATCACACATGAATTCAATGTAACAGCACTGAGATGGTTTTGTATTAAAAAAGAATACATCTATAAATAAAGAACATGGACTCAAATGATATCAGGCAAGAATAAGAGAGAGAACGGGAACATACAAAACAAAAATAGCATGCTTCCTAGTGCCTAAAACTTAATTCTAGCAAGCTATAATTTAGCCTAAAACTGTTTCATTTTCAGCAAGTTAGCAGCCGCTCCTGTCCTTCAGCCCAGGAGGTCAGAGGGTACTGTTCCAAGTTACTGTCCTCTAGATAACGGATAACTCAAATGTCTTTTTGGCCACGTCTACACTACGGGATAATATCGAATTAGCTAAAATCGGTTTTATAAAACTGATATTATAAATTCGATTTCATGTGGCCACACTAGGCACAGTAATTCGGCGTTGTGCGTCCATGGTCCGAGGCTAACGTCGATTTCTGAGGTTGCTTGTGGGTAGCTCTTCCGTAGTATCCCATAGCACAGTTCCCCTTGGAATACTGGTAGAATCATTTTGTCGTGGGTGGTTCGGGTAAATTGTCGAATTGTTCTTCCTCTGGAAACATATACTGAAATCCCTGTGTGGCGCGCGTTTTTCCCTGGATTGCACTGGCAGAACGCATAAACAGCCACGAAACCATGGAGCTTGTAAGCTTTTTTTTTTCCGGCAGACCGTATGGTTGTAATGGAATGTCGCGGACAGAGAGCGATACTCCCGCTAATACCAGCATTACTTGCGTTTTGATGATAGAGAGATGTTAGTGTCATTCTGTTACTGTTACGCGATAACTGGAAAAATGAGATGAGGTTATCTCCTCCCCTGTGTCTGCTGCTATCATGATGCCGCCTGCTGAAATCGGCCGGGGCGCAACGAAAAAGCAAAATTGGATATGACTCCCGATCATCCCTCCTATGGTTTCAAAATAGAGTCAGTCATGACTAGAATAGGGGCAAGTGAATAGAACCAGTTTATCAGAGAGCGACAGCGCTCGTGTAGTATCACAGGGGTGTCCGTGCAACAACACATGTGCTTCTCTTCTCCCAACCTTTCTGGTACCGTGGCAGTGTCGCCCATCTTTTGTTCATGAAGTAATAAAGAATGCAGGAATAAGAAACACTGATTAGACATAAAAATGAGGATGCGAAGCGAACTCGCGAATGATTTCAGGCAGGACATAAGAGCGTTGGGGAGAAGACAACGCATGCTGCGCTATGACAGTTCAGAATCTTTCTTTACACAGGAAGGGAGGGGCTGGAAGTCAGTTGCTATGATAAGTATTATTACCTCTGTCTATCTACTGAGAATAACAGGATGATGTCATGTCAACATGTATATTATGAGACGGTTATAGTCCACTGCACAACGTCTACACTAAGGAGGGGAGAGAAGGAGCGGATACTTGCTCTTCACTGCTGCAGCATTGATCTACACGCAGCGATTCAGTACAATAGGGTGACATTGAAAGAAGGTCAAGAATATTCTTTTTCCTTTTCTTTACGCACGTGGGAGGGGAAAAAACTCAGGAGCTATTCCTTGAAACCGCAGACACTGTGTTAACTACACATTGGACTCAGCCAGATGCAAATACTTTTTCAGAGACTGCTATAGATGTGAGGATAGCTGGATCCCTACCCTCCATCCATGAAGCGCCATTTAGTCTCTGGCTTCTCCTTACTTTCAGTCACCGTGTGTACATCGGAATTTGTTTCAAAAGCTTTTGGTTCGTGTTCTGTAACGGAGCTCTGATAGAGACAGATTTCTCCCGCATACATGCATCAATGCAGTTATTGACGGTCCGATGTGGAGCTCTTTTGATTTGAGACTGCAATGCCAGAGCGACGTTGGTGATCAGAGTCCAGATGGGCAATAACAGCATGTAATTCAAAGTTCGCGGGGTTTTCCTGTTTAACGGCTGCTCAGTTCAATTGCTGTCAGAGCGGTAGTGGTGCCGGGTGGAATTCGCCGGAGCACAATAATGATTTCCGTCCACACACGTAATCGATATGTTAATATCGAATTTAGCACTACTCCTCTCGTCGGGGAGGAGTACAGAAATCGATTTAAAGAGCCCTTTTTATCGATATAAAGGGCGTTGTAGTGTGGACGGGTACAGCGTTAAATCGATTTAACGCTCTTTAAATCGATTTAAACGCGTAGTGTAGACCAGGCCTTACATGCCGGAGAGTGTTTGTGAGCAGCCTAGATTAGAGGCTACAGCAGCAAGGCAGTGTTACAGGGCAGGGGTGACACAGCTACTCATTTGTCTGGATTGTACTTTAGAATGTCATGCATGAGTCCTGCAATACAAACTGTTTTTAAGAGTGAGTGTATATCTATATAGAAAAGTATTAGTTTTGAAAGAGTTATGGCTGTTTGGTTTTACTATTTATACTGGATACACAGAGTTCAGATCAACAGACACTGAAGGTTGTAGGTGATCTATCTAGATTAAGTGAATTAGTGGTTTTGGGCTAATTCCTAGTAGTGAAAAACACACCACAAAAATTACTTTTATAACTGACAATTATTTTTGTAATCTCAAAGACCCAGGCTGGTGTAGATGTCTATTTGTGGGAAGTTTGCACTTTTACAGGCTATGCTATACCCATTCAAAAGATAAAAATAAAGACATTTAATTTCTAAAGTACTGTTGTTCAGCATTATGGATTTCTTTAAGTTTTGAGTATTTCTAAATATTACATGGTTGGTTGTTTACATGAAGTGGGTGCATTATCTTTTTGCTAACTGGCCAAAGCTTGCATATTCATGGAGTCTAGAGAATGTAGTAACTTGAACAATTTTGAGCATTGTCTAGGCAAGAAATGTGAGCATACTCTGAGTCTCTTATGTAGATCTGGGCCTTGATTCTCTTCTCATTTGCACCTCTCTAATTGAGGAGTAACTCCACTGACTTCAGCAAGTGAAGAATTAGGCCCCATAGCTAGTCTTAAATAGATTGCTGTACAAGCTGGCAGTTTTGTTTTACTTTACTGCTTTCTTTTGACCTCATTGTTATTCAGGGTTTATGTCTGAATTAGCTGCAGTGTGAAAAGAGCTAAACTGACCACTCAGTTAATCTCAGATACTGTATAGAAGTGCCATTGAACGGAAGTGGAGGGAAACAGGCACAAAATAGATTCTAGGCTGTCCTGCTATTTGCACCAGTGTATAAATGTTGTACAAAACATGTTGAGTTGAACTTTCCTTTTCCTCTTTCCGGTGTGCTAGAAAGAGACCAAAACTTTTATATGTGGTTGTCTGTAGTTAAGCACCAAAATAAGGAGCTTGATTTTCAACTCTGAGCACTTGTAGCCATCACTGAAATAAACTGGGGGAAGTCTGATAATCAGGCCTCTTACTTATACACCTAAACTTACATACCTGCTTTTGAAAATGTTGACTCCACTTCTTTCTGTCATAAATGTGCCTGTTCCTTCAGAGGATCTCAAAGCACTAAGAACCCTAGCTTACTGAGAAGGAGGGTACTAGGTGTATTTTCTGCTACCTACCTACCCTTCTTAGCAAGAGTTAGGCATAATAGCAGCAGCCTTTGAACTTGAAGGACCAGAGGAACTACTACCTCGTGTCTCTACAGGTGTACAGTGATGAAGACAGGGAAGATGGCTGAGTCATGGCCCTGCTTCCCTATGTAGGCCAGAGACAGGGTGGAGCAAGCTTCATCATCCAAAGGGGTAGTAGGGTATGTTTGCTCCTCATGCTTTCCCTGGAATTGGAGAGGGCACAGCATCTCCTGGTCAGTGCATCTCCACAAACTGAAACGTGGGTGGCATTGTGAGCTACACACTTTGGCCCATTAACGAATAAAATCTTTCCCCAGTAGAGTAAGAGGTACTAGCCCCATTATACAGATGAGGAAAACTGAACCCTAAAGTGATGAAGCTACTTACCAAAGATTACATAACAAGTCTGTGACTGAGTTAGAAATAGCCCCAAATCATTCTGTCTCATGTTTTCTGTGTATGCATCCATATGTAATCCAGTGTTACGACTGAGCATTCATTGCATTTTTATGCTGGATGTTGACAGAGGTCAATGAAAACTAGTAAAAGCAAAATGGTCTTACTGCAGAATGACTGTAACAGAGCAAGACTCACTGGTCATCTAGGGAATTAGCTTTCCATCCTCCAAAGCACCCTCTGTCAGCCAGTGTCTCACCTCTCGCTGCCCCCCCATGTCCCTCCCAGACCCCAGTGCCCTTTTTTCTTGGGGGATACCCCCAGGCAGTACCCCCACAGTTTCTGGGTCTCCTCACTCAGGGGAACCCCCACCCACCATCCCCACCTCACCTCAATATAAGGCTACTGCCAGTCACCATCTAGCCACCATTCACTGGGGCAGACTGCAGTGTACAAGCCACTCATCACAGGCAAGGGGGAAGGGTTGGACCTGCTGTCCCCTGCAACCCCAGTACCTATTTGGCCTTGCAGAAGGCCAGCAGCCTGGGGAGTTGCCAGGCAGGAGCTCTCCGGCTTCTCTCACCTTTCCCCAGCCCTGCTCCACCTCAAGTATCCTAGTCCACTCCACAGCTAGAGGAAACTTGCTCACAACCCTTTTATTAGGGTTAGTTGAGGGCTGTTCGGGGCATGGCCACAGTTGTGCCTGTTTCCCCAATCAGCCTGGGAGCTGCATGCCCCCAGCCACAGCCCTCTCCTGGGCTGTTTTAAACCCCTCAGGGCAGGAGCGGGTGACCACCCTGCTACAACAACACTAAGGGGTTGTAAATATGTTTTACGTTAAAGGGTGGTTTCAGTGCGCTAATGGAAAGTAAGAATTAAAAGGCCCTGACTGCCTCTTGTTACCTTTATGTTTCCAGGAGTCTAAAATCTTTCAAGGGCAATTTGAGGTGAATTTAATTTATCTGTCTTTTGTGAGGTAAAGGAACAACTGGGCCAAATATTGCACCCCCATTTTTCATGGATTATCTTGTGAGGTAGGCTCCTGCCACAGTTCAGCAAATGAGTTGGTCTTAAGGGACTTAGTTGCTGGATGATGACTCTAGAGTGGAGGCTGTGTGAACTAATGCCTTGGAGGAAGCTAGAACAGAGTAGCTACTTAGGAAGATTAATGACTGGATTCATTAAAAGCTGCTTATGTGAGAGGTGATCTTTTATGCACAACTCACAGCCAATTAATAAAAATGGGTCAATTAGCCGGTCAAATGCAACAACATGTGTTCAGGCTCTTATGTATCTATGAATGAAATATTAAAGTATATGTAGGGGAAACACTTACTTGCAACATAAAAAGTAGATGCAAAAATGGAAGATGTAACTGAGGAAATTGTGGAACATTTCATTCATCAGAAAGTCACCCCTTTATCCACTCACTTACTAGAGGACAACACATGGGTTTCTGTCATGGGTATACTATAAGTGTATCTTGTCACTATAGAGTGCCTTTCATCCCAAAATAGCCTTTACAAATTATACACACAGAGGAATCACTTCACCTATCACTGAAATGCAGCCACCTCTGGGGTAGGAGGGTGGCAGCCAAACTGCAACACAGCAGTGAGGAGAGAGGAAATTTTGAAGACATTAGAGCAAAGTCTTTACATATAAATAAAAGTGCATGGACGGGGGGTGGGGGTGGAACCCTCAGCAGCAAGTAAGGGAGCCCAGGTCAACTGATTTAGGCTCACAGGGCTAGTGCCCTGGGGGTAAAACTAGCTCTGCAGACACTTCTCCTTGGGTTGGAGACTGGGCTTAGACCCACACACACACTTTGTCTCAGAGCTTGGGCTTCAGCCCAGGGTGCTGGAACAATTTGTGTAGTGGGGATGCTCAGAGCCATTGAACCAAACTGTAAACCCCATATATAATGAAAACCATTTCAAGCCCAGAGATGCTGCCACACCCCCAGGACTCCTAGTTCTAGCACCTATGCTTCAGCCTGAGGAAGAATGTCTACACTGTTAATTTAGTCCACTAGAGCAAGTCCTATGAGCCCAAGTTAGTTGACCCCAGTTGTGAGACTCGCTGCCATGGTGGTTTGTGTGTATTTTTGGATTTGCAATGTAGATATATACTAAGTCAACCCCTTGAGTATCCTTTTATGTGGCACATAGGAAAGAATGGATTGTATACATGAAAGTAAGAAATACTTGAGGTGACTGATTGCCAGAACCATGAAATGTGTTTCCTTCCCAGGGTAGCTCTAATGTGCACTATCATCAAATATATGCAACTGCAGAGATGAAAGCAAGAAACTGTACCTGTAGGAAATATACATGCAAATACATTATGCATTCCTGAAGTCAGCAATATAATATGTAGTGGGTTAAAGTTATCAACAGAGAATAGGAGCTGCACACAGGCGAGAAATGTCATGAAATGTGAAAAGGTAACACTTTTTTTTTATAAATAACAATTAATCTAGATAATTGTCCCAACTGCCACACCTGTGCAATAGATTTCATTTTACTACTCTATGTAAGATTGCAGGATTGTAACTCTGTGTGTCACTCTGAAGCCCAGAATGGTGGTTGAGTTAGTGTAAAGCAGTGGAAACAGTTGCAAGTTGATGATTTTTGTTTAGGATATCACAAAGGTCAGGCATCACATGGTTTTGCTGTCTGTTGCCATCCAATGTTTAAGTTCTCCGCTATTTTGACTTTATGAATTACTGTAGCTGTATATAACATGAGTGCAAGGCAGTGCAACAAGTCCTAGACCATTGTGATATCAGATGCAACTCAACCAGTCACGACCCTTACTCTACAGTTAACTTGCATTCAACAACTTCATCTCTAGAGTCTCCATACAATCAATGGTGGATTACTTGGCCCACATCATGGGCTCTCAGCTAACAGTAATATCTTAATTTATGTAGTACCTCCTCATTCCAAAAATCCAAAGGTGCTTTACAGAGTGTACAAAGGAATCCTGTCATTCACCACTAACAGACAGCTCCCTCAGGGGTTTCAGCTATTTTACAGTGCACACATCTACTACTACTCCACAGCAATCTACAGGAGGTGGCACCAAACAATCCTATATCTAACTGAAACTACAGGAAAATTTTTTAAGCGGGAAAGATGTAATTATGTAATTTTGAAGCTGGTCAGGCCAGAATATTTTCTGAACACATGTAGTCAATGAAGTGCTAAGAGATCTTTTATATCCTTAAGTGGTGAGTGAGGACTTTGGTTTTATATCTCATCTTCAAGATGACAGCAGAGACAGAGCCATGCACAATAGCCTTGTGAGGGGATATTGTGTTCAGTGCAACTCTGAGTGTAAAGCATTTCACTGTGGTATCACCTAGTTCCCTCTCTGTACTGAGCATGTCCTCTGGAATGGTGGTTGAAGCATGAAGGGACATATGAACCTTTAGCACATCTGGCACGTAAATATCTCGCAATGCTGGCTACAACAGTGCTATGCAAACACCTGTTCTCACTTTCAGGGGACATTGTAAACAAGAAGCGGGCAACATTATTTCCTGCAAATTGTAACCAAACTTGTTTGTCTGAGCGATTGGCTGAAGTAGGACTGAGGGGACTTGTAGGCTCTAAAGTTTTGCATTGCTTTATTTTTGAATGCAGTTATTTTTTTGTACATAATTCTACAATTGTAAGTTGCACTTTCATGATAGAGATTGCACTACAGTACTTGTATTAGGTGAACTGAAAAAATATGAATTTCTTTTATATTTTTACAGTGCAAATATTTGTAATAAAAAATAAAGTAAGCACTGTACACGTTGTATCTGTGTTGTAATTGAAATCAATATATTTGAAAACGTAGAAAATATCCAAAAATATTTAAATAAATGGTATTCTATTGTTTAACAGTGCAATTAATCACAATTAGTTTTTTAATTGTGTGATTAATCGTGATTTTTTTAATCACTTGATAGCCCTATAGACTCTGTACAGAAGAAACAGAATATGCACGTCCTCTGCCATTTTGTTCTCAGACTAAGACTCATAACAGCTGTGCAATGTTCCTTTATATGCTGTACCACTGCCACACTCACTGTGCATGTAACTTCATCCTCCAGATAGCAATTCTCTCTTTTTTTTTGATCTGTAAATGACAATGGGCTTGATCTTGCTTTCAATAATAAAAGCATAGAGGGGATTTTCTGTGCTTATCTCCTAGTCCCTCATTTGAGAGGGAGAAGTCAGCTGCCCTTGTGGAATGAGTTGCTTCCTGCTCCAGTCTCAACTGAGTTGCCCCCATGGGGGTAAGTCATCTGCTGCTGATAAGGTGGCAAGCTGGAAATGGAAGATATGGAGATTCCAATCATTCCTCTATCCATACCAAGCCCTTCAGAAAAGCCAGCAAAAAGTTAATGTGAATTTTTCAGCAACTGCCTCCACAAAAGGTAAATCTTGGTAGACTCATTGATGGTAAGGCCAGAAGAGACCATCATGATCATCTAATCTGACCTCCTGCACAATGCAGTCCATAGAATCTCTCCCACCCACTCCTGTAACAGACCCATAGCCTCTGGCTGAGTTACTGAAGTCCTGAAATCATGATTTAAAGCTCTCAAGTTACAGAGAATCCACCATTTACACTACTTAAAACCTGCAAGAGACCTGTGCCCCCGGCTACAGCGGATGGTGAACCCCCCCCCGGATCTCTGCCAATCTGACCTGGGGGAAAATTCCTTCCTGAACCCAAATACAGCAATCAGTTGGACCCTGAGCATTTTGGCAAGCCCCAACAGCCAGATACCTAGAAGAAAGAATTCTTTGTAGTAACTCAGAGCCCTCCCTATCTAGTGTCATATCCCCAGCTGTGGGGGATATTTGCCACTAGCAGTCAGAGTGGCTATATGCCATTGAAGGCAGTCCGATCATATAGGGTTGCCTGGTGTCTGGTTTTTGATTGGAACACTCAGTCGAAAAGGGACCCTGGTGGCTCTGTCAGCACTGCCAACCTAGCCATTAAAAGTCTGGTTGGTGGTGCAGTGGGGGGCCGGGGCTAAGGCAGGCTCCCTGCCCCCCCTAGCTCTGCATGACTCCCAGAAGCAACCATCAGTTTTTCTGCCACACTGAATTTCCCTCCCAGAGGTTTTCCTGGAGGACGAGACAACTGAGCCCAAGAAAATTTACATTTTTAACAGAGGAAAGGAAATCTTATTTTTCTGGGCCATAAAAACATTGTCATACCAAAAGAGAACTGAATTTGTTCATTAGTAATAAAGTGGAAACTACATTGATAGCTCCCTTTCACTTTGGAGCGTGCGCATTATTGCTTTTTCTCTCCTTTTGTAATCTATATAAAAAATGTTTCTTAGCTTCATATTCATCAGGAATAACAGCAGTACATAAAGTGTGGAAAGTAAGGGTTGGATGGTGAGGTCCAACCCTTAAGGATTGGCTCTTATTGACTTTTGGGTTAAAAAAACAAACAAACCCACTGGGTCTGCTGGATCCAGTCCTTAGAAACAAGTTAGAGTGCCTCTTAAGTTCTGCAAATTCTTGAGGGCCCTCAAATGGAACAGTTCTCCTCCCATATCCCTACACCAGGGGTAAAAGGTGTGTGTGGCTTACTGCAGTTTTTTACCACCCAAGCATCAGTAGGTAGCTAATTAAGTGGGTTTTTACTGCTCTGTGACAAGACCGATGCATAGCAGTGGCTGTGATCTGGTCCTAAATACTAGCATAGTCCAAAGAGAATTAAAATCCTGAAGTGAGGAGAAACAGTTGGGAGGAAACACTATAGGAAGTTAGCTATTTTCTCCCACAGGATTATCTAACAAAATTGAAAGTTGTAACACAACTAGCAAATCCATGGGGGATATCTCTGATGGAGCTGTTTATTATAGCACATTCAGTGTTCCAGAAGAGACAACAGTAATGTATTTATAGGTCAATAGTAATGTAATTGAAGATCCTCTGGACTTATAAAGATGAAGGAGAATTAAATGCTCTTAAAGAGGGATGCATTGAAATTGCATTCCATCCCCTTTCTCTTCCCCTTTCCTTCCTTCCATCCGTCTTTCTAACTGTGTCTGGCTCTTAATGCAAATGTATACAAATTATGTTTCTGCTGTTGTTTTTCCCCCTCCATCCCCTGCCACCCAAAACAATTTGTATACACTTGTACAAATTTACAATCTGTTGTTTTTGATGTCTGTTGGTAGGTGTGAACTTCATATAAAGTATTAACTGCACCAAGACAAAGGATATGGGATCTGAAGTTCTATGAACTCCACCAACTATATTTTTTGGTTCATGGGAGTCACAGAGCTAGTTTGAGTTCATGGAACTTTTTACCCTATAATTTAAAAGTGCCCAACTCTAGTGGAGACCTTCACTAGCAGAGATTCATAAAGCTGAAAGGTAAATTACACTAATTTAACTAAGTCCTGAGATGCACTTTCCTCTAGTCTGAGCTCATTCCTTCTATGAGTCAGATTTGTCAGAGTTCAGGACAGGCAGAATCCGTCCTGCCATCTCTCTCCGTCAAATCCTTCTTACATGTGGTAATAGCTGGCCCCCTCAGTTCAAGGCAGGAACCTTCCTTAAGTACAATCTTTATCTCCTTTGGCCATGTGCTTAGCTAGAAAGGTCTAGGCCCCTCCCCCAATTCACAATTGCCCCAAAACCTGTGCAGAAAACCTATTGTTCCATGAGAGTGAGCCATTAGTTGAGAGTAATTCAAAGTTGATAGTCTTGATCAAGATTGCTGTCTTGATTAGAGCACATAAATTTTTTTGGATGCATAATTTGTCAACAAATGTGATATGTCGGCTGAAACTATTAATGAATTTGTGCTGAGGTTGCCAACCAGTTTCAATGAAATAAAAAATGTTGAAACAAAACATTTAATTTTGATACAAAACATTTTGTTCAGATTTTCAGGCATTTTGACAAAGCAATGGAAAGGATTCACGAAATGGCTGAAGGAGGATGTGGGCTTTACTGAAATATGTTGGATTTAGTTTGAATTGAATTTTTTTCAACTTTTCAGTTCAGTGGGAATTCTGAAAAATGTTTTCAGTTTGACCCAAAACTAAACTTTTTTTGGAATTACCAGTGAACGGAAAAATCCATTATTTGCCTAGCTCTAGTCATGATGGTTTCTCTGGAATAGTCATTCAACAAGTGTCATGCCTATTTCCTGAGCTGGGCAGCTACCAGAAATACATTGCAATAAGTCACCCTGAGGCAAATTTAAACATGTGTTCAGCACATAATACAAAATAGAGTGCACAGTCAATACAAACATTTCCCATTCAATTTCCTTGCAACAGAGCTGGTCCTTTAGCTCAAGTGGTAGAGGGCCATGCTTTTACAATAAATATTTATTTTTAATTTGAAAAGAAGCAGAGTGATGTACTCGTATTACATAAGGATGATGAAGTACTTTCCAGTTCAATGAATTAGTGAATAAGGAGGATATTAAACAATATCTTATAGGGATAAACATTTTTAAATTGGCAGGCCTGGACAACTTTACACCTGAGAGTCCCGAAAAACTTTGCTGAGGAGATCTCTGGCCCACTCGTTTTAATTTTTAATAGGTCTGGGAACAATGGGGAAATTCCAGAAGACTGGAAAAGTGCAAATGTGCCTATATTCTAAAAAGGGAAGCA
The DNA here is from genome assembly GCF_003597395.2 of Chelonoidis abingdonii. Taxonomy (NCBI): domain Eukaryota; kingdom Metazoa; phylum Chordata; order Testudines; family Testudinidae; genus Chelonoidis; species Chelonoidis abingdonii. The sequence continues at coordinate 157,090,329 of NC_133769.1, read as the reverse complement.
GGATGCCCTGAGTAACTATAAACTGATTAGCCTGAGATCCCAGGCAAAAAACCTGAAAAGTTGTTTCAGGATTCAATTGATAAAATAAAGGGTGAGAATACAATTAATGCTAATTAACATGGTTTTACAGAAAATGTTTTGTCAAACCTGATTTCAATATTTGATGAGATTACAAGTTTGGTCGATGCAGTCAGTAGCATAGATCTAATGTACTTAGACTTTTTGAAGGCATTTGACTAAGTACCACATGACATTCTGAATAAAATATCAGCACTATACAACCTCAGTAAAGCACACATTAAAATGGATTAAGAACTGGCTAACTGCCACATCTGAAACTGTAAATGTCAGTGGGGAATCACTACCCAGTGCGGGTGCTTCTAGTGGTTGGCACATAAACTGGCAAAAGGTAAATAATGATGATGACAGGGCAGTTAAATAAGGCCCCAATCCTGCTACTGCATTGGCCTGGGCAGAGAGCCCAGCGCTGAATCATATTGACTTCAATTCCATACAGATGCAAGGGTCCATCTGTGTGGATGTAGTTGAAGAATAGAGGTTTAAGGAAAAATGGGTTTTTCTTGAGGGTCACCTTTTGTTACTGATTTAGTTTATAAGTGGTTACTGAATTATGAGTGATAGGATTCAGTGAAAGCTGTAAGTTTAAGAACCAAAAGCTATCTTATTATAATCAATGACATTTAAAAGGGGAGGAAACCTTATTTTACACATCTAAACATCTTATATTTAATGTTAGCAAGACAACCAAGTATTAGAAGGACACTTTCTGAGGAACAGTATCAAGATATTTCTTAAGGCATGCACTCAAAAGGTGTACACTATTAAAGACAAGCTAGAAAAAGCCTCAACAGGCAAGCAAAACAAAATTTGGGAAGTGCATTAAGCATCAGTCAGCTGCAACCAGTATAACAGACAAGCTGTTACAATCAGCTTCCTTGCCAATCAGTCATACCTTCTCTGATTCTCCCTTTCCTTCAGCTCGCTCCCTATTCACCACTACCCCAGTCTTGCTCCCTTCTCTGCCTTTATCTATGCCTATATATCTGATTTAGGATAAAACTTACAAAATTACTTAAGTGACTTAGGAGGCTACATGTGTAAATCTCTTAAAAATGGGACTTGGGTGCTCAAGTAACGTAGGTATTCTGGAAAATTCTCCCCTTAAGTCTTGTCTACATGGTAAAGGTGTGTGTGTGTGTGTGTGTGTGTTTTGTATAGCCAAAGGTGTGAATATAAACCAATATACTTATACCAGTATAACCTCACATGTAGACACTCTACTGTGGTATAATAGTGTATTTTTAAGGTTTACCTTATGTTGCTTAGGAAGGGTTTAAGCTAAACTGAAAAAGTCATTCTTATACTGGAATAAGAGTGCCCACATGGGATGGGCTATTCTGGTATAAGTATACCAGTACAACTATATTGGTATAACTGGTAACACTTTCCCATGTAGACAAGACCGTAATCACTTACTGTATTATGCCTTTGCCTACTCCACTAATGATGCCAGACCCAGTGTCTTGTTTGTCCATTTCCCCCCATATCCATCATGGCACCTTTTGTTACAGTGCCACCTTTGCATGGAATTCCCTCTCTGAATTGTTTTGCCACTACTCTCTCCTCTAAAATCACTCCCCAAGATCTACTTCTATTGTGATATCCACAAGAGGTCAATCAACACAAACTTTTCTCAAATGTATATTTATTTTGAACAAACCTTGTTCAATGTATTGATATAACACCTATCTTTCCTCCACCACTTCCTTTCCCCTGCTTTCCTCCCTACTCTTTGTCAGATGTTTTATGAAACCATATTGTAAGTACTTTGGGGCAGGGATCACATGTACTTTATTTGTATTTTCAGGTGCCTAAGGGTTCTCAGGTGCTGAATAATATATAATTGGTACCCAGATGTTAGTATTATACATCATGGTCTTCCTCTAAAGAACAATTTTGCTGATGTCCCAATAACGTGTAACTGGTGAATGATATTTCTTCACTTCTTTTCCACTAACATTTCTAAAGGGGTTTTCCTCACTTCTCCTGTCTTACTTCCGTTCTCTGCATTTCTTTCTTCACTGAATCATTCTATTTCACCTTTGTATTCTCCTGTACATTCTTGGACTATTAGGCTGCAAAACTAAATATATTGATGGAATTAGTATTTCTCCTCAATCATCATGTGATGTAAGACACTCTTATTCTTTGCAAATCTTACAGTAATCACTTCCTCATTCTAATGATTTCACTCTTCATTTCATTTCTTCATTTACTTTATAATTCATTATCCATCTCTTTTTTTCTTTTCTTGCATTGGGCTCAGATCAGTGTAATATCACTGGGACATGGTATTTATTGAATAGCCTCTATCAAGTTCTGATTGAAAGCTGCTGCTTCTTTTTCTGAAATTCTGCATTCAGATCTTCAGATTTGCTTACCAAGTGTAATCCTCTGTTTAACCTCTGCCTTGCAATCAATACCCTAATGTATTCTATTTTTCTGCACAAAGTTTTATTCCCTCTTCTGGCTATGGAGTGTGTGTGGTTTTTTTTTTGTGTTTTTTTTTAAATGTCTCTTCAAGTCATCAGCCCTCCCAGTTTCATCAGCCTTGCTTTTGCAATATTATTCCTACTTTTCTTGATGTCTCCAGTATCATTATCCGGGCCCTTAATGGGGGCAATCTGACCTAACGGTTGGAGCCTAGAGTAGAGTTGGGGTAGTGCTCAGGAGTCAGACACCACAAGAAGGGTTAAATGAATCAGAATCAGAGTCGTGCCAGAGCTCAAACCAGAGTCTGAACCAGAACTCATGCTATGGGTCAAAGCCAGTCAGTTAGAGGCCACACAAAGGGTCAAACCAGAGTCAGAGATGCACCAAGGGTCAAGAAGCCAGAGTCAATAACTGGAGTTAGGGCAAGGGAGAAAGAACAAGGAAGGAAGTGAGGGAACAGGAAGAGGAAGCAGGAACTAGGTAGGGAGGCCTGAACAGGTCAGATTAGCAGCAGCCCTAGCAACTAGCTGCTCAGACAAGGGGTATGGCAAGGGCTGGAAGCTTTATGCTAACAGGTGTGGAATCGGTAGTCTGCTGCTAGTCAGCTGATACTAAGTCACCAGGCATAGCTTGTTTTTCAGGGTATCAGCTGGTTTTCTTAACTAGCTTTGCAGCATGGTGGCACATAGGGTACGGCTCTAGCTTGTCAGGCCTGGATTTGAGACCTATGGTGCCTGATACTTCCCACCCCACCACACACACAAGAATGGTGGCCAGGCTTTTCAGAGTGATCCTTGTGCAAGGCCTGTAGTTTTGCAGGGGCATAAACATGATGAGCTGGCTCCCAAAAACATTCTTCAGGCCTATTGCCTTCCCCAGTCAATCAGATAATATAGTGATTCTCTGTGTACTTTGGAATCCAGTATGTTCCGAATTATGTACTCCTCGTGATTCCTGTACTTGTACTGGAGGTGGTGAATATCAGCTGGGAAACGGATCACTGAAAAAAAAATTTCAGGAGGGATCCATGAAATACCAGAGGGATCTTCCTGGGCTAAGAGTGCTGCAATTCAAACGCCATCACATTGAATTGTCAAATCACAGTATAAGGGCCTGTGTATTGATGGTCCAACTTGTGCATCAGCCAGCCAATCTGCAGATATTTAGTGAACAGCTATACATTTTGACCAACCTTCAGAGGAGGGGCCTCTTGGAAGTACTTGTTGGTGTGGTGTTTGTAGGATATTTTGGTGGCTTCCAGCTGCTCCTTTAGGTTAGCCTGGGTTCTATGAATAGCTGTACCAGATCTGAGACAGCAGGAACCGCCATAGATGAGGGGCAGAGGTATGGAACCACAGATGAAAATCACAATTGGAAAAGGAAGGACTGAATCAAATGGAAGCATGTTTTTCATTATTATAAGCAAATTCTGTTAACGAGAGTAACACAACCCAGTTATTTTGGCAGTGGTTCAGAAAACAGCATAGATGTTGTTCAAGTACATGGTTGAACTATTCTGACCAGCCATTGGTCTGCGGAATTTTGGGGGGAGAATGGACCTCCAGGAGGTGAGACACTTCCTTCCAAAACCTGGATATAAAGTGAGAGCCTGATTCTGTGGTGAGATGATTGGGGACACCACAACATGTATTTAGAAGTAATGTGGTAACTTCTCCAGGTGGGAAGCATTAGAGTGGTATAAAATTGGACATTTTGGTGAGTTGATCCATTGGTGTGTTGTGTCCTTCTGATTCTGGTTGTTCTACTGTGAAATCAAGGGTTATATGTGACCAGGGTCAGGAAGAGGCTTCAGATGTTGTCAGGAGGCTGAAAGGCTTACTTCATGAGGTTGTAGTCTGAGTGCACGTGTCTCAGGCCCTGACATAGGATTGAACATTGTCCCACATCTGCAACCACCAGAATAAGCAGGCTGCTGCATGCCAAGTCTTGGATTGTCCAAAGCAACATGCCCATGGTGCATGCACAGCACCTTGAATTGAGGGGAACCATCTGGGATATCTACATAGTCATTAACATAGAAAAGATCATCAGCCCAGGAATATTGGTGTAAAGTGGTGGAAGGGAGGTCGTCCTTGTATGGTGGTATAAACTTTGCAAAAGGATCATCGGGGTGGCTACTCGAAGTGAAATGAGGATCTGAAGACAGATCCACAAAGGAAATGGTGTGTTTTTAGTATTTCAAGTGGTGATTCTTTGGGGTTCATAGTATTGCACCTTCTGTGACAGTGTGCCACCTTGAAGTTCTTGTGGCCTGGGTGCCACATGATCATGAAATCAAACCTTGAAAAGAACAAGGCCCAACATAAATTTGCCACTGATTTAGCTTGATGGTAGATTGTATATATTTCAGGTTTTTGTTAAGACTTGTATGAGGTGCATACCCACCCTCAAGGTAGTGTCACCTTGTGTCAAGCCCTGCCTTGATGGTGAGGAATTCTTTGTTGGCTATTACTTCAGTCAAATGCATTAATGTGCTGTCTCCCCACCCTTGAAAACTTTCATAATTGCATCTCCTGTTGGGTACCTGATCTTTGGGACAGTACTGCCCCAGTGGCTGTGTTGGAGGTGTTGGTTTCAAGGATAAAAGGCTGGTCAGGATCAGAAAGGGCTAGCACTGGAGTTGAGATAAAGGCTATCTTCAGATGTTCAAAAGCTTGATGTGCCTTTGGGGGCCAGTAAAACTTTGCAGGTGTATGAAGGATGGTGGTTATGGGAGATGAGATTTTTGAAAAGTTGGGAGTAAATCTCCTGTAGATGTTGGCAAACCCCATGAATTTTTTAATGTCTTGAATACTTCAGGGCTCTACCCAGTCCTGAACTGCAGACATCTGAGGATCCATCCCTATCCCTCCCACTGACAGAATGAATCCACAAAATTCAGTGGACCACTGATCAAATGTGCACTTCTCTACCTTTGTGTATAACCAATGCTAGCATAACCATGTGAGAATCTCACAGACAAGGAAGTCATGGCTTGCTTGGTGACTAGAGTAGATTAATATATTGCTCAGATTTGTGACCACATATTGGTTGAGGATGTCTTGAAGATTGTTGTTAGTTAGGTGCTCAAAGGTGGCTGGGGCATTAGTAAGGCCAAAGGGCATTGCTAAATATTCAAAATGCCCATAGCCTTTAGAACTAGGTATCTTCCATTCATCCCTGTTCCTGATGCGAACTAGGTTATATACTCCTGTAAGATTCAATTTGGCAAATACCAAGGCCAACCACAATCAATCCAAAAGCGGTGGAATTGACAGTAGTGGGTACTGACTGTATACAGTTATTTGCTTAAGTGCCCTGTAGCCCACACAAGTCTCAAAGAGCCATCTCCTTTAAATAAAGAGTAATAGAGTGGAAGATAAGGCCTTTGTCTAGGTTTTCCTGGATGTACGCTTGTAAGGCTGCTGTCAGGAATGAGGGCCTGCAGCTGTGCCTGCCAAGTCATCAGGCAACCAATGAGCACAGCAGAACCACCTGATTGACTGACTAAGGCAGTCAGGTGGCTTGGTTTTAAACCCAGCAGCTGCAGAGGATCAGTGGCTACTCAATGTACTCACCCACAGATTCTCTACCTTCCTGTGCTAGCCTCGCTCCCAGTCCTGTTCCAGTCTATGCCCTGCCCTGTACCCAGGCTTGCTCCAGCATAGACCCTCCCCAGCATCCAGTATGGAACCACTCCTGCTCATGACTTCCTTGATTCTAGGATTGTAATTCAGTTCTGCCCCTCAGCTCTGATTCCTGGCTCCAACGCAGTTGTTACCCTTGGCTCTGGCATTTGGACTCCACCTATGGGTCTGACCCTCAGTCCTGGTTCTGACTTTGCTGTGACCTTGGGCTCTGGCATTTGGATTCCAACCACTAGACCTGACACTATCGTCAGCTTGGATATAGAATATATGCATCAAAATAAATTTAGTTATGGTTTGAAGGTCTATAGGACAATTGTAATCACAATGCAGGGGTAAAGTGTCGGTATTTCATTGTTTGAAGACATCCTCATAGTCCTGGTATTTTATGGAGAGGCATGGTTTGTCATGGAGAGTTGGCAATTCTGGATCTCAGAGTGGGTGCTACAGGAAGGGGCCTCTGGGCTCTTGAGGCAGGGTTCTCTGGCTTGGGTTCTAGGATTCCAGGTTCTTGGATCAGGAGGCAGTTCTTCCTACTGAAGCTTGATTGGAAAGAAATAATGCATTGGGACCACAGAATATGGGGGTCATGTTGGATTAGCCAGGGTGCCTCCAAAATCTAGCTAAAAGGAGCTAATAAGACTAAATTGTAGGACTTAATGTTCCCCAGTTACCACTGTTACCAGAAAACTTGGAACAGGAGATATCTTTATTAAGGAATCCCTCCCTGATAGATACTAAGTCAGGGTAAGTGAGCCTATCACCTAAGGTCATACCAAGGATTACAGTACTCAGTGTAAGATAAAAAATAGAAGGGATATATTAACAAAACAGCTAAGTCATTTAAGACATAAGAATAGGCATTAAGTCCAGACTCAAATCAAAGGGATGTGTGTGTGTGTGTGTGTGTGTATAAAAAAAAAAAAATTCCCCTCTCACCCCTATGGGTGGTATGTGTCTTCCTCAACCTCAGGTCCTCTACCAGAGGCCTGGGAGTTTGCGGGTTCTGCGCAGTATCTTAGCTGTTCCTAGCACTGCAACTCTTCTGGACAGACAGCTCTGATGTTGTTCCTGGGATCTGTTGGAGCCACTCCCCAGCTTAGGAGTCACAGCCCCGAGGGCTCCTACAACCACTGGACACAACTTTGGCCTTCACTTTCCACATCCCTCTAGTTCTCTTCAGGCCCTGGTACTTCTCCAGCTTCTCTATTCCTTCTCCTGATGTTGCTTGCACTTGGCACTGCTATATCTTATCACCACTGCTGTCTTCTGCTCCTTGTCTATTACCACGAATGTCTGGTTGATTGGCCAGTACTGCCTGTCCGTCTGATCTGGAAGTCCCACAGAATCTTAGCCCTGCTATCTCCACAACCTTCTGCGGAATCTCCCATCTGGTCTTGGGAGGGTCTAGCAATACGCTGTGGATGTTCCTGTACACAAGCCAGCCACTTGGCTGTGCCGTCAGTGTATGCTGTTCCTGCCTGCATCTTACATCCTGCCATATGTGTTGACTGTCTCTGAGGCCTCTCTGCAAGTCTGCACCTTGGGTCCTCTCTAGTGGTGGTAGACCCCTCCTCAAGGTCTGGTGCTCAGCTGTTCTGTGCTGCTTATGATCAGTGCCTCAGTGCTGTCTTTTAGTCCAGCCCTTTCCAGCCACTGGTAGGATTTCCAAATGTCAGCCACCTCAGCTTTGTCGATGGTACATCATGAAGGTCTTGTCTTGCATGGCACTTCTTCTGCTTGTCTTCCTCCCATGTCTGCTGCCTTGCCTCAGGCATTCTCTCAGCAGCTCATCTTTGGGCCATCTTACTGATGTATATCCTGGATGTTCCGGTTTCATCCAGGACAGTGGCCTTGACGCTCACCCAAGCCCCGCCTGCCTTCTTTCCGGTTGTATACAGTCTCTGGTGTTGGACTTGGGGTGAAACCTCCATGCATGTGAGAGCTTCCGGGTTTTCACATCGGCAGCCTCATGTCCTCCTTTGGCCAGCTCACATATACCGGCAGGGTATCTGATGACGCCAGGGCGTATCCAGTTGATGGCGTGGATCTTGTTTTTTCCCACTGAGCTGCTCTTCAGGACCTGTCTTATCCTTTGGTATACTTGGATGTTGCTGTCTTCCTTGCCTCCTCATCGTGGTTTCCATGTGACTGCGGGATGCCAAGGTACTTGTAGCTGGTCTGTATGTCTGCTATGTGGCCCGCTGGTAGTTCCACCCCATCAGTCTTGACTACCTTCCCTCTCTTCACTACATCCGACACACTTCTCCAGTCCGAATGACATCCCGATTATCCTCACTGTAGATCCGTGTCAGGTGGAATTAGCGAGTCGATGTTTCGTTCATTATTAGCGTACAGCTTGATGTCATCATGTAGAGAGGTGCTGATGGTAGTTCCACTCCTGAACCTGTACCCGTATCCAGTCCTTGTGATTATCTGCTGAGGGGTTTAAGCCTATTGCAGAACAGCCGCGGGGACAGTGCATCACCTTGGTATATGCCACACTTGTGCCACTTGTGCAAGCCTGCCTTGAGTTGACTTCTAGTGTTGTCTTCCATAGTCCCATTGAGTCTTGAGGAAGGTCCTTAGTGTCCTGTTGACTTTGTATAGCGCAGACATTCAAGATCCACGTGTGCGGCAATTGAGTCATAGGCTTTCCTGTAGTCAATCAGGCGGTGCTCAGATTGGTCTGTCTAGACCTTGAGTCTTGGGCGACTGCTCTATCTATGAGCAACTGGTGTTTTGAGCTCTGGTGTTGTTCCCAATGCCTTCTGAGCTGTGCTCATGTACTGCCCATGTGGTCCTGTAGCTTGGCAGCTATGATGCCTGATAGGACTTTCCATGTTGTGGGGAGGCAGGTTATTGGTCGGTACTGTTCCCTTGCAGGGGTCTTTCATGATCAGACACTGTCCTTACTTGTGTTTAGCCAGTTTGGGTGGGAGCCTGCTGCTAGCAGCTGGTTCATCTGTGCTGCTAGGCGTTCATGCACTGCTGTTAGTTTCTTTAGCCAGTAGGTGTGGATCATGTCTGGTCCAGGTGCTGTCCAGCTCTTCATGTTCTTTGACCCGCTGCGGATGTCTTCTACTGTGATGGTGACTGGTTTCTGTTCTGGGAGATTGGCTGTGCTCTGTTCTCAGGTCCTGCAGCCACTTTTGCACTGGTGTTATGAGTCTTCTCTTTCTCCCATATGTTCTTCCAGTACTGTTCAGTTCTGCTGCTGGCGCTCTGCTGTTATTGTGTTTGTTGCACTGCAGCGTGGGAGTACAACTTGGATGGTTCTTTGGAGAACAGGGCATTACTTTTTAGTCTCTGCTTCTCTAGTGTATCGCCTTAGCCTGGTAGCTAGTGCTGTGAGCCTTTGTTTAGCAGTCTCTAGGGCTTCAGATGGAGTCAGGTCCTTGTATTTTTTCAGTAGCCGAGTCTATCCTTAATCTCTACAACCCTTCTGTAGTTCCACCAGCTGACTAACTTCTCTCCGAGTCGCCTTGATCTTATCCTCCAACCTCATTTTCCAGGGTGGGTCACATACTGTTGTTCTTCTTGATCGTGTAGCCAAGCATCTCCAGGAATACAGAGGCTGTAGCGCGTATACCAGTTCATTGGTTTTGAGTTATGGTGGTAGTAGGATTGTGATGAGGGCTCTATTGGCATCTTCTAACATACTATCTGATGGTAATTCTCCACTGAGCCTTGGTAATCGGTCTCGAGGATTGACTTAGCTAGTTTTTCCATGATCTTTATGCCTCATATCAGCTGCTGTGCTCTGCCAATGGAGGGGGTGACAGTGAAGTTTCAGCTTCAGGTGTGGGCCGCACTCCACTTGTTCTTCCAAGTCTTCTTGAGTCTGGGATGTAATGTGGAGTTGGTCTATCTCAAGCTGGAGAGCAGCTTCCCTCTTTACTATGTTGAAGCGTTGGGTAACTAGCTGTTTCTCAGTAAGTGTCGATGTAGGTTTTTTGTCCATCACAGTCCCCTCATACGTTTCATATATCCCTCTCATTAGGTCTACTGTTGTAGTAGCATTCCAATCAATTCCAGGTTCTCTTGTCTCGTCCATGAATGGTTTGTCCAGTAGCCCACTTATTGTAAGATTGTCCTGGTTCCTCAACATCTGGCGCGGACCTTGTTAATCTGGGGCGACGTCCGAGAGCCCGGCATGAACTCTCGCTAGTTTCGTGTCACTCTCATATTTGAGGTAGGCAGGTGAAGCGTTAGGGGGTCTTTTGCCCAAGGACCCCTACTGGAAAGTTGGGTACCAACCGGGATTTGAACCCCGGTCTCTCGTATCAAAGGGCGGTCTCCCATATCAAAGGGCGGCGCTCTTAACCACTACGCTATCCAGTCGCTATACATATATTTATATATACATATATAAATAAAATGTCAATGGCATTAACAATACTTATGTGATCCTGCTCTTATAATTATAACCATCCTGGTAACACGCTGGCAATTTTATATTCCACAACGCTTAACTGGTCGAGGGAGCATACTAATGGATTAGACAAAGATGCTATGTCTTGTCTTAACGCTCCTATTTTTCTGGCTAATGCTTGTTCATCTATTGTGGTTAGCACTCCTAAGCCACTCTCAAGATAGTGGCTAAAGTATCCCATTTGCTAATTTTAGTTTTGGGTTCTTTAGGTACTACACTACTTATCCATGCACTCCACCTTGCTAATATTGGAACAATAAAAGGTGAGCAGCTGACTTGAATTTTTGCAAGAGTTAACTGCAAAGGCATAATAACCTTTTTGTGCGAATAGATTGTGGGAAAACAAGAGTAGTCTTTTAACATCTCATGTTACGACTACTGGCCCAATAAGATTTGTATACGGTTCTGGTACTACTAAAACCCCTATAACTTCTTTAACACTGAACTTGTTATAAACCACTTGCCTGTATGATTAGAGTTTACATTCGCATAAAAACTTCCATAACAATCAGTACAAAAGGTTACGTTGCCTCGATTACAAAATTTACAGAGTAATATTCTTTAACATAAAATTCTGTATAATTTTGACACTTGAAATTAACAATATGTTTAAAGGGGATATACAGATTGACATTAATAAAATCTATTACATATTTCATGCCCACTGTAATGTTAACATTAATTATTCCTACTTTTACCTGGTGAGGGAGATCAGAATTTTATATACGAATACTTTGAGGGCTCTGATATTACTAGTCCATTAGAACAACTTTACAGAAAGTTATTAAATTGCCATACACACTAATTGGGAAACATTTGCAGCAGAGAAAGCTGCTCTTCTCAGTTACTAAAAAAGATTGCTTCATGAGACTAGTCATTTCTCGTGAAGGCTATTAAAGACTTGTTTCTTCCCTCCACACCAAATAACAGTATCTACTTTCCTCATAAGCATATACTGTGATCACCTGCACAATAGGTTGGGTAGTATAAAATCTATACCTCACACTACCTCATCCCCTGGGTGGCTTTGGCTTTCACGGACTTTACAATAATAGTGCTCATTTTTAACAATGAGAGAATGGGTTATACTAATTAATGCACTTAAAGTATTAAAATCGTGATATGACGAAATTCCTGGAAGGAAAGGAAAGCAGAGAAAAAGAAAAACTACTACTGATACTTAAGTAACAAATCCTTTCCAATCTTTCAGTTGCAAAGAGTGAAACCATTTTGGGTTCCTTTTCTCTTCCCCTTTATTTCTACTTGATAAATTGTAGGGCTTGCCTTGCTTGTTATTATGACTGTTACCTGCACAAAATTCTCCGTCACCTGCACACTCTAGGGCACCTATCTAGTTCCTAGGGCTCAAGGCGTGGCACTCTAACTTTGCCCCTCCACGGGCTCTGGGCTCTACTCCTCCAGGTTCTGGGTAAACACCCATTCCCTCTGGACTCAGGACTTAAACCCACAAAATATTATGGGGTCTTTTATCAGTGAAAGAGCCTACTTAATGTCCAACTTAACCTCTATTTATTAACAATTACCAAAACAGAATGCACATGTTAAGCATACAATGCTCATCACTCTCAGTAAGACAAATGAACTCTTCTTGATGGCCAGTCAGTATCAGGTTATCTGAGGGACTCCAGTTTCTGCACAATGTAAGTGGCATAGTGTTGAGGTCTGGCAGCTCTGTTCTTGGGGCTGTGTCCTGGAGTTGGTTCCCAAAAAACTTCCTTTTGGGCCCCAGTTTATATAGTGAAACTTGAGTCCTGCTTAGCTATACTTCAACCAATCATTATACTAAAATTTTACTAACTAATCCTGACATTGTAACAAAATTCTCTAACCAATCCTACCCCACCACCTTAAACAATTTTGCAAATTAATTATCTGTTACCTAATTAATCAAAGAACCAGACAGAGATAAGACAGACAAACAATAGGAAAGAGGGGACCATAAAGATAAAACCATAAAGAAATGAGGATTTTACAACTACGATTGATAAGTGATTTTTGGCAGACAGGATGCTATCAAACTAAGTTTTCTTTAACCATCTTAAGATCTGCTTCTTTATCTGGTGATTGTGGGTGCTAGTAGGACAGGATCTCCTTAACAGCCTGATATTACATTGTTTTAATCTAATTTAGATGGAATGTAAGGATGTGACTTTCTGCTTCTTAGCTAATGGCTGCTGCTCTCTTAATATGTCTGCAACGGCCGTGGGCTTTAGGCCTTACAATATGGCTACAGGAAAAGGCATTATCCTTAGAACTGGCCCTACCCATTTGGGGCTTAAAGAATAGTTTTTCTCTGAGTAGAAGTGAAAGAACTTTGTCACCTACATTCCATTCCTTGCATTTTAACACATCACCCAGTCTCTTATCCATCTGTCTAGCATTACTTTTCAATTGTACTGTGACCTGTTTTTGAACAGCACTAGATTGTATTCAACAGCTTATTTATAAACTGATTTATTTTACTTCTGAGTTGATACTCCTCTGGAGATACCTCTCCTAGCCACACTTGTTTGGACATTTTTATCATTCTGCCCATTATGACCTCGTAAGGAATGTACCCATGGGACACAATTGTTGATCTTATGGCCATTAGGACAAATGGCAATCTTTTGTCCCAGTCTTTTCCTGAACTTGCAACAATCTTGCATGAAGCAGTCTTTAATGTCCAGTTTGTTCACTTGATCAAACCCGAGCTTTGCGGGTGTCCTGTAATGTGGATTTTCTATTTTATAATAAATGCTTGGCACAGACACTTTACTATCTTTCCTACAAAATGGGGTCCTTGGTCCAAGTCTAATACCCCCAGAAGACCAAATCTAGAGAAGGGGTGTTCCAAAAGGATTTTTGCTGTAGTGCTAGCTGTGTCCTTTCATGTAGGATATATGCCTCTACCCATTTCAAGAGAGAGTCGGTTACTACTAAGCAGTACCTGTTTCCATATCCTGAGCAAGCTAATAGACCTATATAATATATTTGAAGTTGATACCATAGGCCTCCTATGGGTTGATGTAATAAAGGTCCCTTGATGACTTTCCTATCCAAATTATTTTCTGCACAAGTGAAGCAATTCCACACACACTTTCCCACATTTTTTTTTGCTATATCAGGCCACCATCTGAGCACAAGAGCTCTACTGATGGTCTTTTCAATGCCAAAATGCTCCTGATGGTGAGCGAAAGTTATCAACTCCTTCCTCAGGCACGATGGAATCCCTAGAATCCAGATGGCATCACTTGCATCCTTTTTGACAGTCATAATCAAGCCATTCTCATTCAAAAATACTCTGTAGCCTAAAAGTTCACCCTTTCCAAGCAGCTTTATTAATTCAGTATCTTGCTTTTGCAAATCCACTATATCCAATTGACGTTCAAAATTGTTTTGCTGCATTTTACAGATTGTCAGTTGACTTATTCCACAACTTTTCAGGACCCATCAAAGAAGCTCGTTTAGCCAAGAGATCTACCTGATAAGTTTTGATATTTCTGCTTGGTTTCTATGATACACTTTTTACCTTGAATAGGTAAGGTGTTTTTTTTTTTTCCTTTGCATGATTTTTGCCAGTTTCCAAGCATGAAGCAGGTACTTAGCATGCAGCACTGGCTTTTCATCAGCTGATGTCCATATGTTTCTTCACCCGTATGGGCATCCAATCTGTCAGGGCATGGACGATCCAATCCGAGTCAGAGCAAATCAACAAGGTTAATTCTGGATCTGCAGCTTTCAATGTTGCTACCACAGCTACTACTTCTGTAGCTTGCGCCGAATATGGAATCACTGTTCCGTGTCCAATTCTGTTAGTATTTATCTGTAGAGCTGCATACCCTGCACCATGTTTTCCTTGATTGTAGCAGCAGCTGCCATCAACAACCCATATATCCATTCCTGAATCCTTTAATCAAATGAAATCTCTAGATGAAATAGAGATTCCAGTTTTTCAGTGTCTTTACATTGCAGTGGGCATTCATGCTCCTCTCCATGCACCAATAACGCATAAGGCAACACTGTCAGATTTTGTATCTTATTTACTTCCACGTCTCTATCCAAGACACTTAAAGTCCAACTGGCCAATCTAGGATTTAATCTGGCCTGATCACACATTTAATCGGTGTATGGACAGTCCTTAGTACAACGGGAGACATGCCTATCAAATATTTCCAGTGCTTAAGTGCCCACGTTAGCACCAGCATCTTCTTTTCACAAGGCGACGAACATTTTTTCTACCTCGCTAAGCACCTTGGATCCAAAAGTGACTAGTTTTAATTCTACAGTAACTCCTTACTTAAAGCTGAACTGGTAAATGTTGTTTCGTTGTTACATTGCTGATCAATTAGGGAACATGCTTGTTTAAAGTTGTGTAATGCTCCCTTCTAATGTCGTTTGGCAGCCGCCTGCTTTGTCTGCTGCTTGCAGGAAGAGCAGTTCATTGCAGCTAGCTGGTGGGGGCTTGGAACCAGGGTGGACCAACAGCCCCCATCAGCTCCCCACTCTCCTACGTTCCCTGTGCAGCAGCTGCCCAGCAGGCTACCAGTTGCAGTTGTCCCTCCCCCCACTGCCATGTGTTGTTCCCATCCTCTGCCTTGGAGCTGCTCCCAGAGATTCCTGCTTGCTGTGCGGGGGTGGGGGGGAAGGAAGAGGGGAGCTAATGTCAGGGTGTCCTCTCTCCCTCCTGCTTACCCCATCTTCCATAGAGCAGAGGGGGACACACCAGGGCTCAGGACAGAGGGAGCTTGCAGCAGCTGCGGTCTCAGCAAGCTGATCTAATTAACAAGGCAGTGTACTTAAAGGGGAAATGCACATATCTCCCGCCATTCCTGCTGCCTTGTAGAGTGAGAGAGTTAACCCTTGAGGGCTCAGCCAATTGCAAGTTCATCACTTAGCAGTAAGGGAAATATCCCACCCTCTGACTCCTCCACCTCAACCAAGCTTCACAATCATCATCACTGTGTACCAGTATTAAATTGTTTAAGTGTGTGCGTTTTATATAATACACACACGTCTTTTCTCTGGTGGGGAAAAAAAAATTCCCTGGAACCTAACTCCCTCATTTACATTAATTCTTATGGGGAAATTGGATTCGCTTAACATTGTTTTGCTTAAAATCACATTTTTCAGGATCATAACTACAATGTTAAGTATAACTACAACTACTGTACTCTGTTCTGCACTAAGACTGCACATAATACTTTCTCAGTCACTGCCAGTTGAAGCTGGAAGGGTTTGTTGGGCTGAAGGTAGGCCAACACCAGAGTCTTTGCAATCACCTGCTTTAACTGACAGAATGCATCTCTCTGGTTTTTGCCTCAAGTCCATTCTTGGTTCTTCTTTCACCGTATATAAAGAGAGTGTGCAATTTCTGAGTAACCCTCAATAAAATCTTGGGAGAATCCTTTAAGGCTCAAGAAAGACCTTCATGCTGACATGTTTTGCAGGGCTGGCCGTTTACAAATTAATTCAACTCCTTGGGCATACACAGGCACAGGCCTGATGCACAGCTCCATGCCAAGATAAGTAATTTTGTTGTACCATTTGGGCTTTTGACAGATTGACCACAATTCCAGTTTCTTGTATCTTGCTCAGAACAGCATCTAGAATTTTGAGATTCTCTTCCTTGGTTATAGTGGCAATTAATGTCATCTGCATAACTGATGACCTTTTCTTTTTCCTTTATATGATTCCACCCTAATCACAAACCTGTGACACAACGAAGGGGCATTATGGTATCCTTGTAGTACCCTACTGAATGTAAAGTGTCGATTTCTGAATGTGAAAGTGAATTTGTACCACATACTTGGATGCAACGGGATGTAAAAGAAGGTGTTTCATAGACCCAATACAGTGAACCACTGGGCTCCTGCAGCTACAGGAGCCATGATTTCCATGAAACTTTGCTACCACAGGTGTTAGCCTAGGAGTTACCCTATTCAATTACCTGTAATAGACTGTCAATCTCCATGTCTTCTTATTCGCTTTTAATACCATCCAAATTGGAGAGCTGCACACACTTGCAGTCTCAATTAACACTCTTGGTTTGCGAGAGCGTTGATGGTTTCTTTGATCAGCCTCTCGAGAATATCTGTATTGCTTTTGAGGATCTGGACCTATAACCATCACTTCTGCATTGATCTTTTCGCATTGAAGCTTGTTAGTAGCAAAAGTTGTAGGATATTGTTCTGCTATTTGTGAAATTGCTTCTTCCCAATTGGGCATTTTGAGCTTTTCTGGAGCTTTCACTGCTGCGACTCTGTGTGATGTTGGAACAGTAAAACCTCCTTCACTAGCTGTATCCTGAAACAATGCCCTATTTGGTAAATGCACTATCAGATTAAGATTTTTTAGAATGTCAATACTAATAATACCATGTCCATCCAGATCCTGAATACCAAATATAGCTTCAGTGGCTAGTTTTTCCAATCTTGCACACGATAGGCCTTAAGAAGGGAACAGCACTTTGTTTTCCATTATATCCTTCTAAAATTTTTACTTCTTGCACTCAAAACTCTTTGATCTTTGGGATTGCTTTAGTGCAAATAAGAGACAATGTGGCACCTGTAATAATAAGCATTCTGTCTAAATTTACCAAACTCTCCCTGTAAGGTGGCATCCTCCACTGGTCTTCCCCATGCATTGCTGTCAATAGGCACCACATGGGGAAAGGTTGGAAGAGATTGGCCCCACCACAATAAACTTTCCTTCTACTCCTGCATTTCTAGGTCCTTGGGTGCAGTTGCAGCTGACAAATTATTCCCTTCATATCTTGGCAATCTTCAAAATAACTCCCCAATTGCAGGGCTGCCTGGGGGAGGGGGTGGCGGCAAGTGGGGCAATTTGCCCCAGGCCGTGGGCCCTGCAGGGGCCCCCACGAGAATATAGTATTGCAACTTTTTTTTAAGGAAGGGGCCCGTGAAATTGCTTTGCCCCAGGCCCCCTGAATCCTCTGTGCGGCCCTGCTCGATTGGAAGTCAGTTGATCTGATCCTTTTTCTCATACTTTAATAATCGTTTCCACAGCACTGCTCTAAATCCTTTCATGTCAGCAGAGTTATGATGATATTCCTGGTTTCTGACTAGATCAACATGGTTGGAGACATTCTTCTCCTTTGGTGTAAAATTCTTGCCATCAAAATTGTACTACTTCCCCTTTTTGCTCACTGGCTCTATTACTTCACAGCAGCTATCGTTTTCTTTTGCTAGTAACTGAGAAAAGCTTCTCAGTGAAGCTCAAAAGCCTCCCTTTTTTTTCCTTCTAGTTCTGATCTAGATCTGGTCACCATTCTTGGATTGACTGAACCCAGCATTACTTTCAACATAGGCGTGAGCCCTTGACTAAATGCCACCTTGAATCTTGGTGTCTGGCAGGTTGCTATTCCATTAACAGTAGGTGACATTCCTGCTAGCCAATACAGGATCGTTTTCTGCTTAAAAATCTTTCGGTCTCTACCCACTTTTTGTATGTCTGAGTAAAACTTCCCTAAGGTATTTTTATGTGGGAAGTAGAACCTAAACACAGCTTCATAACTTTCTGCAATGTCTTTAATGGTTGCCAACTGGATTTCCCCAGGTAAGGCACTAAATTCCTCACCATTCATGCATTCCCGTAATAAGGCAGCCATACCTTCTTTACTGATGATGGCCATATTGCTGATCTTTGACAACCAGTCCAGAGCAGTTTCTTTATTAAGTGGACCTAGTGTCTTTCCCATTGCCCTTGCTTGATCTTGTCGCATATCATGTCTCAATTGGCCAACTGGGACCATAATTTGTCATGCTTGTGGCAAGAGGTGCTATCGGGGGTATTTTTTCTCCTCCTCCACTTCATTACAACTTTCCAGCTCCTCTAAGGCTTGTGGAGCAGAGGGTTGAGTCCTTGCTACTTTTGCTTCCTTCACATTAATTTAAGTCACCATCAGACTCCTCCTTTTCTGAATCGGAGTCTTCAGATCTATATCTTTTTAAAGGATCCCTATTTAGGGCAGTTATGACTCCTTGTGCTTTTCTTAATTTATCCCTCAAGCTGTTGATTTTACTATTACAAGAGGAGTGATTCTGGACACCCTCTTGTGTGCTTTTAACTTCTTTAACCAACTCCCTTATAGCAGCCTGTGATTCCTCTACCTTTTTAGCTAATACAAACTTTTCTTTATTCTTTTTCACAAGGCATGCATTTAATTCTTGTACCCATTGTTCTTATTGGTTAATTTGCATTGATTGGTTAAGCACTTGAGCTGACAAAGTACTATTTTGAACCATTAACTTTTCAATTTCAGCTTCCCTTTTTACCACCTGCTCTCTAACTTGAGATATTTAAAAATGAAGAAAAAGTAATGTGCTCATTTAGTTCCCTTGCCACCATTACCAAAACATAGATTAAGGCTCTTTTCTTTAGTTTCTTATTTGGGGTCGGTTTGACAGTAACAGAGCTTTCCCACTTTGCTTTTGAAAAGTTATGTGAATTCTTCCCCACAAATAAATCTTTCCAAGGATTTTTTACATTTTCCAAATAAACTGACACTGTACTCCCGAGAATTTTGATTTGTCTCCTTATTCCATCTGTGTATGCCAAAGATTTGGTTGCTAGTTTTTAAACAGTAAATGTCTGACCCACACAGACACAACTGCTTGTACAGCACTCAACCATAATGGTCACCAGACTTCTTAAGACAGAGCTCAGCAGTACTCAGCAATCTATGTTGGCCTGCCCCACACAGCTACTCAAAGCTCAGGCAGCACACTCCAATCTCACGCCTGCTGTAACAAGCAGCTCTGGTCAGCAAGTTGGTGTCTGCTCCTTCAATTAGTTTGAGTCCCACATAAGAGAGCCACTGACCTGCTGCCAGTGCTTTCATTCAAGGTCTGTGGACCTTAAATAAACCTTTAACCGAGTCGATTATAATAAAATATAAATAACATAAAAATCACTACAATTCAAGAGACAGCAGTCAAAGGTCCAGCTGCAGTCACCATAAACTGTTGCCAGAAAACTTGGGATAGAAGATATCTTTATTAAGGACCTGCTCCCCAACAGGCTCACTTACCCTGAATTAGTATCTATAACAGACGTGGGCAAACTATGGCCCACGGGCCACATCCAGTCCATGGGACCATCCTGCCTGGCCCCTGAGCTTCCGGCCAGGGATCCTAGTCCCTGGCCCCTCCCCTGCTATCTCCCTCCCCCGCAGCCATGACAGGAACAGGTATTTATCTTTTTGATGTTACTGCAAACGAGCACAGGCTGCGTCTAGCACCCTGTGCAGAACCCTTATATAATGTCCTGTTACTGGGTAGATTTTTCCCCAGGTCCAATGACCTTTCCCAACTTTGGCACTGTTACTAGGCAGAGCTCTTCTAAACTTATCCAATCAAAAATAAGGATTAAAATAAAGCGCCAAACTAAGCAACAAGGTGAGGCAAGATGGAGGGTAACTAACAATAAAACAAAATGGCGGATAATCCCTAAAACCACTTCCAAGAGTATGGTCTCCTGAGTAACCAAGCCTGACAGCAGTGGGGACCTGTCCACTGCTTCTACCACATCCAGAGTAGTTTGGAATTGTACCCAAAGACCAAAGATCCATCCTATGGAAAAATCAATGAAAGTATCTCCTGCTCCTAAGTCAATCAAGGCCCATTTTAAAGGAAAGGCCTGGTTGTCCTGCGGAATCTGCAACTCCAGGGGAATTTGTAAAAGTGGGAAGGAATGAGGGTCTCTTGGTCAAACATAACCTTGGGATCTTTTGGTTATGGTGCCCAGGGTCAGACTTAAACTAAACCTGGGACTAATCTTTTCCTGTTCGTGGGCTGGCAGAGTTTGGGAGGCATATGGATATTACACTATCCTACTCCTCCAGCTGCAGAGCTATTGCTGTCATGGGGACAGGTGGGGCCACACCCTGTCTATCAGTATGGGTTCGACCAGGGCCAAGTGTCCTTGTGTCTGAAGGTTGAACCTTGGACAAGTGCTGAATGTAGACATGAATTTGTCATTCATAAAGTGATACCCGGATCCATAAAGGCATCCAACCCGGTGGGAGGGTCTATTCACGCCAGCTCCTCTTTTAATTTGTTGCAGAGATCAAAACTGGTGGAGGAATGAGACATCATTTGAGGTAGTATCTGCAACCAAGCACCTAAACTAGGCGACCTAGGAAGGGTTTGCCAAAGTTTATGTAAAGTGGTCTCTGTCATGTGAACTTTGTGAGTCATCAGAAACAGTGGGGAACACTTGCAGGAAAGAAGCCCAGCTTGTCAGCACTGGGTGGTCCAAATTTAGAAGGGGAGAGGCCTATACTAGGGCCTCGCCAGTAAAGAGTCTGCACTGGGTAATAAGCTCTCAAAACTTGCTGCGGGAAGGGATGCCAGCCAGCCTCAGCCCCGTCGGGCTGGCTGGAGCAACCCTAGCCCCAGCCCCGTCGGGCTGCCCAGGCCAGAGTGACGCCAGACCCAGGGCTGGCTGGAGCGACCCCTAGCCCCTGCCAGCCAATCCCAGGCCCAGGCGACCTGTGTCAACCAATTCCAGCCCCAGTCCTGCCAGAGCGGCCCCAGCCCCAGCAGGCCGGCCAGCTGACCCCAGCCCCGGATGCCCCATCCCAGCCAGCCAGAGCGACCCCAGCCCCGGGCTAGCCGACCCCTGCTCTGACCATGCTAGACCAGCTGGAGCGACCACAGCCCCTCTCCCTTTAATAGGTTAACTAGTTAAATGCTATAATTTTAATTGTTTAAACAGTTAACTTTTAAAACAGTATTTACATCCCTAGCTGCAAGTGGCATTGTGTCTCTCTGGTAATCGAACTGTGGGACTGGTCCCAAGCTGGAATTGTAGTGGGGGGACAAATGGGTACTCACAGCTGCTCCGAGTGCTGCAACTTGTTCCTGCAGTTTTCCATTTGCAGATGCTCTACCTGATCCCAAAGCCTCTGGTTTCTGGCCTAGAGGACAGCAATCTGTTCTTGCAGACTCACAGGCCCCTAGAGCATTGGAGCTCCAGCAATATCCATACTTGGTCCAGGTGTTCAGCAACGAGTTCCAGAAGAGACTAAGAGGGTCTGAGCAAACTCTCAGGGCCTATAATGGGCAGTCTGACCTAATAGTTGGAGCCCAGAGTAAAGTCAGGGTCATGGTCAGGAGTCATGCCAAGAGAAAAAGCTGGAGTTAGACGCCATGCCAAAAGTGAAACCAAAAGCAGAGATGGATCAAGAAGCCAGTGTTAATAACTGGAGTGAAGGCAAGGGAGTAAGAACAAGGTGAACTAACATGAACAAGGAGCAGGGACCATGGAAGCAGGCTTGATTTTGGTCTCAGGTGTCTGGTCAGCAGCAGACCTAGCAACTAATTGCTCAGACAAGGGGAGTGGCATGGAGTCCAATCAGCAGTCTGCTGCTAGTCAGCTGATCCTGCTGAGTCAGCAGGTGTATCCCATTTGTGGGTCTACACCTGTTCTTGTAGCAGGGTGGTGCAGATGATAAGGCTCTTGCTCAGCAACCCTAGGTTTAAGACCTGACAGTAACTGGCTATTCTTTCATTAGACCTTCACTGTAACTGTGATATGTGTTGGTTCCTAAGGCTCGTTACTTGTAGCATTAGTCAGATAGCGGGCATTAAAACTTTTAGGGCTTGTAGTGAGGTGGTGGGATACCCCACAGCCCTGCTGAGGGACGGACCTCCCCTAACACCAGCGTGGGCAGAGCCACTAGGTCCTGCGCCTGCCCCTCAGAGGTCACGGCGCAGACCCAGAACTATAAAAGCTCCCCTGCAGAGCTCAGTAGAGAACCAGCCACCGGAGAGACCAGAGCTCCTTCTTGGGAGACCAGAGTCTGTGACTGAGCTCCTTCTTGGGAGATAGCAGCAGGCCGTGGCCGGCCTGAGCTTGCACCTGGCCAGCCGAACCTGCCCCGTGCCTGCTACCCCGAGGAGGACTGGCCGAGCCTGCCCCACGCTCGCTACCCCGAGGAGGAGCCGAGCCTGCCCTTCGCCATGTACCCAGAGGAACCGATGGTGTTCGAGACAGCCGAGGATGCTAGCACGACCCAGGTACCCTACGAGGGGGAGTGTGGAAGTAGCCCGGGAGCAGCCGATCCCAGTCTGGCTGCAGCACTGCCTGAACCTATGTCAGTGTGTTGTGGCCAGGATCCCCACTGACAGCAGCGAGTCTTTGCTGCTGCTAGGGCCCCAGGCTGGGACGCAGTAGAGTGGGAGGGCCTGCGTCCCCCCTGCCACCCACTCCTTGGGTGGCAGACTCCCCCTTCTCCCTGGCCTGGAGAAGCTAGGACCTCCTGCTATTGAACTATTGACTTAGTCCCTGCTTAAAGGCCTGGGTCCCTGACTGTTTGCTGGCTGCCCTGCCCTGACCTAGGGCCTGGGCCGCCATTTGACTATCGACTCAGCCTGAGCCCCTAACTGAGTGTGCGTTATTTCCCACGACCGCAGAGCCAACGGACGGCGAGCTAGAGCAAGGTGGTGGGATACCCCACAGCCCCGCTGAGGGATGAATCATGGCAAAGCTGCACTACAGGGCTACTCAGTGATAAAATGTGATGGCTGTAGTACAAGGATCAGAAATCAACACACACATTACCAGTTTTTGGAAAACTCTTGTTTCTGCATAAAAAACAAACTTTTAGATTAGGCACCATCATAAATATCAAAATTTAATTTTGGACAAAATACTTTGAAAGAAAAATTATGGGTGCAAACCAAGGTCATGTAAAATAAAATAGTGATAAAGACATTAATATAAAATTCTAAAATCAAATGTGGATATCCTTCCCCCAAACATCACTGAAATAAATCGCATAACCACACAAGTAAATAAGTAGGTTAAATCCTCAAGTATAATTCTTCAACTCCACTGTTTTCATACTGTTATTGAGTCAGCCAGCTGCTTTTATTATACAAGAAAATATGGAAGGTTCTGTTGAAAATCATATGAAATACTGTTACTGAGAACAGATTCTTAGTCAGTTCCAAGCTCTTGAGTACCCTAACAGACTTTAGGAGGTGGTATGAGTCATTTTTAACAGCTAACTCATTTGCTTTTGAGCTCAACAGACTCCTTATTGTGCCTTGTGCATAAAGTTTGGTTTGCTATATCACGCTTCTGAGATTAGAAGCCATTCGTGAGTTCAGAGTAAGCCTCTGGGACTAAGTTATTTCAAGAAAATACTATTTGGCCATGGTAACTGCTGCAGCTCCATTAGTGGTGGAAATGGTGGAAGCTGTAAGTTTCCGTGTACAGTCAATCAGTTTCTCTGTTGGTAGTGTGGTGCTTTCACACAGCACACAATGAGAGAAACACATTTTAACGTATTAGAAAATCTGATCATAAAGGTACAAAAATGAGCAAGGGGTATCAGGGCAGGTGTAGTACATGAAATTAATTTAAATTTTCTTGAAACTGACTAGCTTTCAAGTAGGCCATGTCCCTTTTACCTCAACTCTGTCATTAATCTGTTCAGAAAATTACAGCTAATGCTGATGTTGTGGCTTTCGAAAGGATGGGCAATTGGCCTCCATTGGCTTTTCCAACTGTCAGTCAGGGGGAGGGATAGCTCAGTGGTTTGAGCATTGGCCTGTTAAACCCAGGGTTGAGAGTTCAGTCCTTGAGGGGGCCACTTCGGGAGCTGGGGCAAAAATCAGTACTTGGTCCTGCTAGTGAAGGCAGGGGGCTGGACTCAATGACCTTTCAAGGTCCCTTCCAGTTCTAGGAGATCAGTATATCTCCAGTTATTATTCTCCCACCTGTCTCAGCCCAACCAGGCACCAGCTGATGGTGTGTCTCTATCTATTGGACAGTTCTCTCAGATTGAGTCAACTGTCCGCCTTGCCAATTACATATAATCATTGGCTTCCCCTCAGAAAGCCAGTGGCACAGACATGGGCTAATGGTGGAGACCTGTGACTTGGCAAATCTGCTGTCAATCAGTGATACGTGCTCTGGCCCCTAAGAGCAGGGTGTGGGTGTGGGGTTATGGGCATGACCATTTGTGCACATGCCCATGCATGGTGGTGGGGTTGGGCTGGGAGAAGAAGCTGCTGCTGATGCAGCCTGGGGTTTCAGAATCTTGGAGAGTGTCTGAGAGTGTGGAGGAGCAATGGTGGCAGAACTGGAGCCATGGGACCAGGACAGCAGCCACCCTCACCACTACTTTGTTTATCTGTTTAGGTTCTGAAAGAGGGACATTGTGAACCATGCTCAGTGGCTGGGTTAGGGCTACCCTGGCACCACTGAGCACAGTTGCTCTGGCTACCCTGGCACCACCAGGTACAGTTGCCCTGGCTACCCTGGCACTGTAGGGAAAATTTCATATTTTAACACCTGTCCCTGCAATCGCCATCTTGGATTACCATAGTTGTTTGGGATCCATCTTTGTTTCCCTTCTCCTTCACCAGTTTGGTGCCCTTTTTCAACTTTGGTGCTCTTTTGAGCAAAAAGGTGGGAAAAGCTAAGGGGATGTGACTGGCTAATCTGCCAGGCAATGGGAGACTATAAAAGGCCATCTCCCCAGTCACCTAGGGCTGCCCGTCAACAAGGCAGTCAGTGGACGCCTGCACTGAGGGTTGCTGAGGTAATACCTCTGGCTGCATGGTTGGGGGTTACTTGCCTACACACTGGATAGCAGTCCATCAGCTATCCTCGGTCTCTGGATCTTACACACACGCAGGACACAGCAGGGGAAGAAGACCTGTCGGAGAAAGACTGGGATCCCTGGTCAGAACCCTGTCTTCGCAAAGGAGACCTGTTGCAGAAAGATCAGCTTACCTGTCTTCAAGTTCCTGTCTTCACCTGTGTCCAATGCTCCAGTCCTGATGTGTCTGTGAGTGTCCGTCACACCCTGTTATCGAAACACTAGGGTGACCAGACAGCAAATGTGAAAAATCGGGATGGAGGTGGGGGGTAATAGGAGCCTATATAAGGAAAAGCCCCAAATATCAGAACTGTCCCTATAAAATCAGAACATCTGGTCCTCCTAGGAGACATGGTACAGTGTCATCTTTGTAACCTTTGCAGCCTGCCCTGGTAAGTAGCTTGGGGCCTGAGCTTTAAGCCGTGTATCTTGTTTAACAGGCGAGTGGTTCTGTATGTTGGCCCTTTTGAACGTGGGGGTCCTAGTTAAGTACATGTCTGTTGTTAATTTACTTCATTTAATAAACCGTTAAACTGTTTTGCACCTTACCCCATTGTAAATCTTTGTTTTGGGATTAAATAACCTGAGGATAGACATGGGATGGGGGGGATGAGCCTAACTGCATCCTGGC
Organism: Chelonoidis abingdonii; assembly: GCF_003597395.2. Lineage (NCBI taxonomy): Eukaryota > Metazoa > Chordata > Testudines > Testudinidae > Chelonoidis > Chelonoidis abingdonii. The sequence continues at coordinate 157,064,464 of NC_133769.1, read as the reverse complement.
CAGGTGAACAGCACCACCAAGCACAGTTGCTCCAGCTACCCCAGCATTGCCAGAAAGGGCTGCCCCAGGACTGTGTGGGATAGTTGCTCATTTACTCCCGGATGGTGTTGTGGTGACAGAGAGCCAGTCAATTGTCTCAGGGCTGTGGATGATCAATTGGTTACTATGGGACTGAGCAGAGAACAATTTTTGCTTACCCCAGGACTGTGGGGCATGGTCAGTCAATACTCCTGGTCCTGGATTAACTATCCATTACTCAAGGTCTCAGAGGAACACTTGGTTGATTTTCTTGGGATCAACAGGTTATGTTACCACAAGGGACAGTTGGCTACTTGTTTTGGGACCAAAAAGCAGTCAGATACCCAAGGACTGCTGAGGACCTTTTGCTGGTTACACCAGGACCATGAGACATAGGTGTGGGTACTAGAGGTGCGGTGGGTGCTGCAGCACCTCCAGGTGGCCCCACACCCAGGCCTCCACTCCCCAGCCCAGGCCTTGGGTCCTGACCGTGGGCCCTGCTACCTGCTTGCTGGCCCCGTGCCTCAGATCTCACACCTGGGGCTCTACTCTAGGGTGGTGACCCCGTGCCCTGGCTGCTGGCTCTGTGCACAGGGCTCAGGTCACGGCTGCTGGCCTGCTTCCCAGCCACTGGCCCCGTGCCCCATGCCTAGGGATCTGCTCTTGGGGCATTGGCCCCCTGCTCCTGGCTGCTGGGGCTCTGCTACTGGCCCCACAGGCAGGGTCCCAGCCTTTGCCCCCTTACTCCTGTCTGGGTCCCTCTCCTGGAGACAGGGAACTGCTCCCAGCCACAGCTGTGGGTGGGGTGGGGGGCACAGACAGGGGTAAGTGGGCTGGCTTTCAGCACCGCCACTATTAAAAGGTTTCAGTGCCACTGGCAAGAGATGGTTATCAAAGGATTAACAGACAGGCTTTTACCCCAGACTGGTGAGGTGCTGTTTGGTTTCCTTACCACTGTGAGTAGTGTTTCAGATACACCTGGACTGTGAGGGGCAGTGCAGTTATGGGAATCAGCTTGGGACGGTGAGGGGTAGTTCAATACTCAGGCAAGTGAAAAGCTGCCAGCCCAGCGAAAAACGGTCAGATACCCTCAAGAGTGTGAGGGCAAAGGGTGAGGGGAGGATCAAGGAGAGCAGCACTTGCTGTCGCTGCTGGGATAGGCAGGCAGCTAGCAAGAGCAGCCGAAGCAGGAGGAGACAGCGGGGCAGGGGCAGGGAGAGAATCTAAGCTTCAAAAATACCATAACCTCAGCATAAAATTACAGCCCCAGCGGTTGGCGGGCCCTGTACCAGCCGGAAAGCTCTGCACCCCAGGCAGCGTTTCTGTAGCATTTCCAAGCTTCAGCGCACGCCTGGTTCATAGCGCCGGTTGGCCCGGGGCCGGCACGCTCCCTACGGGGCTCCCCGGAAGCGCGAACATCTGCTGCTCCCAGGCGGAGGAAGGGCGAGAGGGGCTCGGAGCGCGGAGCTGGGGCGCGAGACAGAGGCGCTCGGCTCCCCGCAAGCAGGGACCGTTCCCCGCGCCGCCGGAGGCGTGGCCCCCTCCGCCCGCCTCCCACCGCTGGCTCCGCAGCTCCCATTGGCCTAGAACCTCGGCCAACGGGAGCCGAGGGGGCGGGGCCTGCGAACGGGGGCCGCGCGCAGAGCCGCCTAGCCGCGCCTCCGGCGCCCAGGGGCCGCGGCACAGGGGTCGGTCGCCGCTTGCAGGGAGTCGAGCGCCTCGCGGATCCGGCGCCTCCCTCGCGCCCGAGCTGCCCATTCCCGGGATTTTTAAGTTCCCGGCGCCCCCCGTTCGCCCAACGTGCCGGAGAAGAATGCGGTGGCCGGCAGCGTTTATTGAAGGCGGTTTGGGGATTTGAATGAAAATACCCCCAACCGACGGCTTAAAGGGCAGGCTGAGGGCGAAACAGATAGAAAAATAGCGTCAGCGCTTGTTGGACGCAGGTTCCAGTCTTGATTTATGGGGGTTTATTCGTGTTGAAACAAAATCACCATCAAACGTGGGCTCTGTGAGAGACTCAGGTGCCGGGTTTGACGTTATTTCTTCTTTGAATATAAATTCTTAGTTCTGCTGCTTGTGGAGTTTTTAAAGGACCTTTTCAGGGCAGCTTTTACATCTGACAAAATGAAGCCCATATATTTTTCAGTCAGTTATGCCTGATATTGGGACCCTGTTTGGCACAAGGGACTAACGGACTGCCTGACCCAGCAGAACATCGGACTGTTTTGTTGTTTTTCTTGCTACATGTGACTGAGTGTGTTAAAGCACACTGGTTCCCCCCTCCCCCCGCACATCCTTTTAAAGATTTTTCCAATATGAAGAAATTTAATTTCCGCAAAGTTTTGGATGGTTTAACTGCCTCATCTCCTGGTGGCAGTAGCGGTGGTGGCAGTAGCAGTGGTGGTGGAATTGGGGCTGGAAGTGGATCCGTGCATCCAGGAGGGACTGCAGGTGTTGCAGGGACACCCAGAGATGAGATCCAGGAAATTCTGTCTTCGGATTATTTCCAGATTTGTAAGGTAAGGATTGGAGTGGCTCTTTCTATTAATTTACTATTAGAATTAAAAGAAAGAATGAAAGAAAAAAGCATCTATTAGGGGGCCTGAGTGATGTGATGCCAGCATACCTTTTACTTGACAACTGCAGTGTTTGTGGTAACGAACCCTGGAGTGATGGAAATCACATTTATGCTTGTTCTTCCCTGTGCACAGTTGTAGTAGTAAACAAATTCATAAGGCTCTTAATGTCAGCATCAAGAGCCCAATCCTGAGTTCAGGCTCAGTTTCCAAATTGATAACACTACAGTGGCCAGGTAAGGAATTAAGGAAAGGTAGCAAGAATAAAATGTGCAAGTGAGCTCTTTTTTGGAAATTCAGAGTAGCATGCAAGGGTTCATTTTTAAATAAAATATGTTGCAGGTAATATTTCAGGAAAGGTCATTAAACAAAAATAAAATCCAGTGGAGTTGATGTTGCACATAATGTTTTCATTTCTCATTTGTGATGCACTGAAAAGGGATCAATTATTTTCTTTTAATATTCCCAGTGAAGACTGTTAACTATGGCAACATTATAATAATAGAATAGTATCAAGATTAAATAGCCCCAAATTTGATTGGTTTTTGTTTTTCTTAAGTGTTGACCTGATCCTTCAATAGAGTTTTTTTTATCTGACTAAAAAGTGTAGGTTCATCCCTGTGTTTGTCTTTTTCGTGTTTATTTTTCATAATGAAAGCTTTAGCACTATTCTTAACTAAAATGAAATCAGTACTAGCTTCTCAGTAATTATAACCAACGCTACAACAACAAATTATAATGAAAAAAAAAAAGAAATGAAATGTTAAGGACAATAGGATTGGGCTCAACTTTAACATGAATTCTGTTGACTTTCACTGGGAGTTGTTCTTAAGAAAGGACTGCAGAATCATATCCCTTAATGCTGAACTTTCAAGGATGTCTTGTAAAGTGTGAAGAGGAAAAATGATTTTTTTAAAAAAATTGTAAGAAAAAAAATTGCTAGTATGTTTTAAAAGCTGTGTTAATCTTCCCAAAATAAACTTCATCCTTCAAGGTTTTTGAAATTCCAATTTGGCTCAACTTGATATACAAAAAGTCAAAAAAGGATGAACCATTTATTTTTATTTTTTGTTATGCTTAATACCTTATTATTAATTTATGTTTTGCTTAATACCTTTGAAAAATAAAATAGTTTGATTAACATAAGGCATATAAAGAAAAATAAATTAAGTTTACCTGTTTAAGATCCTTCTTTATTAGTCAGCATAAAAGGCTATGGTTTGAAATTTGGGGAATGATCAAATCATATCGTAATCTAATTGCTTTTGGTTCTTTGAAAAAAAGAAGAAATTTAAGATATTTAACCATGTAAAGTGATTACTGTTCATTTATATTGCATGCATCAACATAAATATTTAAAACTAAGGGCTCACTTCTGCTGTCATTAAAATCAAACAATTAGCACATTTTGGGGCATTATGGTTCTAATTCTGTTCCCAATTAAAGTCAATATAGAAACTCACATTGACTTCAGTAGGAACAGGACCAGGGGGAAAATTACTTCAGTGAGCTTTGATTAGGCTCTATGTAAATAATAATGGGAATTTTGCCTTTCATTACCTTCTGTGAAAGCAGGATCAGGCCCTTTGGCCAAATTCCTCCATAGTCTAACTGTGTGCAACTCAGCTGTCTTTAATGGAATTATACCTGTTTACACCAGGGTTCAATTTGGCTCCTTTTGTGTATGTATACAATAAAACAGTATTATGTCAAACTTCAAATATTTTAATGAGTCCCGCCTCTCCTTTTTAACACCACAGTAATAAAAAGGAAATACAAATCATCAAAAATATATTGTAATAGCATTGTAGAATCTGACTTAAATCCACAAAGTCAAGGGAATTCTGAGTTAAGGCTAAAACTCAGCGTGTTGAACTCTATGATGAAGTCATCTTACAGCACCTATGATTTGTATTTGTCTCAAAATAGTATTGTGTGATATTACATGTCATATGTTGTAATACGTAGTCAAAATAGGATGCATTAAGAATAATGTCAGTTCATTTTTAGCCTTAATTATGAATTTACTTGTTACTTTAGAATATTCTGTGGTGTTGCTTTCCGATGAATCTATCTACATACATGAGTCCATTAGTAATACATTATTTTTGGAAGATTTTGGCAAGCAATAATTGCTTCTCTTTTTAAAATTAGCAGACTTTTAATTTTTTTAAAAACATTATTAAGCTGAGTTATATTGATACAAGTATCAGACATGCATCTGACGAAGTGGGTATTCACCCATGAAAGCTCATGCTCCAAAATGTCTGTTAGTCTATAAGGTGCCACAAGACTCTTTGCTGCTTTTACAATATTGATACATGAAAGCTTTAGGCAGCAGCAGCAGCACTTGCTTGTAAAAGCATGGTACTGCAGAGGCCAACCTGATAGTATACAAGATATTCACTGGTACTTCCTTTGATCAAAACGTATAGATGCAATAAAAGCAAACTTGCCAAAATATTCCATAAATATGTGGTGATAAAAAAATACACTGCCCTAAAGGTTATCCTTAGATAGGAATTATTCTGCTGTATGGCCTTTTGGTAATCTTATGAATATGTTTGAGTAAACCAACAGAAGACCCATAGGCCCCAATCCTGCACTTTGTAGCACATGAATGGACCACTGTGCTCACGCAGACCCTCACTGAAGTCAGTGGGGTTTCACATGGGCACAGCAGTCCACCCACATTCTACAAGGTGCAGGCTCAGAGTAATAATTTGTACTATAAACCAATTCAAGAGAAATGTTGCAAAAGTAAAAATAAAGAAAGGATCATAGAATCTAAAACTTGCCTTTTTTCAAGTTACTCCTACACAGACTTTTGAGATTTTCATTGAATATTATTCAGCTGGAATAGGTAAGTTTTTTAGCTACATGTCTGAGGTCCTGATCCTGCAGCCCTTGCTCACTCAAAACTCCCATTAAAGCAAACGGCAAATTTGAATTTTTATGGGCTGCAGGCTAAGGACAGATAGAGCAACAGTTTAGCTAATCTTTTAAAATGGTTTTATTTTTCATTCCTTTACTGTGTCTTCACTTAGGTGTAGAACATAAAAGCTGACTCATACTTCAGAATTATGGGACCTGATCTTGCATTCCTCACTTAGACACATCTCCCATTTGAAGTGAATGGGAGTTTTTCTTAAATAAAAACTGCAGGATCCAGATTACGGTTAAGATGCTGGTTTTATTAACAACAGATTTAAGGGCTTTTTCCTCTCTGTATTTCAAAGGTGCTTATCACTGGGGTGTCTATCAGGTATATTAGTAAATTAGATTTAGGCACAAAGCTAATGGATAGAAACTGAATATTTTGTGTTTTTGGATGTGTTCACAATTGCCTTTTGATATTTATTTTCAAACGTAGGGGACTACATTAATGATTTACAGAATATAAATATACTAGGTTTGGAAATATTGTGAGCTAAATTGCTATTGCCTTTCCTAACAAGCATGATAAATTTACATGAAGGTAATGTTGTAATAATCAGTGGCAACCTCTTTTACAGTATTAATATAATGACATGAAATTCTAACACTCTTATAGTTGTCAGCTACTGTGAAATCAGCAAACTGAGATACAGATCACATAGTTTACATGGCTGCCCTTGGGAGGTGGTTATTCATGTGCATATCATAAAGATATTGATTATAGCTTGGATCAACTGAATCAAAAATTTTAATGTAGTAGCTGTGATAGATATTGCAACCACATGTAATATCTGTGAGGATCATTTTGTGTTAAGTGTATGAATGGTTTATATAACACCGTGGGCCAGGGATTGTATGTAATTCCCAGGGGGAAGGATTACCACAGCTCCGCAAGGAACTAAAAGTAGTAGGGGGTGATTAAGATGAATCATTTAGCTTATGAACACTCCAGAGAGCTAGTACCCCTTGGAGAGGCTTCAATATACTAGTTCAGACTGGTTGTCTTTTTTTTAGAAACCAACAGAGAAAGAACAGGCTTTTGGTGTAAAATGGCTGGGTTTAAACTGACTTGGGGCCTTCTTTCTGATCCAGCAAATGGACAGGACCTTTTATCAAAGCACTCCAACCCTTGCAGAAGGGTTGGAAAGACTGTGGCCTACAAGAGCCCCATAAGACTGATGGGTGACCTCTGGTAAGCTTTTAGCATAAGTATAGGAACTTTTATTGTTTTTAACATGTTTTCTCTGTAATGTTTTTACCTTGAGAATAAAGGTGCTTGCTTAGAAGGAGCTGTGTGGTAACTGGTAACTGCTGGCAATACACAATTAATGGCTCTGAGAGAGAAAGCAATGCACAGGTTCTGGCCTTTAGGGAGAATGGCTTTCTGGAGGTATGGCAGTGTAATGCAGGGAGCTGTGGACCCTTTAAACCCCAGTCAGAAAAGAGAGAGACACAGATTTCCAGCCAAGAGAGGTGATGGCTGGGAGCTAGAAGCCTTAAGTGCCCTCAAGGGACCACAGAGAGGGAATGCAGGTGAAGTTATACTGAAATTGTGACAATAGCCTCGTGCCAAAAACTGGGCCTGATCCAGATGAAATTAGTAGTAGCCAGGGGCGTCATTTACTCTGAGATGGGGGAGGAGCAGTTGCCTCCTCAGTCCCTGGTTTTCCACCCCTCTGACTTTTCATGGGTCTGTATGCTTCATTATGTCTTCCACTCCCACTCCCTCCCCCCAACTTTGGGTGTGATGATTAGAGGAGCAATAATTGCCCAGTTTTTCTCATTCATCGTGCTGTTTTGGACAGAGAATATTCTGTATGCTGACACAACTTTGCCCACCCTTTACCCACAGAATTTTTCTGAAATGACACCCCTGATAGTAAAGCTCAAATTGATGTTAGTGGCATAGAATTAACCTGATTCTTTGGAGTAAGGGTCATAATCTCTTATATTTTGCCATCATATTAAACAGGTGCTTTCCTAACACATGTTCACAGGTGAGTACAAGCCACAGTCCACAATATGTAAGAACCTGTTGGACTAGAACCTGGGAGCACAGGGGTTCTGCATCATCGCTGGAAGCTTAGGCTGGGTTTCTGGTGGAGGACCTTGTGCTGAGCACCGCAAAAAGTGCTGCCCAGAAGGGCCTGCTTGGCAGCCCCTTGCAGCCCCACCGATTGGCTCATGCTGGTATATAAATCCGGAAGCCACTATTGGGAGCTGATTGAGCTATGATGCGGGTGTCCTACTTTCTTCCAAACCAGACCCTGTCTTGCTGTGAATCCCTAGACTCCGGCTTCTGACCCTGGTTTGTTCCCAACTCTGCTATTTGCCTGCTGTCTGTAAGCTGGTGTCTGACTCTGACTTCCTGGAATTCAGACCCGGCTCAACCCTGACTCTGCTACTTGTTTCCTGATTGCAGCTGGGTAATTGACCAAGGTGCACAGGCTGCCCATGGCCTGGTCCTGACAGTTTGCTCAGACCACCTTTGCCCATCCCCTCCCACAGACTGTACATGAGCAGCTAGCATGCTCACAGGGAGAAGCAACTGGCCCTTGCAGTGTTGCTGCCAGAATGGTTTGATGGGGATTGCTGGAAATTCTGGAGGATCCTGAACTAATGCTGGCTGTTCTTCCTGCTTTGCCCCCAAATGTACCCTACAGATCAGATAAAGGTGGAGTTAGTAGTTAGCATGCTCATTGGTGAAGTGCTCAATTGGGCTTCCTCCTGTTGGAGCAGAACAACCCAGTGCTTTCCGACTTGGACTCCTGCCTGCCAAGCCTTCTCAGCCATCTTTGATGACCTACATCATGTCCGCTTCACAGAGGCTGCCCCCTGGAAGCTGCCGGGGCAAAGGCCAGCCACCTCCTGTGCTGCTTTTTTCTGATGGCTTGTGGTTGATGTCATATGAAGTGAAGCAGCCCAACTATACCAGTTCTTGTGAGGAGTCAGTTAGGATGTGAAAAATGAGCTAGCCCATGTTAAAAACCCCATGTTCCTAAAGGCTTTTATTAATCTTGCCTTGTGCATTGACTCTTGGCTGCATGTTCAGAAAGAGGAAAGAAATCCCGTGCCCACCCTGTACAACAAAGCTGTAGAACTGAGTCCTGAATCCATGTAGGTCACCCTGGGTCACTGACGCCTGGCCCCAAAGGAGAGAGAATGTCAGCTGCAGTGTTCCGGGACATACTCTTGCCTCTTGTCCCACTTGAAAGAGCTGGGGAAATGGAGCAGCCCAAGCCTGCTAGGGTGGTGTACAGCCTGGGCATCACTAGAGCTCCATGCTCTGGAACCAGCCCTCAAGTGGAACCCTGTCTGGAATCATAGGCTGGCCCCACATTTCCAGTTGCTACTGCGGTTGCAGACTATGGGCAGGCACAGCAGATCCCCTGCAACTAATGATAATAGACTCCAGGACTGCTGCCAACTTTGTAGGTGCTAAGGCAGCCCAAACCTTGCCAAACCCACACTAGACCTGGTTGCGATGATTGATGGGTTCCTCCTATCATCAGGACTGATGATCAGAGAAACTGTCCCCTTAGAGACCATAGTAATAGGGCACCAAGAAATAGTATGCATTGATATGATCTGCTCTCTATTCTGCCCAATAATTCTTGGTATTCCTTGGTTGGAGCTGCATGACCTATGTATCTCCTGATGGTGGAGAAGCATTAGCTTCTCCTCCAAATATAACCAGAAAGCTTGCTTCCAACAAATCAACCAACCCCCAGTTGACCTGCAGCCAGGGCCCCAGGAGTGAATAAGACCTTCAGAAGTGAGACCCCAGAAGGTGGGGGCTAACCAGAAGCAGTGATTCCAGACCAGAACCTCAATTTTCTCAACAAATATTGAGACTACCTGAATGTATTTGAAAAGAAAAACATGGATTCACAACCCTCACACAGGGACTACGATTATCCAATAGACCTACAAACAAGGGCAAATGTGCCACGTGGATATACACTATGTCTGAGCCAGAGTTAGAAGCACTACGTGCATATATCCAAAAAAATCTTACAAATGGCTTCTTTCAGAGATAACCCTCTCCAATGTGGCACTAGTCCTCTTTGTGTGAAAAAAAGAGAGGGTCACTACATTTCTGCATAGAGTATCATGCATTGAACCGGGAACCAGCAGGTATCAGATTTGTAACCAGTACCCCCTGCCCCTCATCTCAGAATTATTGGGCTGCCTGAGGATTGCCAGCTTCTTCACTAAACTAGATCTTCAGGGGACATACAGTCTAGTGCGCATAAGACCTAAGGATGAGTGGAAAACCATTTTTCTTACCTAATATGGACACTTTGAATACTTAGTAATGCCATTTGGTTTAACCAGTGCCTTTGCAACATGTCAGCGTTTCGAAAATGATGTGTTCAGGAGCATCCTGGGCCATATGTGATAATCTACCTTGATGATATACTGGTGTTTTCTGAGAACTCTGAGCAGCACTGCCATCATGTCTGGTCTGTCCTGGAGACACAGTTTTATGCCCAACTAGAGAAATGCACCATCCCTGACTGAACCACACCACTGCTTCCATGGTTGAAATCCAGGGTCACAAGGAGTAAAAAGTGCATGCCATCCTTAATTCCTGATGGATGCCTGTAGTATGTGATGGACTGAGAAGACTGTGGCCATGAGAAGCAGGTTCCTAAGTGTGCTTCTCATGTCCTTGCCACTCGCTGGTGGGGAATTCCACAGAACTCACCTGAATAAGTCTGGACCAGCAACACCCCTGCGGGACTAGAACCTAGAACTGTAGTGGTGCTGGGCTGCTGATGCTTCCGCGTCACCATTGGAAACTTAAGCTGTATTTCCTCTGGAAGACCCTGTGAAGCTAGGCACTGCAGGAAGTACTGCCCAGAAGGGCCTGAGCGGCAGCCCTTCACAGCCTACTGATTGGCTTATGCCAGTATATAAACCGGAAGCTGTTATGGGAAGCTGTCTGAGCAATGATGCAGACTGCTTGCTTCCACTCCAGACCTTGTCTTGCTGTGGACCCTAGCCTCCAGCTTCTGACCCTGGTTGTCCCTGACTCTGCTGTTTACCTGCTGACTGACCCTGACTTCCTGGTAACCTGACCCAGTTCGACCCCTACTCTGCTATTTGCCTGCTGTCTGCAACTTGGTGCCTGACTCAGACCCTGCTACTTGTCTCCTGACTTGGTAACTGTGCACACAGGCTGCCCACAGCCCAGCTCTAACACAATATGTAGAAATGACTAGTTAGCTGTGGGACTAAATCTCATGTTCAGATCTTGGAAGATCACATTTATGACACTGCAAATCTCTTGAGTTCAGAAAGACCATTAATAGGGATATTAGGGCTTTTATTACTTTTGCAGGAAATTGGTTGCTAGGCGTGATGCAGTTGGGAGAAGATTGAATGAGAATGAAGATGAACACTTATCAGACATAGTCGATGTTGTTTATGCAAGTCTCCCATTGGGGAGAACATGAGTTTTTCCTTGCATAAGAAATATAGAATTGAGCATGCAGACAATTATATATTTAATCTAGACATACAGAAAATGTTGGAAATTCATATTTGGGTTAAGGAACACAGACCTGTGATCTCTCTAGTCCGGTATCCTCTCTCTGGCCATTGTCAGCACCCCAAACCTCAGAGGAAGGTGAAAGAACCCTACAGCAGGTAGATGTGAGATACCCCCAGTGGAAGTCCCCTCCTAATCCCCAATAATATATTGTTTTAAATCCTGATACCTGAAATTTTTATCCCTTCCAAAACATTTTGTTTACATTAACTGATATAACTGGATATTCATTTTATTCATATAAACTTCCAGTTCCCTTAAATCATACTAAATTCATAGGGTTAATAGTGTAGGTACATAACGAGGCCAGATCATACATTCCCACAGAAAAAGTTCATTTTGCAGAATTTTCTAGGAGGCATCCTCTCAAGGGAGATTGATTTGGGGGGCTTATGGATTGTGCAAGGGTGATGCCTCTTGTGACGAAATGGGAATGTTCTTAATGTTTTCTCTGAATATGGTATTGGTGCCTCAGTGTCCCCTATGCAGTTCTTAAGTATTTAAGTGGTGGGATAAGGGTGTATTGTTGCTGCAGAGCAAAGGGCCAGTGTACATAAATGCCTGAATTCAGAGTAGCAGCCATGTTAGTCTGTATCCGCAAAAAGAACAGGAGTACTTGTGGCACCTTAGAGACTAACAAATTTATTTGAGCATAAGCTTTCGTGGGCTACAGCCTACTTCTTCGGATGCATAGAATGGAACTTATATTGAGGACGCACGCGCACGCGCGCACACACACACACACACACACGCAGCATGAAAAGGTGGGAGTTGTCTTACCACCTCTGAGAGGCCAATTGATTAAGAGAAAAAAACTTTTGAAGTGATAATCAAAATAGCCCAGTACAGACAGTTTGATAAGAAGTGTGAGAATACTTTCAAGGGGAGATAGATTCAATGTTTATAATGGCTCAGCCATTCCCAGTCCCTATTCAAGCCTAAGTTGGTTGTATCTAGTTTGCATATCAATTCCAGCTCAGCAGTTTCTCATTGGAGTCTGTTTTTGAAGCTTTTCTGTTGCAAAATTGTCATCCGCAGGTCTGTCATTGAATGACCAGACAGGTTAAAGTGTTCTCCAATGCCTGACGCTCTGTCTCCTAGCAACTGATGTTCTGGGCCCCTCCCCTGCAAGGTGCCAACTGAAGGTGTTGGAGACAAAGAGATCAGGTGGCCTGCTGGCCTAGGAAAGAAACAAAGGCCAGAAAGGAGGGGCTGGGGGGTGGTTTCAGCCTGGAGCTTTCTGGGGACAAGGAGTGAAGTGCAGACGTGGGTATCTGGCTTACTGCCCCCCAAAATGGATCCAGCTGAAGGGTCCCGTTCGCAGTACCTACAAGCTCTATTTTAGACCGTGTTCCTGTCATCAAATAAACCTCTGTTTTACTGGCTGGCTGAGAGTCACGTCTGACTGAGAAGTGGGGGTGCAGGACCCGGTGGCTTCCCCAGGACCCCGCCTGCATGAACTCGCTGTGGGAAGCGCACAGAGGGGCAGAAAATGCTGAATGCACCTAGAAGAGACCCAGGAGGTGAAGTCATGTAAGCTTCTTGCCCTGGAGACAGTCTTCTCCAAGGGAGAGGGGGCTTCTCAAAGTCCTGACTGGCTTGGTGGGAAGCAGTCCCAGAGCATTGCCCAGGGACTCTGTGACACCTCCCAACCACAATTAATCTGAGGGTGACACATCTACCCCCCAAGATGCATTCAGGCAGTAGCCATCCTGCGAGGATAACTTCCCCAAGCCCTATCCTGGTAGTTTCCATTCTGTGGTTTCAACAGGGACTGTGTTATCATTGGCTGAATGACACTATCCTGTAGTGACACTGTGTAATAACTATATCAGGGTTCGGCAACCTTTCAGAAGTGGTGTGCTGAGTCTTCATTTATACACTCTAATTTAAGGCTTCGCGTGCCAGTAATACATTTTAATGTTTTTTAGAAGTTCTTTCTATAAGGCTATATATTATATAACCAAAGTACTATTATATGTAAAGTAAACAAGGTTTTCAAAATGTTTCAGAAGCTTTATTTAAAATTAAATTAAAATGCAGATCTTATCAGTTTAATGTGATTCTTGCCCTTGCTGAATTTTCCAATGTCTGGCACGTATTCGGATACTTTAAGCTGCACACAGGCTTCTGAGTGATCAGTTGTTAACCGGCTGGCAGGAGATCAGTGGATGGAACCCCAGATCGGTAGCTGAAGTGAGTGGAGCTGGCAGCTGGTAGGGCTGAGCAGGGCCAGAAGCCTGGACCCTGTCTGGCAGGGGGCCTGTGCTGGAACTCCAACTAGAAGCAAGATGAGTGGAGCTGCGGCAGGAACACCGGCTGGCAAGTGGCCAGCAGCTGGAACCCCAGAGCAGCAAATGAGTGGCTCAGCCCGCTGCCTGTCTGGGATTTTGGCCACCGGCTCCTGTCATCCGGTGTCTTAGCCCGCTGCCAACCTGGGATTCCTTCACCCAGGCCAGCAGCAGATGCTGAGTAGGACCGGCGGCTGTCAGGTGCCGGCAGTTGAAACCTCAGAGTGGCGGCGGGCTGAGTGGCTCAACCCACTGCCGTGTGTCATCAAAAATCAGCTCGCGTGCCAAAGGTGGCATGCGTGCCATAGGTTGCCGACATAAACTATATGATTGTGATTAAGACATTTTAGTGTTTGCGATGCTAGATTAGTTTAAATTGATTTTTAAAGACACACTAGATTTGTTTTCCTCCCTTATGGGGTCCATTGCAGGTCAGATATAAGGTTGATCAGTGTCCTTAACTGTGTGTTTGCATACTGTAACATGTCTGGATTTCTTTCAAGTGTAAGCTTAACTCTTAATTTCCAAAGTTTATAATGTTTGGTTCTTGGACAACATCCCTGCAAAGTATTTAACCCTAAATTACTAATATGTGCTCTCAGTCTTAATGCCAATTTAATGTAGTTTTTGTCTGGGAATTTCCTTGTTTATTTTTAATTAATAATTTCATATATGAACGTTAAACAAGAAACTCAAAGAGAATGTTACCATGTGATACTTCGAATGATTTGAAGATATGAAGTGTCAACCTTAAATCATTTTAATGTTTATGGCCAAATTAAGCCATAAAAGGCTGTTTTCTGCAATTCTGGAGCAGCACAAGGTATACTAGCTAGGTAAACAGAGTTTGCAGTTGCTTTGTTGAGGCAGAGTGTACACTCAGGATTGTTTCCTTGCACACACATTCCAAATTTTCTCTCCCCCACTTTCTCCACATCCCTTGCGTGCACACACATACTCCAATTTCCCCCTTCCCCTGGACCCCGATATTCTCCTTCACGTGTGTGTGCACGCACACACAGAGTTTCCCCCTCTCGCCTTCCCTCTCTTTTCATTAGAACTGGTGTAACATATAGCTTTTGAAAAGGAGAATTTAAGATCATTTTTTGGGATTATATTTCATAACTAAAATTCATCTGGTTCATAAGAACTTCCCGAGAGAGCGACACACACAATTGCTATCTCCTATTGTTTGTAAGAGACTGAGGTCATAGGTTGATTCCCTCTTGCCAAAAGGCCACCACCTCCCATTGCTCCCAGTGAAAGAGAGGCCAACCTGTCCTCATGAAGGTGGTGGCACCCTATGCTGTCAGCCCATGGAGAGGAACATAAAGGGTACAGGAGGCAGCAGCCCATGGCAGTGAGTGTTAGAGCCCGGATTGACGGACACTCGTTCATGCTACTGTGCTAAAAATAACTGTGTAGATATTGCAGCTTGGGCCGGAGCCCAGGCTCTGAAGCCCACCTCCCTCCCTAAGCTTTAGAGCCCGAGCTCCAGCCCAAGCCACAATATCTACACAGATATTTTTAGTGTGGTAATGTGAGCCCTGCGGGCCCAAGTCTGTTGACCCATGCTCTGAGAGTCACTGCCCTGGGCTGTGTAGATGTATCCTCAGTCCCACTAAGTACACTAAGACATGCTCTTCTGAAAATAGCTGCCTGAGGGCATAATGGAACATGTTAACCATTTTGAAAGTGTAGTAGAATATTATTCTTTAGCATTTGCTGAAGGAGAAACTTTCAGGTGCATTTTGCAGTGATGGCGCAGGTCTGGGGTTAGTGTCCTCTTACCATGGGATAGGAGAAACTGAAGTGCTGCCCTGGTATCCAGCTGCCTGTGGACACTGTTGGAGAAGAGTAAAGAAAATGGGAGAGAAGAGAGGCAGTTGCTACTAGAGATGGTGAGGGGGATGCAGCGCAGAGGTCAACTTTCGTGCCTATCCTGACCTAATGGGGTTATTGGCATATATGCAGTAAATGCAGACCATTGACTGAAAAGATTCTATTATGCCTGCTAGTTTTATGACATCTGATGTGGGAAAAGGGCATTGGAGTTATAAAAATATTTTACAAAACAATAATACCTAGCAATAGTATAGTATTTTTCCTCCAAAAGGGACCTATAAATTTGATCTCTGAGTGCTTTACAAAGTTGGATCTTCATTTTACAGAAGGAGGAAATGAGAAATGAGAGAGGTGAAGTGACATACTCAAGACTGTGCAAATACATTGTGCATTTTTTTTCTGTAATAAGGAGATTTCCAGCCCCCAGTGCTGAGGCAGGACTAGATGACGTCCCAAGAGCTCTTCAGCCCTACATGTCTGTGTTTAAAAAAGCTGTTTACATGGATTTGTTAACTTGTCACAGCTTATATAAGATGCTTGCTGGGAATGAGAGAAGATAGAGGGTTGTATGATTTGAAGTGTAAGTAGTGTGTATCTGGGGGAGGAGATAATGTTGTCAAGTACAGATGGTTGATAAAACTTAGCTCTTTAAATGGAATGTGATACTATCCCTGGATGATTTTGTCCAGTTTTAATAGGCCTGCTCGCTAGCAAGGTTTGTGAATGATAAAAGATTGGTAGTGCAAATGGGAGATGTTTGGTGCCTGCAGTTAGGGACAAATTTTGTGATTACATACACTTTGTATAGCTCTGAAGTCAACAAGATTGCACAAGGTGTAAGTCAATGCAAAATGTTACCTTTAACTTTTAAGGCTCTGATTCTGGCTGCTAGTGGATGTACTAGTCCACCCTAGCACATCTGTTTGCAGGATTACGGTTTAAACAGTTACAATGGATTGCTTACATTTCATACAAAAAACTACAATAAAAGAACATTAATGATGCAAATTGAAGAACTCAAAAGTCTGGAACCTGATACCTCTGTGCCCTTGCTTATATGCACTACAATCTAGTCTTTAATATATGATCATATATTATTATTTCCTCAGGATGCCTGCCTGATTTAGGACCAGATCCTCAGCTGATGTAGATTGAATTTGCACTGAGGATCTGGCCCTTTGTATACAGGTTGGATGGTGCACTGGGAATGAGGCAACTGTTCAATATTTATTTTTATACTCCTTATTCAGTGAGAAATCCTCTGTCTCATTCACTGTACATCATGCAGACTGCATGCTAAATGAGTTGCAGGTCCTCTGATGTTTTCCTCATTCACCACATGCCATCTATCCTGTACATGGAGGGACTAAATATACTTTCAGTAAACACCTGTGTAAATTTGGTTTTACTCCAGATTTACACTGGGGTAATTGTAAATAGAAATGGGTAAAAAATAAAGCACAGATCCATAAGACCATGTTTCATTCACTAATATATTTGTGCCTTAGATATTGTATACTGTTTAGCCTGCACACTGGGTGTGAGTAAATGCAGGGATAATAGCATGTGGTTATGTACGTAAAGATCTGATTCTCCGGCACCTTGCACATTATGTGGTCATTACATCTGTAGTGAGATTGCAACATGAGGGTAAAACATTTTCATTCTGATTTGGTAGCATTTTATACTTACTTTGCATGGATGTAAATGACTATACAAGTGGAGAGGCAGTGGAGAATCAGCCTTAAAGACTGTATCATAGTGCACATGCAAAAGGGTTAGGGCTAGGGTTAAGGTTGTGTGAGCAATCTTAATCTTGGCTTTTCTTGACTTTTGGGTGCGTCACTTTCCACCCTTAATGCTCTCATTTTTTGTATGAAATTTCCTAGGAATTTATAGAAGAATATTTATAAAAACAAAGAAATTCTATTATGTGAAAATTTCTTGTGTATAGCAGTAAAATGCTGTGTCCCGCACAAAATGTGTGCTCTTTGACCTAGATCCTGGAGTTGTATCTGAAGCAACGTGAAGTTGAAGAGCACAAAGGTGATGGTAAGTCACTTTTATGAACTTCGCTAATCCTGGAACTTTCAGAGCACCAGTTCTGTTCCTGCATAAAGTAGAGCAGCCTCGCGGTTGCTCAACTTTGTACTAGTAACTGATGGCTCCTATGGCTGTTTTGGTAGTCAGGGATTGCTAACACACAGGATTGCCCCAGCTACACAACGCCTCTCCTGGACATGCTTCCTGTGCCAAGGGTTGGGACTGAGTTGTGCCTTAGGAACCATTATGGGAATGCAGGGTGTTGGATCTACTGGCTTTCCAGCTGCTTTGCAGTGCTAGAGTGGTATAAAGAAGCCACAGAAAGGCCATGTTCCATTCACTATTCATCTTGTGCGTTATGAGGCATTATCAAACATTATATAAATGAAATTTCATACCCACCATGGAAGATAATAAAATTGCACTCAAATTACATGCAGTGAGAGTGCTAGTAGAAAGTTGGGAGCTGATTTAATTGTACAGAGCTAAATTCTACTGATAGTATTTGTGTAGAATACTACTCTGTGAGTAACTACATTGCAGTCAATAGAGCTGTTTGTGATTAAGGTACTACTCATTGTGAGTAAGGACTGTAAAATATGTTCCATAACAAAATTTCACTGGAACACTGATAAGCACAAACCCAACCTATAGATTATCTCTCTATCAAATTTCATTTTACAGCCTTCCTGCTGTGGTGCTAGAGCTTTTCAAAAAAGGTTGCAAAACATTTTAAAACAGTGGAATCCCTGTTTTATGAACTAAATTGAGGATTGAGGAGTTCATAAAATAGAAAAGTTAATAGACCATCTCAAAATTACAGTAGGTACAGTGCGTAAGTCGCAGTATGGTGCACTACAGCACTTCCTTCTTGTCGTTCAAACCACTACAGAGTGATTTCCAGTGCACTGAAGGCATCAAGACATTAAGGGATGTTGACTTATTTTGAATTGACTTTGATTTTATATGATATTTTTATGGGAGAGAGAGCAAAATAGTTCATATAATAGGTCATTCATAAGATGAATATTCATAAAATCAAGGTTCTACTATAATAGCAGAAGTTCTTTTCTCAAGTATCTTCATACACAAAAATGGATGAACTATTTCAACTGAAATATTTTAAACCTCTCCGCAGCAATCAAAACACCTACCTTTGGGCAAAGATCAGCTCTGGAAAATTTCATTCCCAAATCTGAAAAATTTGGAAAGTTTTGTAAGCAATTGAAAAAAGAGCCTTTAAAAATGGAAAGACTTAAGCAGCCTAAACTATAAGTCAGGGGTAGGCAACCTATGGCATGGGTGTCGAAGGTGGCACGCGAGCTGATTTTCAGTGGCACTCACACTGCCCAGGTCCTGGCCACCAGTCTAGGGGGCTCTGCATTTTAATTTAATTTTAAATGAAGCTTCTTAAACATTCTGAAACCTTATTTACTTTACATACGACAATAGTTTAGTTATATATTATAGACTTATAGAAAGAGACCTTCTAAAAAGGTTTAAAATATATTATTGGCACGCAAAACCTTAAATTAAAGTGAATAAATAAAGACTTGGCACACTGCTTCTGAAAGGTTGCTGACCCCTGCTATAGGTGATGCTATATATTGAAAATTATAACTGCAATGAAGCTTGGCTTGTTTTACTTCCAGTTAATAAACTTTGATCATCTTATTCTTGGTCTTCTGAGTGATGATGAAGAAGAGGCAGGAATGTTTCCTGTTAAGCCTTACAGGAATGTTGAATATTTTACAGTTCTGGTAAATGTTTACAGTCTAGCTCTCCATTGCACAAATGTTGCTCTGAACACAATGTAGCTTCTGTTTTTAGATTATTATGGTCAGTGCTGCAGCAGCAACAAAAATCAACATGAACTGCTACTTGAACTGCTTTGACTTAGGGCCAAATACACAGTCCCAATTTGAGATAATGGGCCAAATCTAGCCTCAATAAAGGCAATAAAGTTATGCCCAGTTACACAAAGTCTGATTTTTTTCCTAGTGGGATTTTTACATAAGGAGTGAGGACCCAGGCCCAAAGCCACAAAGGGACTTAGGCACTGCAACACTAAACATTGCAATGTCTAACTTTTAGGCACCTAAAAAATCATTGGAACAAAGCTGCAATCCACCATACCTGAGCTAGGCTTGTTTTCTTCCAAGTCATTGATAAAAATGTTAAATAGCATAGGACAAAAAACTATTCTCTACAGGATCCTGCTAGAAACACATCCATTTGAGGATTTCCCATTTACAATTACATTTTGAGATCTATCAGTTAGCCATTTTTTAATCAATTTATTGTATGACATGTCAGTTTTATCTTTCTAGTTTTTAATCAAAATGTCATTCAGTACGAAGTCAAATGCGTAACAGGCTAAGTACATTACATCAGCAAACTTTATCTTCTCTCATCAAAAAAAATATCAAATTAGTTTGACAGGATCTATTTTTTATAAATCCATGTTGATTGGCATTAATTATATTACTATCCTTTAATTTTTTATTAATCATTTTTTATCAGCCACTCTGTTATCTTGCCCAGGATTAATGTGAGACTGACAGGCCTGTAATTATCCAGGTTATCCTGTTTGTCCTCCCTCACTCCACACACAATTTGGTTGGGGGTATGAGGACAAGAAATAGTAATGTAGGGTGTGGGAGAGAGAGACTGAAGGATTATATAGTCTTAGTTTAGGGCACCCACCTGCGAGGTGGGAAACTGCCCCTAGAGACTGAAACTTAAGCATCTAGGGAACTTCTACAGGAAAAAGAAAGGCACCTACAGGGTTAGGTGGCAGCCTAGCTGGGTTTTTGTGGATTGTAGTGTTGCCTAAAACCAGGACTTAATTATCCAAGTCTGGGCCTTTGGTGTCTAAATATCTTAGTGGATCTGGGCCCCTGTGCGTTTCTCCAGTTTCACCAGCACCAGGAGTATGTGGTGAAATGTTCATAGAAGGGAAACAGTTGCTCTGTGGCATACTCCTTCCTGTTCTTGCCCCCTTGGAAGTTCCTCTGTAAGTACATTGGGATGGAGCTCTGTTGGTTGGGAGTAGAGGAAAGATGGGAAGGGATGATCACTCTCCATGACCTTGTGTCTTAGAAAATCTGAGGATGTATCCATAAAGGGTAATGCTTGCCCAGCAAAAATTATGGGTTTACCCTGCTTACACTGAAACCCAGATAGGTAGTGGATGTGGCAACTTTGGTGTCATTGGGAGGCTGCCCATGGTGGCACAAATTTAGATGGAGCTTAATAGGCAGAGGGAAAGCCCAGGGAATAATGCAGAGGTTCAGGATCAATGGAATTTCTTTGAGCATCATGGCATCATCTGTGGATTTGGAAGTTTGTAGTGATCGATCTATTGGGGATTGATGTATCGCGTGTTGTCTAGATCCCCAATCCCCGAATGCGCACCCCGTCGACTCCGGATCTCCACCAGGGTGAAAGGTGGAAGCGGAGTTGACGGGGGAGCGGTGGCCGTTGATCCCGCGCCACGAGGACGCAAAGTAAGTCTATCTAAGATACGTCATCTACAGCTACGCTATTCTCGTAGCTGAAGTTGCGTATCTTAGATTGATTCTTCTTCCCCCCAGTGTAGACCAACTAATTCTGTATGTGAAAAACCCTACCATATCTGAAAGAATAGTGTGTAGAAAATTACTGTCTGAAATTCCTAAGGCTTATTCTTCACTGCCTTACACATAGTGTAGGCATTTGTATTTCGGCAAACTGGCGGTAAAATATGATCAGTTTGAATTGGTAGTGTTCTGCTCACAGTTTGCATAGGTGAAAATGACTATCCTGAGAGAGGACAGTGGAGAATCAGACTCCTGGAGTTTCTTGTCTTATATGAATTTTTCTCATGTAGCGAGGATTCTTGAATAAGGATTGTAGGATTTTTCTTTTACTGTTGCGACGTTGTTTCTGGTTTTAGGTGTGCGATTTTTTTTTAATAAATTACTTCACTGAAAGATGTAGTTTTATATCATCACTCCTTTCAAGGGCCAAAATAATACGAGAGAGTGAATTCAGAATTTATTTAATGCCTTGTAAAAGTACAGTGTGTTAATAATAAAAATTTGTTGATGAGCCAAATGTACTGTATATAGACTTCTTGGAAACAGTCAAATGAAAATGACATATTAGAAAAGATCAGCTTGATATGAATTTTTGTAATGTTATTTCTTTTATTTTTTGAGGAGGATTGTTACTGAATTGTATCAAAGATATTTGTTTATATAGTTATATAAAGCGATGTAGCACATGTTAAGGTGCTTGTTTCCGAGGAAAAAGGGCTCTGCATGTACATAATACAAAAAAATTAATTGTATGATACAGGCTCATTTGTTAATTCAAATGCTAATAACATACCTCTGAATTCTTTACGTAGACATAATTGACAATGTTTCATAATTGATATTTATGCAATCAAAATGGTAAAAGTCTCAGTTTAAAGTCTAGTTTTGTTTTTCAGTCAAGGACAGAAGTTTCTCACTGTTGTTCAGGGTTTTGTTAAATAACCTTTTACAATGCAGGTTTTTTTAATTGAATAAGAATTCAGAAGAGAAAAAAGCTTAAAGTGTGGTTATACCCTGAAAATTGTCTATGTAAATATCATGACACATTCACCTCAACAGATCTGCTCCCAGAGTATACCAGAGTCAGATCTTCTGATTTCAGTGACTAAAATAATTTTCCCCTGAATTCTACTCCTGTTAGCCCTGCAGAGTCAGAGTCAATGGAACTAAGCGAGAGTTAGCTGGGTTCTTTCTCTTTAGTGCAGTAGTATTCAACCTGGCGTTTTGCAGACTGTCTTAAGATTTCCAAAGAGGTCCACACCTCCATTTGAAATTCTGTAGGGGTCTGCAAATTAAAGAAGTTTGAAAACCACTGCTTTAGTGCCTCATCAATGGAATTATTTACTAAATTCCTCACAGTTCCACCTGTTCAAGCCTTTTGAAGACAGTGTCATTAACAGCTTAATTTTGCCTTGCAGAGTTTTTATTACTGGTGATGATGCATGAGAAGGAAAGAACCCAGCTTGACTCCCAGATCCCAGGGCTGACAGTGACGGAGAAAATATTTTTACCTGTAAAATGAGCACATTTGATATGGAAATCAGGGTGCCATTAAGCATAGAGCCTCACAATTCCAGTTTTCGGTCACTTTTAAAAGTAGAAAAGGATTTTATTATATTAGAAACAGTAAGTTAGATGTTTTCTACTTTTTCCAAAACATAAGCGATATTGTGCTTCATTGATCTGTATGGGGAGGGGACCCTATGCGAGCCAATATCTTCCTATCCATAGAAAGATTAAAGTTAGCTGACTTTGTGGCATTGTACCTTCCCTTCACCTAGACCCTGCAAAAGTTCCTGGTCGTGGGATCTGTGAAGTGGGAGGGTCCCAGAGCTTGGGCTCCAGCCTGAGTCCAGAAGCCTACACTGCAATGAAACAGCCTCACAAGCCTGAGTTGGCTGGCACGGGCCCACTATGAGTGCCCTGATTGAGCAGGCAGAGGGGGCCGGAAGGCCAGGGGTGAAAATCATGTTGTCGCTCTTTCAACTACACAAATAATCTGCTTAGAAGTTAATACAGACTCTGGCTATATTAATTCCTGAATGGACTCTCCTTTGCAATGTGGAAACTGCATTTAAAGGTATTACAGGGACAGCAGCCATCAGGAGGCAGCCCTTGTCAACCATGCGAACAGGGAGCTTGGGTGAAAGTTTCCATGGGTCAGAATGCAGCAACATATGGACACAGGCTCTGTATAGGTTGGCTTTGTCCTGTAGCAGATTCCTGAGATCTCTGGAAATCTACTGGTTCAGGGTCCTTGCCCCCAAAAGACAAATGTGGAGGAAAACTCCATGATGGAGGGATATCTTCTGAAAGCCCCTGACACTAACATGCAGTTTTCTTCCTAGAGGCATGATATGTCACCTGATAATGTCTATTTCCAAAGTACTGTATGTTTCTTGAGACATTCTAGATTTGCTCTTGTGTTTTTTTAATCAGCTGTATAAACTTACTGATTTGAACTGGATTTGTATTAGTTATTTTTATATTTTTTTAAAATAAGAAACATTTTACTAAGAATGGAAGACCACAGTTCGTTAGAATACAGAATTAATAAGTGCCACATAATTTTGCATGCTTGTCCCTCCCTCCCCCCAAATAATCAAGGCTTTATTTTAATGGTACATAGATTAAAGATGAATCACAAATTAGTTCTTATTGAGGCTCATATAAAATTCAAAACAACTCTAAATGAAGTGCATTCTGATCAGTATAGTTGCATTCAGTGCCAAATAACTATTAATCTTAACAGATTTAAAAGTAGTAACCACAGTTTGCTAGCTTTCTCAGGTAGAAAAACTATGGAGTTTAGAGCACATAATATTGTAAATTCACGTAGGAGAACTAGAACTGAACCATTTCTGGGAATTGTGCCGAAAGATGATAAATGCAATGGCAATCGTCTTGACTCAGCAGAATGCATTTAGGATATTACAGTTTGGTGACTATGTTAGGTAACATAGAAACTATATGGGCATGTGATTTATACTGTTTTTACTTTTAAACAAAAACAAAACTGAAGCTAATATAAATACATAAGCAAAACTTTTTTTAGGCATCAGAGGGAATTATAATAGTGATTACAAATATACTTGTTAATGATGTCCAGTTTCATTCTTTAATATGAAGCATTTGATTGAGATAGTTAAAAATAGAATCTGAAACACTTTTACAGGATATACTATACACAACTAATGCCAATATTATTTATTTATATATTTATGCACATTAAAAAAGGCTTGTTATCCATGGTTTCAGTTGTCTTTGATATACACTAAAAATACAATTAAACTGTACTGATGAATCCTTAACCTTAACCCTTTGCATTATGTTCTAATGTTCAGTTTCATAAATATATGGATTTTAAGGCTAGAAGGGACTGTTGAGATCTAGTCTAATCTGCAGAAATCAGGCCTCACCGAATAAAATTCCTGCATCAAGCCTAAAATCTTATGTTTGAGCTACAATATATCTGTTAGGAAGATATTTAGTCTTGATTTAAAGACTTAAGTGAAGGAGAATCTACCACATCTGTTGGTAAACTTGCCTTTTCAGCACGTCTTGTGCCACAAAGAACTCTCTCTGCTTCCTGGCAGGGTCATGCTTATGACTGCTCAGTATTGAGTATGCCAAGTATGTAGGTTACATTACAAGATGGGGAACTGCTGCTTTGTCTGCGGGCTTTCTCTTGGCTTTTTCATTGCTTTTTGCCTTTCTGACACACAGACACCTACAGCTGTCGCCAATTAATTCCCAGCCTCTGTGTTCCTCTGCCTGTATGGCTTAGCTTCTGCTCAGGCCTTGCCTTGATGGCCTTTGAGCCATGGGCTTCTGTTGTTTCAGCTACCCCTGCACAAAGGAGCATTAAATGGAAGGAGTTATTTAAGCTGAAATGAAGAGTGCTTAGTGCATCTATCAACTTTAACAAGGTCTTTGGTTGATCTAAAGATTACAGATATGCTTGGTTAAAGTCGATGGGTGCAGTTACAGAATGAGAAAAGGAACAAAAATGTAAACATAGTTCATTCTGGTGAATTCTGTGGCAGACATGAATAAAGGAAAAGTAGGGAAGGGGCAAAACCCATTTTTTTTTTTTTAAATCTCAAAGTTTCTGTTTCAACAAGAAACTGGGAAGCATAAAAAAACCTCAGAGCATTTCATTACTTGTCTCCTAGGTGTTGTCTCGAGAGGAGGCCTCATGTGTTCTCAGCATTGTCTTGTGTCTCTTTTGTCTTGGGATGGAAGTGCAGTATTGATTTTCTCACTCTCTCCACCTCTTGTGGGCAGTGAGTAGAGAACTCAGCGGGGCAGGTCCAGGCACAAAGACACATCAAGGAAGGAGGGCATGGCTGTGCTTGGCTCCACCACATATAGCAATGTACTGTTTTGAAGCCCCCTTTCACCTCTGCATTCAACATCAATAAAAGTAATAATACTTGATATTTATACATCTTTTACAAAGCTGGATAAGAGCATCCCTGAAGCACAAAGGCCCTAATTCATAAATTCATCCCTGTTCAGCAAAGTGCTTAAGCATAGGCTTATTTTTAGGTAATTGCATAAGGCCTGTTCACATCAATA
Organism: Chelonoidis abingdonii; assembly: GCF_003597395.2. NCBI lineage: Eukaryota > Metazoa > Chordata > Testudines > Testudinidae > Chelonoidis > Chelonoidis abingdonii. The sequence goes on along the minus strand of NC_133769.1, from coordinate 157,039,035 downwards.
GGATTTAGCATATGCTTAAAGTTAAGCATGGGGCTTAAGTGCTTTGTTGGATAGGGATGGATTTAAGCATGTGCTTAAATACTTTGCTAAACTGGGTTCAAAGAGTGTAAGTGACTTTTGTAAGGACACGAAGCATGTTGGTGGCACACTGGAAATAGAATCTACCATCCTGACTGATAACCCTGGGCATCGTTATCCATTTTGACACCCCCCCCACCAAAAAAACCCCACGAATGTTTTCTCAAATACTGACACACCTGAATAAGTCAATCCTGCTTTTAAATTTTATCCCCAAAATGTTTTATCTAGAAAATATTAACTGAACCTCAGGCTTCTGTTAATTTTACATTATTAGACAAGTTACACATGCACAATTTCTGAGCATATACTATGTTACTTCATGGAAACCCTTTACAATCAATTTTAAGTCTGTATTTTATGGAGTTATTTATGGAAGATCAAAAATACTTTGAAAGGAAATAGCTTTACAAGCTAATTTATCTTACCATAGGACAAGAGTTATTAGAAGCTATCATCACTGTATTAATAATTATATTGTTGCATGCACACTAAATTCTAGTGGGATTTTGTTGCTACAGCTACAAAAGAATCTGATTAGATCCCCCGTGTAGCTTAATTGGACTGAAATGACTGTGTTGTGTTCTATACAGTTTTGGTAATGTTTCAGTTTTATGAGTGAAATGCTGGCAGACCCAATTAATCTTATTCTTACATAAGTCTAGATAATTTATTTGCATAAAGAATATTAATTAGCTGTACATGCATATTGGTGGGGTAAAGTTTATTCTAACTCATTGCTTCTGAAAAAAGAATTCAGAATGCTGAAGAAGGATTTTGGCTAAAGTTGTATCCTCAGTTTGGTTTGGTTTGTTTCAAAGAAAACATTGTGTATGTTTGGTATACACTAGATGTGATCTGAGGAGCACAGGTACTGCTCCATTCTTCTGCCTCCAGGGATCAAGATGCCAAAAAGGGAGCTAGAAGGTGGGATTATGTGGTGAGAAGCCCCATCTCCTCACTGCCTTCTCTGTCACTCTTTTTGGCTCCTTCTTTCATGGCAAGAATAAGTAGTGCCTACAATCCACAGAGCACAGGGCTGCTATTTTAGGATTCCCTTTGTGATCCTGCTGTCTGCTAGTCAGATAGTTTAATCATGTACATGATTTCTAGTTTTGTTGGTATTTTCTTATTCTAGTATCAATAGTTTAGGGATTAACAGGGTCCACGATCCGGCCGTCTTCCTGGGGCCCACTTGCTGTCCCCAGTAAGGCTCAGAGAGGCTTCAGGGTTGTGCAACACCCGTGTCTTTATTTACTTAAGGTTATTCCACCACCAGCGTCTATCTGTATACAAGTTTTACAGGATTAGTCAGCTCCTTTACCGGCAGAGTCAGTCTTTAACTAGGAGGCCTCCACTTCCCTCCCTGACTGACTTCTCCCGGCTGTCCTCCTGCCTTCTGGCTCCCTCCCAACCTTTATAGCCCTTGGCTTGTCAGGCCAGCAGGTGTTGCCAATCATCAGACCGGCATCAAGCCTTTTCCATCAGCCCCAATCTGTTTCCCCTGATTGGAGCTGACTGGGCAGGACCCAATTAGGTGATATTTGCACCAGACCCTGCTACAGGGCTACACTGTGCCTGTTAAGCACAGCCCAAAGTATGGGGTAGAGTGCAGCACCAGCCGGCATTCTTCTGCCTCTGTAAGTTAACATGCTCTACTACTTCCCCTTTTTACCTCCGCTGACAACAGTTCTTAGGAAAATCAGACAGGATTCTGGTTTCCATATTACTGGTTTTCACATGGCCTCATTAATTTGGTTGGTTAGATCTGACTCCTTCAGTGGCTGGAGCCCAAGACAGCCTCCCCACCCCCTGCACAACTGGTGTTGTTCAAGAAACTGCTATCTGTAGGAATTTGCTACATCAGATAGTTTTTTACAATCCCTCACATGTGAGTAACTGCTGTAGGTAGCAAATTCTTACACGTAGCAATTTCTTGCACTACAGGCATATTAAATAAAAACTTCCCCCCAAAACCCTGCAACCCAGGGGTTTAGCGGCCACGGCAGTGCCAAGGGAGGCTGAGCCTCCCCTGGCCTATTATACCCGTTACCCATGAGGACCCCTCTCACGAGCTCTTCCTGAGACAGGCAATAAACTCCCTTCTTCATTTAGGAATGATAGAGTCGCTCTCTGCTTAACATGAGGGAAATGGCTTCTAATCAAGGTACTTTCTCATGCCAAAGAAAAATGGAAGGTGGAAGCTGATTTTAGTTTTAAGACAACTAAACTAATTTTGTAAAGTCTCAGAAGTTCGTGATGATGACTCTGGCAGCTATAATTTCTTCACTAAATTCAAGAGATTGGTTTTTGTTCCTCGACCTACAAGATGCACATTGCCATATAATGATACATCCATCTCACAGAAAATAAAACAAACATTTGTTACAGATCAGGATCATTTCAATATGGAGTTCTCCTCTTTTGACTCACCTCAGCTCCAAGAGTGTTTTCAAAGATTCTGACAGTGGTGGCCACTTACCTTCATTGAGAGACAATTTTAGTATTCCTGTACCTCAATGATTGGCTGTTCATGGGTCAGTCTTATGAAAGAATGGTGTCAGCCACTCAGAGGGCTTTTTCTCTGTTCCTGGACTTGAGTCTTCAACTTAATGTAAAAAAATCCATGTTGACCTCTACAGAAAATACAGTTTGTGACCGAGGTTCCAGTGGAGGCCAGCCGTGGTCACTCAGTTAGGGTGAAAAGCAAAGAATGAGGCAGACAGTCCCCATAAAACTGGTGGATATTCCAATACTTAGATTTTATCAAGCCAGCATACAACAGCGTTTTTATTACCTTACTGCTTACTCAGAAGTCCAAACAACACAGTTCCCTTAAAGTGATCCAGCGTCAGGCCTCCATCTAGGTACCTAAGTCAAATATGATGATTTCTGAAAATCTTATTTCATCATATAAAAGAAAGTTCTACCAATACCAAAGGATCAGACACATTATCTCCCAGATTATTGAATATTCCAGATCATACCCAAATACATGTTACAGCCAATTCTTATTAACTAAACTAAAATTTATTAAAAAACAAAAGAAAGCGGAAATGGTTAAAAAGATCAATATACATACAGTTCAGTTCATTGAGGTTTAGATTCATAGCAGAGATGGTGAACTTTATAGTTGCAAAGAGTTCCTTTAGAATTGAGTTAATAGATTATACTCCAATGTCCAAATATCATTCAGAGCATACCAGCATAACTGGGACCTCAGTCTTGTGACTCGGACTTCCCCTGATGAAGCTTAAGCAGATCTGAGATGAAAGAATCAGGATCTAGGGATCTTTTATACAATTTCATGTCGTCTTTGGCAAGTTGAGAGTTTCTCTGGGAACAAAAGGTAATTAGGATGACTTTGAAGGAGGTCCATCACGATACTTAGCTACAGAATTAACATAAGTCAATTTGCTTGTGCCTCCACCATTGATAGTACATTTCAAAGAGAGATGAATACCAAGATATCCCATGTTTACAATTCATTTAAATGCTTGGATGTTCTTTTGATTTCTGAACTATCAGAATACAGCATAGACAGAGAGTGTTGATTACATTGTTGACCGTACTCATACATATGTAAATACACAAACATCCCTCCATATGTCTTTTGAGGGTTATTTATGAATGAAAAGTCTGACTTTTTATACCATAAAAACACTGGGAATAAAAAGAAAATGCTAACAATATGGACACAAATGCAGAACAGGTTTTATAAAATCCTTGACCTTCCAGGCCTCCAGATCCAAGGGAAGCTCTAGCCAGGAAAACCCTACAAGAAAATGTTGTTGATACTGGAATTGCTGGAAATGAAAAATATATTATCTTCTTCAGAAGAGAACTTTTAATTATTAACAGCAAAAATAAGCCATATAAACAGTGCAGGATCATGCTTTCTTCTCTCAGTGAAGGAAATGAAGTCACAAGAACACAAATCCCGGTTATCAAGAAAGTCCGTGAAATAGGCAGTGGAGGGAAAAAAAGAACCAAAGAGTAGAGACAGTAGAGAATATTGCCCCAATGCAAAACCTTGGTGGTCCTTGAAAGTTTGACAGCTGAGATTTTGTATTGCACAATTTTCCAACTTGGGCTGGGATACTGAAAATCAAGCTGTTTATTTTGAAGTAATGCTACCATATACGTGGCAAAGCAGTCCTCCCAACAAAAAAGGGTCTGGAACCAAAGTGATTGAAGTCTTTCTTAAATTTCTACATCACTGACAATAATTAGTTACTATTGTACATCTTTGGTATCATGATTATGACAGCAGCATATCTCTCATCAACATAGGTTAGAATTTTGCAATTTGGGGACTAAGTAGTAATGAAGGCCAATACTCTTCAGAAGCCCTATGGCAGGAGTAGTTAATTTGCTATAATTTATTAAACATTTCTTTGTTTTTGTGCAGTAATTCTCAACATTTCCCGTACAGGACTCTCTTTTCCATACTGTAATCTAGCTGGGGCATTTCTCCCACTTGGCAACATCAGAAGGGCAGATTCCTCACTTCCTCCTAAAACATGTTCACAATCTTCAGTTTAAGGGCTATGTTGCTTTTGTTTCAGTGTGTCTGCAGATTCAGGCGTGCATTACTGACCAGTTTATGCTCAGTTCACTCTTTCAAGTCATCTTTGCAACTATTAGGACTAGAAACATAATATATTTTAATTAAAGCATAAGAAAAGGAGGATGATTGTGAACCTCCTGAAAACTGAAGTAGACCCCTACTTTGAGAACTCCTGTTCTAATTCTGTTTCCTTTCTGTTGCTCCTGTTTATGGCAGTGTTTTGAGGCACCATTTCATGTGCTGTCATCAGTTGGCATCTAGGGCTGTCTTTGATAGTGTGAAATAATATCTATGCAGCAAATGAACAACATATACCAGTTTTTATTCATAAATATTTTGTCATTTCCTTTGTTATTATAAATATGTATAAAATCCAGTGATATTACTGGGTAAAATACGTAACTTAAAATAGCTTTGATGGAAAATAAACTGTATGGTTCTAAATATCATATCCTTCAAAATAGATTTTTAATAAAATTTATTATGAATAATACAGTTTTGAACAATTTGTAGATTCTACTTAGATGCAGTTGATATGCAGTATGTATAGTGAGTTTAGTGCTACAAATCCTATACTTTAATTGTTTGTTTGCTCTATTTCAGACGGTTCGCCATGGTTTTCCTTATTTGCCCACTGCCTTAGCTTTTGACCCAGTTCAGAAAATTCTGGCTGTGGGGACAAGAACAGGAGGCATACGAATGTATCCTTTCTTATTCAAAGTCTTTACAGTTTCTGTACTTTTGATACTGTAGTGACATGAATCAGCTTCATTCCACAAACACTCAGGTAAGATACGTTTTATCACATTAAAATTCTGATATGTGTTACTTTACTGTTTAGACTGGAAAAATTATCTTAAAAAAGTTGTAGGTTTTTTTGGCTGTTCTGGAATTAATATTGGCTTACTAATGTGACTAAGGATGACATTTCACGCATGAATTACTGGCTTATGAATAACACTGGCTAATACATAGTTAATTTTTATGCTCAGTATGTGAAAGCGGACGGATTAAAAACCAGTAGGTTAGGTTCCAAACAAGAATACATATGGAGGAAATTGTTTTAGATATTTTCATTCTTCATGAGTTTCTTCAAAAGTGAATATCCATTTATAAAATTGGGCATTGTTACAATAATATTTTGCCTTGACGTTTTGATGTTTATAATTTAATATGCATAACTCCTAAACTTTTCAGTCATGAGTCTAGGATACTTTTGGAACTCATTTTATAAAAAGATTAGGATGACCATGAGCCTCATTGGGAGGGAAAGGGAAAACTGGAGATCTCCTTTTAATATAAATTTAATTTTGCAAAATGTTCAGATAACATGTTGATGAGTGTGGTAGAAATGTTGCGCTACCGATAGATTAAAATCAGTCAATGTGTCAACACAGGGAAAAATTCAGTACAAAAGAAATGAAAATTCAAACATGGTCTGGTTTTTGAGAATCTAAAAAGTACATTTCAATGTTCTGAATTACAGGACGTTCCTCTGAACGCATTTCTTAATTTCTCAAGGCCTAGATAGTTCCACCAAACTGGGATATATGTCAATAAAGAGAGACAAGAAAAACAGTGCAAGAGAGTTAAAATGTTATGGGTTTGATGTATTTAATAGAAGGAATTTTTTGTTTTGTTTTTGTAACCTCAGTTTACAGGTTCAGCACTTCTGTTGTAAATAATTGGCAATAAGTGAGAACATGAGTGCCCTGGTCCTATGAACTCTAACACGTAAGCTTAACTACAATCTAAGAGGATTTCTGTTTTAAGCTTCTCAATACTTGTGCACATTATATACCCCTATAAATCCCAGGTTTAAAGTGGAAAGATATTTTATGAAATATGGTCAGTTTATTCTATACAGATTCTTCTACTCTCCCCATCACCATGGTGCTTATGAGTCTAGTGACAGCAGAGGCAAGGTGCAAATAAAGTGAAAACTGTTTATTTGGAAACTCAGCCAGTGTCTCACGTTAACACATTTAGCAACCAGGACTTCGATTCCTTACATCTTAGAGTGCTCTTGTGCTCAATAAGTTTTATCCTCAAAGGCCTTGATGTTTTTCCAATATAAGCCTTCCACAAGGACACTAACCAGAGTCTGTGCTGTTGGTGATTCTGCTGTTAATATAACATTATTTACCTCAGTGAGGTAGGTAGACTATATCCCATTGAACACATGCGTTTCTGGCATGGAAAATCTCCGCATGTTCTGTACTTCTGACAGACCACAGCTCAAATGGTCAAATTGTACTCTATGGAAGGGGACTAGAGCTTACCTCTGGAAGTTTCATTCACGCTGTCGCCTCAGAGCACTGATTCCTTGGCCCTCCTCTTCCTCCCCACCCCAGCAGCCAGGCTCTTGTAGGACGTGTGCTGCTATTGGCCAGGTACCCTATGGCTATATAACATTCCTGCTCTAAGGAAAATGCAGATGCAGAGCCCAAGTTAATGCTTCTTTCAAGCAGTGGTGTAGCTAGGAGTGGAAATTTGTGTGGGTGGGCAGACTGCCAGCTCAGCATCTCCCCCAACACCACACCCTCTTCCTAGCCCTGGTGCCCCCAGAAATGACTTCTCCTGCCGAGCTGATAATGCACATGGAATGAGGACACTACCCTCATGTTCCAGTGTGGGTAGCTGCTGGGCTAAAAAAAGTCCCCCCCCCCTTTGGGCTGAAATTCCCCACATTCCTTAAGGCAGAGATGAGGGATAATAGGCAATGAACCCCCTCTTCAGCTGAGCAGAGTCCGAAGTCTACATCTCCCCGCCTACTCTTCCCCTCCCCCACCTTTCCAGGATACCCAGCCAGGGAATCATAGAATATCAGGGTTGGAAGGGACCTCAGGAGTCCAACCCCCTGCTCAAAGCAGGACCAATTCCCAAACTAAATCATCCCAGCCAGGGCTTTGTCAAGCCCGACCTTAAAAACCTCTAAGGAAGGAGATTTCACCACCTCCCTAGGTAACCCATTCCCGTGCTTCACCACCCTCCTAGTGAAAAAGTTTTTCCTAATATCCAACCTAAACCACCCCCACTGCAACTTGAGACCATTACTCCTTTTTCTGTCATCTGCTACCACTGAGAACAGACTAGCTCCATCCTCTTTGGAACCCCCTTTCAGGTACTTGAAAGCAGCTATCAAATTCCCCCTCATTCTTCGCTTCTGCAGACTAAACAATCCCAGTTCCCTCAGCCTCTCCTCATAAGTCATGTGCTCCAGCCCCTAATCATTTTTGTTGCCCTCCACTGGACTCTTTCCAATTTTTCCACATCCTCCTTATAGTGTGGGGCCCAAAACTGGACACAGTACTCCAGATGAGGCCTCAAAAATGTCGAATAGAGGGGAATGATCACATCACTCGATCTGCTGGCAGTGCCCTTACTTACGCAGCCCAAAATGCCATTAACCTTCTTGGCAACAAGGGCACACTGTCAACTCATATCCAGCTTCTTGTTCACTGTAACTCCTAGGTCCTTTTCTGCAGAACTGCTGCCTAGTCACTTGGTCCCTAGTCTGTAGCAGTGCATGGGATTCTTCTGTCCTAAGTGCAGGACTCTGCACTTCTCCTTGTTGAATCTCATCAGGTTTCTTTTGGCCCAGTCCTCTAATTTGTCTAGATCCCTCTGTATCCTATCCCTACCCTCCAGCTTAAACAGGTTCCCTGAGCCTTGCCATCTTGGGAAGAGAGAGTTTATCCAGAGAGGGGAGGGAAAACTGGGGTTGGGGGGCTGGATAGGGGAGGGCAAAGGCCAAGGGCCAGAGTTGGGGGGAAGAGGCAGGACCCAGGGGCGTACAGGACGTGGGTGAGGCAGCAGAATTGGGGGGCATAGCAGAGCCTGGAGCTGGTGGCACAGGAATGGGACTGGGGAACAGGAGGGATTGGGGGGGTGCAGGAGGGATCTGGGGCCCTGGGGAGGGGGGCAGGAGGGATCGAGGGGCTTGTTCCCCCACCACCTCCAGCCGGCTCTTACCATTCAGCAGGCACCAAAAGAGGAGGCTGCCCGGTGTGCACAAACTAGAGTTCTGCCCACCCCTCTCAACTCCAACTCAGTATCCCTCTGCCCGGCCAGCTGCTTCCCTCTGTCCTGTTGGTGCCATTGTGTCTATGTAACCTGCTGCCCCAGTCTCTAGCGCCCTGCCCATGCCCAGCCCAGTCATGTGCCTAGGCGCCCAGACTGGCTTTGGTCCAGCCCCAGCGCTGGTCCCACCTAGACCTTCCCCCACAAAGCACACCACCACACCTGGTTTGACTCCCTCCCTCCCAACCTGTGGATTGAGATGACTTCAGCCCTGTCCTCATAGTCTCCTGGATTTCAGGTGCCTGAGTGATGCTCCAGGCCACTGTGACAGCACTACACCTCTGCTCAGATTTGGGTGGGCCTGGATGCTAAGTGGTGGGCTGCAACTTACCTAGCCCCACCCATGGCTATGCCCCTGCTTTCAAGTAGCATTAATTAAGCCTGGATATCGTCTATCACAGGAGGGGAAGATTTTGTGAAGAAGAGCTGTGCCCCCATCCTTATTCAACCCCATAATTACCTGTGGAGGGGCTTTCAAAGGAAGGAGGGGAACAATGCTGCTGAAGTGGCACTTCTTTCTGTACCTTCCAGACCAATCTGATAGCTTAGAGTGCCCTCCGTTCATGGAAAATTTGATTCAGATAATAGAATTATTATTAATCAATAGCATCACCCAAGTTTTTCTACCTATATGTAATTAGAGAGAGAATAATATACTGTTGTTCATTTCTAAATCCCTTGTTCCTAATATTCCTCTGAGATGAATATGCCTAATATTCCTATGACAGCTATTGAATGTGAGGACAGATGTATTAAATTAATGCCATTTTTAAATAATGGGAATACTAGAGGAGTACTAGAGCATATGAATTTTTTAAAAAGCATGTTCATTTTCTCCTCTTACAATGTGCACATGATTTAGTCATTTTATTTATTACACTCATTTGTTTCTGGGCTAAGACCTGTTATGCTAACTTCAACATTTTTAGAACTGGTTTATTGTTACCCTTCTGAAAATTGAATCTGTAATAGAGAGACTTTTAAAATATCAAAAAACTGAGCAGGTTTTAATGACTTCCTATCTTACATAGTCTTCTGCGTAAAGTGCTTGTAGTGGATCAGCACATAAGGCCTTGT